>NW_026570994.1:11188368-11788368 GCF_026225935.1 Boleophthalmus pectinirostris | reverse complement strand
AAGCTACACTTTATCATTCATTGTGAGGCAGTGTTTGAAGTTGTACTGTGTAACTTTCCTGATAGAGCCATTTACTTGTCTCCATAGAAATATTATTGCTTTACCTCCAGAAGTATGGCATTCAACTTTTCAATTTACATAGAAACAGCACCAGACACCACCAGAACAATTTACAGGTGAGATCTGTGAAAAGGTGACCCCACTTCCAGTAAGAATGTATTTTTGAACAATAAAAACACCCACAATCAAATAAACGCATCTTATATACAGTAGGTTTCGTACCATATTGTGGAAAATTAGAGGCAAAGCAATAGCATCTCCACGGTAGCAGACGCCCAACCTGAAAAGTTACGCAGTGCACCTTTAACTTGCAATAAAGTGTCCGTTTCTAATTTACAAAACCCATAATTCATTGATAGTGCACTTACAAAACTTGTGCGTACGCCTCGAATCAACCTGCTTTTTCCACCAACTAACTTCCTTTTATGTTTTCAATATTTAATACCGGCGCATGTTTACCAAAGCACGTCATATTGTATCTTTTAAAAGCTCTCCTTTATTTCAACTCGCATCCAAAGAGAGAGAGAGGCATTCGTCGCTTAACATTTCAATTACCACCGCAAACAAAGTAAACACACGATTGATTCTTGTGTCGAGAATCCGGCTTTGTGAACTTTTTCATAATATATAAAGGCATATATACACTGCTTGTATTATTCATTGGATGTGTCAGTTGTAATCCTCTTCACTCCCGCTGAAGCATGGGGGGCGAGGCAGGGACTTGGAGCGAATAAAACCTCTTATCACTGGAGTATTTTGAATCTCGACTTACTCCGAGCGCAGATTACCATGTGTTTTACAGTTCGGTGCTAGCAAAGGATGAGAATGACTAATGTTGTGCGGGCAAGCAAGGCCCAGACGAAAAGTACATAGTCATTATACGGCAGAGTAATGATGTGTGTATGCAAAAGTTGGAAGTTGGGTCAAAGAAAGTTTTTAATTCAAAGGTTCATTGCTTAAGGCGAGACAGGCAAAATTCTTTTTTTTTTTTTCCTTTTCATTTTTTTTAGTCAGTTATGTCTCTGAGCACACAAGCCTTCATAGTGTTACATGGGACACTCATTTCAAAGGCCATTTTCTGAATATGCATTCTCCTCTCATAAGGATATAAGGATCACCACTTAAAGTAGCATACAATCTTGTACTTAACAAGATTTTGATGAAACATACAGAAGGATTGTTCTCGAATTCTTGTTCAAAGTTTTAAATTGATATCTCTGAGGCCCCATCCACACTAGTAAGTATTCGAGTCCTTTTCATTGCAGATGCAGTGCTCGTCCACACTAATCCAATGGAAAACGGCTCCAGAGACGGAACGATCTGGTGTCGCCAGCTCCCATGAATTCATCTGAGTGCGGATCTGATTTGGCACTGTGTGGACACCTGAAAACGTTGATACACTGACGTAAGGGCTCTAGTTGCCGTCCTTGGACAATGTCACAGTGACTTGCACCTTCCTGATTAGCTGGGTTCGTGACATTGGTCATGTGATGCTATTATGGAAAACAGTTTAAACAAACCATAGACAAACAGGAAACAGTGTAGTTAGAACTACCTAGCTAGAAATGACGTGTCTGGATGCAAATTGTTTCCAATACAGTGATTTGTTTCAGTGTAAAATTAACCTAATTTTAAGATATTTCTCACTGCAAGTGAGAAGGATATTAAGTAGAGATGGGACATAAACATGTCAATTACGTTTAATTAATTACAAAGAAAATAATGCATTAAAATATTAACACATTTCTTCGCAGTTTGCGTGCCAAACAATGCGGAACTTTTGTCAGTGTGCACTATGTCGTCTTACGCCAATTATACTGACGCACAGAGTTCTGACGACAACAACAATGGAGCAGGAAAGTGCCCTGGGACTGCTGGATGGTCAATTTCTATTTAAAAAACTACTCAATGGAAATATTGACATTTATTGCAAACTGTACAGAGAAGAGATTGCATATCACAGAAGCACCTCAACCCGACGATAAGATAAATGCTAAATGTTCTGATCCGAGTACAAACAAGAGGTGTTAGCAGCTCAAACTTGAACAAATGATGGACTTCAGGAAGAAAATGAATAAATAAGTAAGGAAAATATTGTTATGCGATTAATTGAGATTTAGTAATTACAAAGCCTGTAATTAATTAGATTTTTTTTTTAAGTCCCACCCCTAATATTAAGTAACTATAAACCTTTGAGCAGTGAGCCCTCATTATTAGCTTAGGTCTATTTTCATTCATTGTCTGTTTCACCTACCATCTATCCCTGCCTACTGCTTTGTTTATTCAAAAGAAGACTCCCAGTTAAACATGTAGGAATGAAAGATGTCACATAGACATTTTTCATCAATAAAGACTCTCAGGTGCCAATGAAAATCTGTTGCTTTCTAAGGTGAAATGTTGATACAAGAGGTGGGCGTCTCAGTTCTGCAGTTCTGAAAAAAGTAATTGGAGTCCTTGGAGTCATTGTAAACCTCAATATTGAGGTTTACAATGAAAAAAATGTAACTTTAACTTTACTTTGAGTTTCACAATGATTATGTTTTATTTAACTTTCCGAACCTCAAGATTAAACTTCAAAATAAAAAATATGAAGTGACACATACAGTAAGTAATCACATTTTAGGTGCACTTTTAGGACTTCCCAAGCCTGCAAAACAAGAGCATTGATTCAGGAAGGGCATCTGACTTAAAAAAAATAAATAAATAAAGCAAGATCCATATGAGAATAAAGATGTTTCAAAATTGCATGCACTGCTCTGAACCGGGACTCAAAAACGACTCATTTGAGTAAAAACTGAAGTAGCAGAGTTAGAGTTACTTTGCACATTTAAATATTTAAGAAAGCACCACATATAGTCTCTATTTGAAAAGACATTCAAAACATTTTAAAAAGCGAAATTCTGTTTAAATCCAACATAAAGGAGAATTAAATGTAATTAGGCTCTATAATGTCCAAGTGTAACATTTGCTAAAAGGCTGTAGAGCAGAGCCTGAGCATTACATGGACAAACTCATTATACCAGACTAAATGTCAACATACATTATTCATGGTGTGTGTCAGCCGAGCGTGAGGAAGTACCGTGTTAGCGGGCTCGCGACAATGCTAATCAATTGTATAACGTCATGTATATATTGATAATAATATAGCTTAAAGTGAAATTAAAGCAGTTACCTTCTGTTTTGTAGAATTTCAGCTTTTTTGTTTTAGAAATTTGCATTCTTACATTTGTTAATACACATTTTTGTAGATTTTTATTTTTATTTTTTTTTATTGTTTTGAACTGATGAGTATTTTATTGTGTTAATATTGTGCTAAATTTGTTTTGAGAACTACACCAAATGAATGAACCGAGCTTGCTGCAGACAAAGATATTTTAATTAGGCTACTATGTTAGTGCTTAACAAAAGTGACAACGCTAATTGACTCTTAAAACTTTAACACTGTGTTCACAACAAGGCACAAAATAAAAGTGTGAAAACTGGTTTGGATTATCTGTGAACTTGTATTCAACTTTTCAACCTTGTAAACTACTGTTAACGGCACAATTTTTTTTTTAAAAAGAAAGCAAGGTTAGTAAGAGCGCATTGTCAGAGATTGAAATAGCATCAAGGTTCTAATAAAAGCCACAACAACTAAACACACACAAGTGCCTCTCACGATCACATGGAGCGAAAGAAACATCAAACATACCCCCACCCACACACACACACATACACACATACACACACAGCATGTCTGACAGAGCACGTGCAAACTAGAGAAGAAGAGAAAAACACTCAGCGAAAGCCAGTGCGCTGAAAGTGAATTAACCAACAAAAGGCATGCACTTACATCCAAGAGCCCCACATGGTCCTCCGACAGAGAAGAAGAAAAAGAAGAAGAAGAGAAGAGCGCTACGGATCCGGCAGGGGCAAAACAATGAGTGAGTAACCTTGAAGAGATAGAGTAGAAAGGAGAGAGAGAGGAGAAGAAAGAGAGGGATGGGTGAGGAGGTGAACAAGAGGACAATACGGAGTGAGCGCAGCATCCACGCGCCACAAGGAAACAAGCAAATCACAACAGTTCTCCAGATCCGGGCTCACCCCTCCTCCTTTGGGTGCTCATCTCCCCCCACCCTCTCCATCCCCCCTCTCGGCGTTGGCGATGCCGTGGGGTTTTCGCTCGTCATGCGTTCAGGATCAGGCGAGTGGAAAAAGGACCGAAGGGACTGAAAGTGTCCAGTGTCTGTGTCCATTATGTGTGATATTGACTTTTTACAACTGGCAGAAAAAATAATGGAAAAGTGAGTTAGATGTGAGTGTTGGGAAGGGCATCTGATGTAATATACAAATGATTGCATAATGTATAGAATTGTTTTAAAGACATTCCTTTTGTCTTTGTTTTAATGTTGTGTTTTTTAAAATTTCAATGTCATCATAATATTTAAATATAAGCAAAATATTAGTTTTTTTTCATAATGTAGAGAGATTTTTGACCTGAACTCAGTAACAACTACAACTAAATACTTCCGCTGATTTGTTAGGAATGCACCTATCCAACCATAATTGTATTGGTTATCAGCGTAGATATGGAAAAATTAGCTGGGTCTAATATCAGCTTCCAGATATTGCTTCAGCTGATATCCTAGTTGGACAAATAAATCAATGTAATAAAACTATTAAACCAGGACTGAACTAGGACTAAACCAGGACCAGGACCTCACTGTCGGGACGAGCTCGAAGGTGCGCCTGTGTAGACCGTCAGGTGACCGCAGGCAAAAGGATTGGCACAGAGCTCCACACCCCACGGAGGTAAGCGCAGCCATTGCCCGATCGCATTTTGCAAACACCTTGCTCCGCAGACTTGGGGTTCTCTCTCTCTTAAGTCCAAGATTAGTTCTGGTTTAGACCTGGTTTAGACTTGGTGTAGTCCTGGTGTAGTTCTGGTATAGTCCTGGTTTAGTCCTGACCCGCCCGTGTGTAATCACTACCCACCCGCATACCTGAAACTAACTACCACCATTAGTACCTAGACCCTATTTTAAATTGCTACTGAAAAGCGATGCTGTTTTCAGTCTTTGCTCTGTATCGGTTCATATCGGGTATTTACCAGTTTTAGTATCAGAATCAGTATCAGAACTATAAAAACTGCATCAGTGGACCCCTACTACATATTTATTTACAACTCACTCAAAAGAGGAAAACTCAAGAATTATCTCCAGCATCTTAAGTATCATTCACTCAGAATCTCCCTAAAAACTGCTGTGAATCTTAATTAGGGCTCCGTGGCATCTGGCAGAATAAGCGATAGTCCCAGGAGTCATTTTTAAAGTGGAGATGCACATTGCACTAATCGTATTAATGGATATTTTCTACAAAACCATTTGCTGATCAGACAATATGTTAAACTGCACTTTGCATTACTCCCTTCTCCTTAAACGCTGACGCAAACTACCTTAATATTATGTAGAGTTTATTTTTCCAGCATGAGGGAGTGGTACATTTTGAGTGTAACTTAGCAACTGTTCCACACAAAGCAAAATAATTATGTAATGTTTTAAGTCAGCGTTAGCTCACTCTTAAACTGTGTGAACATTGCACTGTACATTTTGTCGCAATTTGACTTAAAACTAAATTTACAAGTTACTATAGGCTTTAAAGATGCACTGTGTAACTTTTCTGGTGGAGTGTCTGCCATCAGCTTATATCCTAATCCACGGGGCCTGGTTACAAGTCAGATCTGTGGAGAGGAGAGCCATTCACAGTAAGAATGCAATTACACTGTTTGGGGAACTTAAACATTGGTAATTAAATGGCGAAAAGATATAAGTTTAAAGCTGTAGTGTGGAACATTCCAGGCAAAATAATAACATGGAGAGAAGCAGTAGAAGGACCCTCCTGAAATGTTACATAGTGCAGCTTTAAACAATGGAAATTTGAATGATTAATAGCATGATTCATAACACATTTAAACATTCATATAACATATTTTCAGATAACATTTTATGAAAACACAAAAAATATGATGAATTGTAAAAATAAATAAATAAAATACATGATGTAAAATACTATCTCAGACAACTGACCTTGTTTGACCATGACCTGGAGCTTGCATGCGTCACATAAACTGGCAATTGTAAACACAAATGAGACGATCTATAGAGATTGATTAGCCTATTTAACGTCCGCGCAAACACGCCACTGTTATATTTATGTATTTATATGTATTTTACTATTGCAAAAAGGTATTTATGTAATGTTTTGTAGTTATTTTAAGCCCAGTTAAAGACACGTCCCCTTGATTGACACCTGTCCAAATGTATCACAATCTAATTCTAACTTCGTGTTCTCAGGCCTGCAGTGGTCTGTATAATCATGCCCTCAAACAAAGCTGTGGAGGTGTGAAGAGATGAGCCCAATACAAGGTCTCAAAACGATTTAAACTTAAATGTCAAATAGGATTTCATTTGGAAGAACAAGGCCAATGACATTTAGAGACAGATGTGTGTAGCATTGTGGGGTCTGTCTGGGAGGAAAATACAAGGGCGTGGCAACCTGTTTCTGTCTGGTTGCCATGTTTGGTAGGATTAGATTTTGGAAGATATAGTTTATATAAAATAAGTATGGTGGCAGTGTATGGTTAAGCTTACGCCAAAGAACCAAAGAGTTGCAGGTTCCAATGTCATCTAAGGATAGAGTGTTGAAACTGGGCAAGCTATTTTAAAGTCAGAGTGCAGAAAGCGCCGTTGTCTGAGAAATTAACATGAAGTTGCAACACCAGCTAGTGCTGTTGTCAGTGCACTAAAATAGTTTATCGCCGTGTGATAAAATAAGTTATGATGCTAAATTAACATGGGATAACAACGTGGTATACGTGTTACTAACCCATATATCTTAAACGCAGGTGAGTACGTAAATGACAAAAAGAAATGTCTCAAACTTCAGTAGCCGGACATGCACTCATACCTGATCCTACAAGACGATGATATACGATGATATAAATTGTACAGTGGCTCTTTCTGCAGGAGACATGCGCAGTACAGCAAAAAGTGACGTAGTCCGATAATCCCTCTAAAGAGCTGATTATTTCTAGTAAAAGGTTGTTTTGGAAGAAAACTTGATTTATTAAATGTATTTATCCATTGTATTTTACAAATTTCAGAGATAAGTCTACACCCAGAGTATACGATGAACTTTATTTAGTCCAGTCCATAACAGTCTCGATATTGTATGTAGATATTATTACACTACATTTTCTACAAGTTCTATAGTCAACTTTTAAGGCACTCAAAGCACTTTACTGGTAGATTGAGACATGACACAACAAAAATTGGGACAGCATGCTGGGTCCAAAGACAAAAGTTGTCCAAAAGAAGAAAGAGAGGGGGGCTTGGCCCGAAACGTGGCATTGAAGTAGAGATTTGGGAGCTTCAAGGAAACACAGTTCGGCTCTCTTTCTTCTTTTACTCAAAGCACTTTACACATTAGATTCATACACCAAACACTGCAGACGAGGTGGGTTAAGTGTCTTGTCCAAGGACATAACAGCAGCATTCATGTGTGAGAGCTGGAAACTCAACGCCAACCTGTGGGTCAGTCAGTGTATTTGACCGCTCAACCAATGATGCTTATGTCAAGAACGGGATTTGAACTGTTAACCTTTGGATCAGAGGAGAGACACATTACCAACTGAGCTACTGTCACCCCTACAGTCTAGACAACAGAAAAGCCATGCCCTTCCAAGTTGACACATACGGCTCCCATTTCCACTCAAACAGCCTCGGGAAAATCTTGGACCTCTTCAAAACAAATGAACCATTGCTTCCATATGGTTGCTAATACCTCTTGAAGTTCTTTTCTGAATAAACTTACTCCCTGTTGTAGTATTTGTACTGCGATGTGAAGTGCTACAGTTTAAAAGTCCTGTATTACGCAAAATTGACTCCTGTGAGCTTTTATCCATGTTGTTACCATCAAAAACATCCCTGGAGTTTTGGTTTGCGTCATTCACACATGTCTGCTCCACCTTGTGATATCATGAAGCAATAGTTTTCAAGTTAAAAGCTACCATTTACTTTTAGTTCAATAGAGACTGGAAATTCCAGGGCTGAAATGACCCAAATTCTAGTGAAGGTTTATGGAGTTTAAAAAGGGTCTGAGAGAAAAACACAGCCCAAATATGCAAGGTTTGTGCGAATGAAACAAAATACAACTCCAGGTATGTCTGTGACGAGGAAGCAACATTATAACATAGTTCAGAAATACCATAATATTGACCCTTTAAAGTATTTGCCCCAGTTTGACTCAGCGCTAACTCACCTCATAGGGAATAACATATTTCCTTGTTGGGGCTGTTCCATTCTCCATAGAGATTACACTGTGCCCACTTTGAACACTTGGGGAGATAATCTGAGATGTGAGGCTGCCAAAAGGAGAGTTTCCGGGGATTATCAAACAACACGCACGGTAGAAGGTATTTTTAGACCGTTTGATCTGGATGGCTAAAATTAAATGCTTTTTAAATGCCTAAATGAGTTAAAGTATTCCTAGTTGTAGTACTAGTAGCAATAATTAAGATTTTAGTTGTGTGATGTGATTGATAATAGTTCCATATACGATGTTAGGAGTACTGGTAGTAGTAACAGTATTAGTAGTCATAGAAGTAGTAGTAGTAGTCAACTGATGCAAATATTGAGACATCCAGAAAAAAGATAGTATAAGCAAGTTGAAACTAAAACTGCTGGACTTCTGGACTGGAGATGGAGAAGTAAGTCCAGTAGTTTTTGTTTTAACTCGCATACTTGTTGTAGTAGCAGTAGTAGTAGAGTAGTAATGAGAACAGTTAAGTATTGCATAAATTGTGGTAATAAAATCATGGACCATTTTGTGCTGAAAACATATTGACTGAAAGTAGTAGTAGTAGACGAAGTAGTAGTAGTAATAGTAGCAGCAGCAGTGGATCAGTGGTTGTAGTAGTACCATTAGCATTTTGTAGTAATCCTATCTTCTGATCCAAGCTTAGAAGCAGCAAAAGTGACTGTGGCAGTAGTAGTAGTAGTAGTAGTAGTAGTAGTAGTAGTAGTAGCAGCAACATTAGTAGTAGATATCGTGGTAATAAAAACATGGGCCATTCTGTGCTGACAAACATCTTACTGAAAGTAGTAGTATTACTAACAGTAGCAGAAGATGTAGTAATAGTAGTAATAGTAGCAGCAGTAGCGGATCAGTAGTTGTTGTAGTACTATTAGCATTTTGTAGTAATCCTATCCTCTTATCCAAGCATCGGGCTGGCACAAATAGTAGCAGTAAAAGTGACAGTGGCAGTAGTAGTAGGAAAAGAAGTAGTAGTAGTAGCAGTAGTAACAGCAGCACCAGCAGCACCAGCAGTAGTAGTAGTAGCAGTAGTAGTAGAAGCAACCATTCAATAGTACAATAGTAGTGGTAGTAGTAGCTGCAGCACAAGCAGTAGAAGTAGCAGTAGTATTATTAGCGTTTTGTAGTAATCCTATCCTTTTACACAACTTTGGGGTTGACACAAATAGTAGCAGCAAAAGTGACAGTGGCAGTAGTCGTAGTAAAAGAAGTAGTAGTGGCAGTAGTAGTAGTAGAAGAAGAAACCATATCAATAGTAGTTGCAGTAGTCGAGTACTTGTATTTCTTCCTCCTCGTCTAAAAATGTGCAAATGATTTTACGAGTTTATCCGTGTTACAGATGTCTTAATAACTCTGTATATCCGATCTAATGCGTTCCTTCCAAATTCCTGGCACTGTCTTTTCCCATGATGTTTGTGTTAACGTGAAATCACAAAGAAAGAGCTTTTGTGTCTCGCATTAGGAGGAAGTGACTGAGGCATTTGTTATGATTTAGTGTCCAGATTTCAACAAGATGTGATGGCGTCGGCTATACGAGCTGTGAATACATGAATAACATATGTATATAAAGTGTGGAGCTGACAGGGGAACTCTATAGGGATGTATTCAGCATGTTGTCAAGGTACTTTTACTACTTTTTCTTAACAGCCAACTTTGTATCCACTTTTCTTCTCTCCTGTGGATTCTCTGATAAGATCTATTTATTTTTTTCTTTCTATATCATTTTACAGCCGATAACATTAAAGTCGCACTGCGTGACTTTTCTGCTATCTCCTCGTCTCTATGGAAATGTAATGTTCCAGTCTATCTAGCATTCAATTACAGATGCTATAACGGTAAATGGTCGCGTTTTTATACAGCGCTTTTCCATCTTCAAGGCACTCAAAGCGCTTTACATCAAGGAACCTCAAGCACATTTGCATACAGGTGTACACAGATACTTGGGGCAAGGTGGGTTAAGTGTCTTGCCCAAGGATACAACGACAGCATTCGTCTGTGGGAGCTGGAATCGCGTCGCCGACCTGTGGGTCAGTGGATCGGCTCTACCAGTGATGTTTATGTCAACAGCGGGATTTGAAGCAGCGACCTTCAGATCAGCGGGCAAACACAGCTGAACTAATGTTGCCCCGAAAGCTAAAAAAAATTTTTTTTAAAGTGATGCAGTGCCTCCTTGTGTCTATGGCGATATTGTGGGCCCCTCCACTAGAAAGTTACACAGTGCACTTTTGACTTTTTGTAATGCTCATTTTAAAAGGGACAGTCCAGAATTTTGGACATTGGCTCACTAGGAAATGAGGCCCTGAGTGTTGGAGACTGTGGAGACACTTTTTAAAAAATATTCCATTCAGTCCTTGTATTTGCAGAGGTCACTGGTGCTAGGCTAGTGCATGTCAATGGCCATAGTTAGCCTGCCACTAAAAACAGTCTCACCCACTCCACAAAACACCCAAAACAAATCTATTATTACGCCAGACTGTCGATGTAAATGTCTGTGTTGATAGAATAATGTTTGAAATAAAACTAACCTTGCATCGCATGAATTGCCACATGCTGAGGGACTATTTTCTCATATATCAGCCCACCGCTGCCAAGCTTTCTATCAGAAGTACAACTCCCTGCTGCTGCTCAGACATAAATCCTTCAAATGCAAGGTTGAATTTACTTCTAAAATTATTCTATTTTACATCAGCAGTCTGGTGTTATGATTGTTTTGTATCCGGTGTGGGTAAGACTCTTTTTAGTGGTAGGCTAACTATGGCCATTGACATGCACTAGCCTAGCCACACAACCTTTGCAAATACAAGGACTGGATGGAATATTTTAAAAAGTGTCTCCACACATCTCCAACACTCTGGCTCACTAGGAAATGAGGTCCTATGTCCAAAATTTCAGACTGTCCCTTTAAGCAACTTGGGTTTGGTCTTTAAGCAAAATATATATAATTTTATAAACTGGACCTGATTTAATTCCCTCACTGTTCTATGCGGAGTTTGAGTGTTGGGATAGATTTTTTTTTAGGTATTTTATTTTCCTCGATAGACCAAAACTCATTAGATAAACTGACCAAGACCCATAGCTCAACACTGCAGTGGCTCTCGGCTCTTGACAATTTACTGTCAGAAAAATTGTGTAACTCTTACAGCATGTATTCCCACTGTGTCTATACTATAAATAACAGTCAGGAGGTGAACAAGGTATGGATGGAGATCGGGTTAACTTATACAACACAAGCCAACCTGGAGTGATTTTTTAATATATTCACCAGTCACTCTTTTTACACAGCCTACACTGAATAATTAATGCCATCAATATGTCCCAGTCTAGAGCGGGCCCGTCCCAGCTGTGTACTGCGTGGGTATACTGTGTACTAATAAGGTCATAGCTGCTTCCATGGCGACGTCAGCAGTTCTTTTTGGAGGCGGGTGGGTCATTTGTACCCCAGGAGGCGCTGACACACGTCCCAGTCTGATGACCCATTTTGCCCATCTGCACGCTAGGGAGAGAGGGAGGGGGCAGAAAGAAACTCAGATGCAAGGGGGAAGTTTAGAGCAAAGTATAAGGAAAATAGCAGTGTTAATATAGAATTCAGTTGGTGAAAGTCCTATATTTAGCTTTTAGTCAAGTTATAATGTAGTTCTCTCATCAAAAGCATACCTGGAGTTGTATTTTGTTTCATTCCCACATGTCACTCCACACTGTCAATATTTAGGAGACATGATAACCAGCCAATCAGAGCATACGCCATCGCAACGCATGAATAGAGATTACAGCACTTTACACTAATTGAAATTACTCTCAGATGTTTTATGTACTTTTTGTATATTTTATAAAGAAATAATCTTACTGTGTTTCCCATAATTTTTTCGAAACAGATGCTCCAGATTAACCACTGGATTACAAATGTCAAAGTTCCTCTCATAACAGATAAACAACAGATAAAAACGTCACATTGAGCAGTCTATATTCTCCATTTCTTCCTCCTCCCGGGGCCATAGAGACGGTACTTACCAATGTTATGATTACAAACTAGAACAGCTAGAGACAGCAGGGTCACCATTGTCTTATATATGACTCAATATTTTACATAGGGCCCATAACAACACAGTGTATTTCTGTATGTCTGTGTGCATACATGGATGAGTGCAGAGCCAGATGGGAGCCAGAGGGCCACATTAGTAATCAAGGAACTGGAAATAGTCTCTAGAAATCTCAAATAAGAAGCTTGTTTAGTCACATATACAGAAGGGGTCCTCGTCAGAATATATAGCTTTCGTTATACGTGTAAGAATAACTGGGAATTGCAAATAATACGTTGATCTAAAGGGAATGACTTTTACAGGCCTATATTATGCTATTTTCTGATCTGTGTTGTAATGCTGTTTCCTCATCTGTTCTTCTCTCAGACAAAAAACACACTGTTCTGTCATTGGGATGATTTCAGACCTGGAGTTGTCTCTCCAATCTCAACTGAACTAAAAGTAAAAAGGTGGAAAAGAGCGTTTTGAGCTTTGGAGATGCAGACAGACTAATAATAAAGGATTTCTCAAACATGTGTGAATGAAACACAACTCCAGGTATGTTTTTGAGGAAGTAACAATGTTCTAACATGGTTTAAAGCTCACAAGAGTGTATCATACTGCATTTATAGGTTGAAAAGAACATTTTGGTTATAACATTTTGTTTTGTTTTTTTTTTGTTTTAACTCCTGAAATTTGTTAGTTTGTACAATCCATAAACTACCCATTACAAACAAATGTGTGCTCCGTCTAGGCTTTAAAGAAAATGTAATCTCATTTGAAACAATATTTAAATTTAAAACAATGTGTGAATACAGTATGTATAATTTAATATTTTGGTAATCAACTTTTTTAAATGTGAGACTCTTGTCGAAGATGTCAAATGCCTCAAATTTGTCTAAGAACATAATTTTATAGTGGGCAACATTTACAGTCAAGAAATAAAAAAAAAAATCTAGATTTCAATAGTAAGGAAATTAAAACTACAATTTAAAAGGAACCTACATGTTCAGAAAACCTAGTTTCAAAGCTAAAGTTATGGAGTGAAGCATAGCTGTGAAAGAAGTTAATTTATGGAATAGTCTTGACAAAGATATAAAAGAATCAAGTGCAGTGATGGCATTTAAAAAATACATAAAATCAAATGTAATGTGTATGTATGAAAAAGAAAACTAAGTTGTTGTGCATAAAAGTGAAGATTTCTGTTTGCAATTGATTAATAATTGAGTCTGAACTGATGCATTGTCTTGAAAAGGGAAAAAGGGGCAGATAATATAACATGACTCTTCCTTCTGCTCCTTTACAGTCATTTCTTTTATGTTTGATGTTGTGACACTGTTGATGTCTTTTTATACTTTATGAATGAAATAAATAAACAAATAAAATAAATCACATGGGATTAAAGTTCTGGAATGTACAATCTATTTTCCAGTATTCTGACTGATTCTGGCCTATTTCCTTAACTAAGTGTTCATTTATATGTACATTCTGAACCCACAGCATGCATGAGTGAGTCATACAAAACATGTCCTCTCAGCACGTTTGTCCCATAGCTCTCTCTCACAGTCAGTTTGCCTTTGCTCCCTGTCATCTTCACTCACCACCACCTCTCCTCCTGCTCTGACCCGATCCAAACCCACACTATGGACCGTAGAGCGAGCGTGTCATTGCTGCTAACTGCCCCGTGCTCTCACATTGACTGTAAGTGTGCTATACGGGCTAACAGTGGGAAACAGGGCTCAGCTGGGCCCGGCGAGCAGGAGAGGTGACCTGGAAAAAGCATGCCTTATATTCAGCACAGCCTGGAGGGTCTGAGAGCAGAGCTATGCACAAGACAGGCTGAGCTCACAGCAAAGCAATGCACAAACCATCACATGAATGCAACTACAAGGCATGATGGGAAATATTCAGTTAACACTATAGCTAAAATTAAGATAAAGGATGCTTTCATTTCAGTGGGATTTCCTCAAATTGCTTATTCATGTGTCTTATGTAATGATGTTGATACTCAAATTATTATATTTAATTGTCTAATACAGCGTACATTAAAGTTGCACTGCGTAACATTTCTAGAGGAGGGTTCGTCACATGCTTGTCTCTATGGAAATGTTATTGCTTTGTCTAGAACGTTTCACAGTATAGATTAAACCTATCTACACGCAGGTTACAGCACTACACTACTTTACAAATCAGATCTGTGGAGAGAAGGAATTATTGTATTTTTGAGCAATAGAAACACACGTAATGAATAAATGCTGGATGGATATGTTTAATGTCATACCATGGAACATTCCAGGCTATGCAATTAAATCTCCATGGAGACAAGTGCGTAGTAGTTGGGCTGGTGCCACTTGGTGCCTACGCTCAATTTCATTTCTCTCCAGCGACTAGGTCAGGAATTGGAATACACTTGACGGTTCGCAAAAACCCTAGAAGTGCAAGTTCAGGCACCAGCCAATCAGCAGAGAGCCATACATTCTGTGTTGGCAATGATCCCCAAGATCGAGGATTTAAAGCCGGAACAAAGAGAATGTTCGGTGAATTTTATCAAGGGGAAAGACGTTATTGCCCTTCTTCCTACAAGATTTGGCACATTACATACGCCATAACCAAATAGCAGCGATTAGTTGAATGAAAAAAGTACCCGTCTACTGTCGAGCGAATGAATTCTAATGGTGCAAGGTCAGACAGTTTCTACGAAATGAAACCGGCTGATGAATCAGGCGAAATACGTAATGGACCTTCACCAGAAAAGTTTCCCAGTGCTTGATTTTTTTTTTCTATATGAGCAAAATGTGTCTGTCCTGAGTACAAATATACTGAATAAGCAGCTCTTGGGATCAAAATAAATCTGCTGTTTCCTTTCTGGATGCAGTTATTAAGCTTTTTATTCTTCCATAATCAGGATGTGCATGTTAGCATGACAAGAAACCTCTACTCTGGTCTCTGAGAGTTGTGAAAAGTGCTTATAAACTCATGAAGGTGAATAATTATGACAGTGGAACGCATGAGGTAAGTGAGGAATAACTTGGACCACTGGCTTGTTGAAAATCACTGGACTACCTTTTGTCAACATATGTACAATTGCATTTCAAACAGGATTAACAGAGTGAAAAATTGAGCATGTAGCTTCATAAGTAAACACCAGGGACATCCATTTGAGCCGTTTTAAATGATTAACATTGCAGGTGAGGGACTGTATGTCTAATAGCTCTTAATAGCCCTAAATGTGATCCAGCTCCACTCGCCATTAAACGACTGCGTTTGCTCAGCCATATTGCTAATGGCATCTTTAGTGTAGGCTTCAGTCATGGACCTCTTGTTTTCCATATGGTGGACTTTAAAATGAGTTTCCAGTAGATTTACACCTTGGAATAAATGTTGAAATTCTGTTTCTGTTTATTGTCTGTTTGATAGTGGTTTTAAACAGCACTGCAAGACTAAACTACAGTACAACTATAAAAATACTGCAAAACTGAAGCTGACAGCATTAAATTTATCTTGTGCTATAAGCCATTTGGGGGTTTAGAGGATCTGGCCACCCATTTTTTGTTGGTTTTTTTCATCATGTAAAGATGTTTTTTGCGATTGTACATAAATCAGCATAGCAATTGTTATCAGTAGTTATGGTCAGTTTATGAATGATAAAAAATTTTACCGTATTTTCCAGGCTATAGGGCGCTGTTAAGCCTCCAACCCCATCATAAAACAACTGCGCGCCCCACAATCCAGAGCACCGTATACATGAATCCACACAGTAAACTACAAAGCCGTACCACCCGCAGCGCACGCAAACACGCACGGAGCAGATAGCGACCACGCAGCGAAAAACTACCCGCAGCCACGCTCGTCACTCCACACTGACGAGGAACGGAATGGAACAATGAACTGAAAAAGTGAGTGCAATGTGCCACTTCTAGCCACAAATGAACAACTGAGTCACTGCGAACACGCCAACAATCCAGCGGTCCCAGACAGCACCCTCCCTACACGCCACAACGCCGAGAGTCACCGTGAATGCGCCAAACAAAGTCCGACTGAGCCATCTAACTGTTGTGTTTCATTTAAGGTCCAGTGCGGTTTATTTCTGAAAAAAGTTCAAAAATAGACCATTCTATGACAGTGCGCCTTATAATCCAGTGCGCCTAATAGTGCCTAAAATATGGTATACTTTTAACAATCAAAACGGTGACCACTAAAAAGTTGAAGTACTGTTTCACATTTATAACCAGTCATTTGCATAAACCATTTCCATATTTATCTTTGAACATATTTTACGATTTAACTTTTAACGTCTTTCCTAAGGTGCACTACTCTCCTTTGCTCCGTGTCCTATTCTAACCTCTATACCCCTCCGCACTAGCCCCGCCCCCGCCCCGAGCGTGGCGCTAATTTAATTAAGTCCATTGGCTTTTGGAAAGGGCAAGTGTGAGAACCAACACAATTACTACAACACTCTGGCCTTTGTGCCTTCGTGCTTATTCTGAGGTGTTCGGTGCAATTCCCCTCCGGCGCAGACTGCATTTGCATATAGAAAAGTCAAGTGGAGCCCTGCCACAGCTCTTAAAGGGGCACAGTGGAACACGTCTGGAGGACGGTCTGGCATTTTCTTGTCTCCATGGAGGTTAGGGGTGTGCAAAAATATCAAAATATATATCGTATCGTTTATTGTGATGATACAGTATCAATACATCACCAACAGTATTTTTTGGTGTACTTTACTCAATTATTTTGTCACAGCGCTACAATTTTGTTGCTTGTTTACTGGAAAGAAGCTCATTTATGAAGCACATTTGACATTTTCACTGTTTTGAGGTTTAAAATATGCATGTTTCATATTCACTTTGCACAAGAAGTGGTTTAACAAAGACTTTTAGTATCACAGACATGATTTAGCCATTATTTATCAAATTGTTTTGAAATATATGGTATCGAATCAAAAGTGGACTGTATCGAGATATGTATTGTATTGTGGCCTATGTATCAAGGTATGTATCGTATTGGCAACTTCTTAATGATACCCAGCCCTTGTGAAGATGTTATTGTTTTGAATGGAAGGCCTTTAAAGCTTTATAGAGATGAACAAATGATGGACGCTATATCTGAAATGTTACACAGTACACTGTTAAATGGACATAAATAGATTACTATAATAACACATTAAAGGTCCTATATTATGAAAAAATTACTCCTGTGAGCTTTAAGCCATGTCAGAATGTTGTAACCTCCTCAAAAACATACGTGGAGTTGTGTTTTGTGTCATTCTCACATGTTTGAGTAACCCTTTATTATTAGTCTGTCCCCAAAACTCAAAATGCTCTGTTCCTGAAGCTGTAATATTCAAGTTGGAACCTACTTTTTGCCTTTTGTTCAGTCGTGATTGGCAATTCCAGGTCTGAAATTATCCAAATGACTCTAGTGAAGGTGCATGGAGTTTAAAAACACATTAGAGCACTTCCCTACACACGTCCATATCTTTGTGATGAGGAAACAACATTATAACACAGATTAGAAAATAGTTTAATATGGGCCTTTTACGGCAACTGTCATGATTATAGCTAAATATATGTGTTATAGTTGGACTTAGACTGAACATTTCTTCACCACTGAGGGCTGTATAAAATAGAAATTCTCTTTAGAGACAAAAGTGTAATAAGGTTAATTAGGGCCTTCAACCAACACTATTTTTATATAGAGTATAGAGTTCTGTACTTTTTGCCACATATAATTTTGTACGTCAAAAGCTATAATTGTACTATTTAGAGCCATATTTAACTAACTGAATGAATGTCTTAAAGGGCCCATATTACACTATTTTCTGATCTATGTTATGTTTCCTCATCAAAAACATAATGTGGAGTTGTGTTTTGTTTCATTATTATCATCATTATTTGTCTCCAAAACCAAAATGAAAAAACAGATAGTAATTTGTTTTTTCAGTTTTCCATTTTGTGTTTAAATAAAGAAAAGAAAAACTTAAACTGCGATGCTGAACTGAACCAGGACTAAACCAGGACTAAACCAGGTACTAAACCAGGACTAAACCAGGACTAAACCAGGACTAAAACCAGGACTAAAACAGGAATAAACCAGGACTAAAACCAGGTCTAAACCAGAACTGAACTATGTCTAAACCAGGACTAAACAGAGAGTGCTCCACTGTGTTTTTAAACTCCATATGCCTTCAACAGAATCATTTTTGGATCATTTCAGCCCTGGAATTATCACTTCTCTAATCCCTAAGGTACAAAAGGTGAAAATGACTGCTTCATGACATCACAAGGTGGAACAAGAGTCTTAAGTTTTAAGCGCCTACTGCTGCTGTGTCTCAAAGCAATACACTTCACCTCCACTTCCCATTACCATCACGAGAAGGGCATCTGACTTACAACAAAAGCAAATAATAAATCTATGCATGCCACTAAGAAGTTTCATACATTTTGAATATGAGAAGTGTCAGTCTTAAACGATTCTACAAATGAGGAACCTAGAAAATCCGTGTTGTACATTTTGACACATTAGAGATCACATTTAGACAACCTTGTGGCATATATACTTGTTATGCACTCATGTTTGGCATTTCATCTCATTGCATTGACAGCGTGTCCTTGGGCAAGACTAGCTGAATATTTATTACTGTCTTCACTGGTATCTGATTGGCCGTATGAGAGGAGTAGCGTAGTTTGACACTGCCTCTGGGGTATAAGGAAACTATATAGAACCAATACTGTAGATGTTATGTGACTCGGCTGTGGTCCTGGTTTAGTTCTGGTCGAGTCCCTGTGTTAACGTGGTGTGCGTACGAATATAAACAGAGATTTCAAGTCGACAATCTCAATCTATTAGCATAATCCTAGATCTGGACCGGACCTGTGAAATATAAAACATGCTCCCCGACGAAGCCAAGATGCATCAAAAAGCTTTTAAAAGAGGTGGTATTATGCAAAATTGACCTTCTGGAGTGTTCTACTATGCCTTAAGATGTCACCCATGCATATTTGAGTAATCTCGCGATCTCTTTCTCATTCCCTATTTGAGCCTGTATGACATTTTTTTCATAAATATACAAAAGCAAGATACTAGGGATGTAACGATAACTGAAATAACGTGATATCGTATCGTCAAAAGTCTCACAATAATATCGTGGGCTGTCACAATGTACCAAATTACAAGATCTTTTGCTTAAATGCACAGTTTTATCGTAACATCTTAGAAACATCGGGAACTACATATCCCATGATTCATTTCACTGCAGAGGACATGAAGAAATATGCTTTTTACTTGAATTCTTGGGATTATGATGGAAATAATTCACATCAAAATCTTGTCAAGATCATTTTAAAAGCAAAAAAGTGTCCTATCTCCAAAATATCGCAGTAAATATCGTACCATGAGACGCATATTGTGATAATGTCATACCGAGAGATTTGGATATTATTACATCCCTACAAGACACCAAATAGTACACTACAACTTCACAAATCTGGTGCGATAGTGCAGTAATTTAATTAGAATGCACTTTACTTATTTATTTATTTATTTTTGTGCTGTTCTGAAGGGGGAGTGACTTGGCACAAAGAGCAAGGTGAAGGGGGACTGTTAAAGAAGCACTGTGTATTTTTTCTGGAGGAGGGTCCTTTACACTTGCATTACACTTATCATAGCATATATCATATATTTCAAGTAAGCACAAGCAAATGATGCCACAAGGTGAAGTTACAGGTCAGATCTGTGGAGAGGCAAGAACACTCACAGTAAGAATGCAGGTTTTTAAGTCAATAAAAACACACGTAATTGAGTAAATGTAAGATCCAATCCAACTTTATTTGTATAGCACATTTTATAAACAAGATAAAATTGTATTAAAACAAAAAAAAATAAATAAATAAAAGACACAGAGGTGGATAGTTTAATGCCATACTGTGGAACATGAGACAAAGCAATAACGAATCCATGGAGCAAGCAGGTTATGGAGCCTCTACCAGAAAAGTTACACAGTGCACTTTTAACAATGAAAGAGCCCATATTACACTATACTGTAAACATTTCGCCCTTGTGATGTCATGTATAATACAGAAAGTGCTCCACTGTGTTTTTAAACTCCATACACCTTCACTAGAATCATTTGGATCATTTCAACCCTCAAACATCTCTACTGAACTAAAGGTAAAAGGTAGATATTAACTTGAAAACTACCACTGCGTGACATCACAAGGTGGAACAGGGCAGTTGGAGATTTGGAGATGTTGACAGAATAATAATAAAGGGTTACTCAAATATGTGTGAATGAGACCAAACAACTCCAGGTATGTTTTCGAAGAGGTAACAACATTATAACATGGATTAAAGCTCACAAAAATCAATGATGAGTGCAATATTTGACCTTTAATACCCCACAGAAATGCAACAGCCCCTTTTTAAAAACTGCACAGACTAAAGCTCCCACCCCTCCTCTTTATACGGATGCCTGGAGGACACATTGGTTATGCACCCACCAGGAGAAGGTCGACTTGTGTGGACTGCACCCTGAGGCTCTGAGGGAAAGGTCAACAACATGGAGCTACAAAGACACTGAAAGACGCGGGCTTGCGGATGTACCCAAATCACATGAGATTCTGGTGGGAAGAAAAGGTGTGAATTACGGTAATTTGAAAGTTGCTTTAAAAGGTGCAAAATGGATTCTTGTGAACTTTTAAGCCAAGTTATAATGTTGTTACCTCATCGAAACCATACAGAGAGTTGTGTTTTGTTTTATTCACACACGTTTAACCCTTTATATTAGTCTGTCTACATCTCCAAAGCTCAAAATGTTCAAGTTAACAGCTTTTACATTTTGTTTAATAGAGGTTGGCAATTCCAGGGCTGAAGAACTCATCAGAAATATGCAGTTTTTTGTGTTAAACATCTGTGAATGAACCAAAACACAATTCCAGGTATGTTTTGACGGGGAAACAACATTATAACATAGATCAGAAAGCAGAGAAATATAGGCCCTTTAAAAGATTGTATTTGTCATAGCTTCTTCTATTATTCAATCGCTGTATCTTGGCACGCAACCTCTGAACCAGTCATGTAGGTCATTGGTAGGTCAGTCGTGAAGATCGCATGTGGTCATATATGCTAAGCAGATGCCATTGTTGTAAATATGCTTTTGATGTCAAAGTGAATCCAAGCATTATAACGGTGCTGCTGGTCTGTGTGCCGTAACAGCAGATGGGCTTCAGGTTTAAAATGTTACTTAAACAGAAATAGGTTAATGAGCCATATGCTACAACTGGTTTAATTTAATGTTGTGAGATATATGTAGATGTATGTATGTAGGCAAAGGCTGATCTGGAGTTGCAAATTCAATATATAAATAAATAAAATTAAATTAAATAATCAAATCCAAAAATGACTTACTCATCATCTTCTCTTCACCATCTGTATATTTGTGTTGTATGAAAATGTAGATATTCCAGAATGCTAAATACATTCATGCTAAAATTTAAAATAAAAATTACATGATCATTTACAGCAGAGGTCATCAAACTAAGGCTCGCGGGCTGACTCCGGCCCTCCATACTTCTTTGACCGGCCCCTCTCTGTTCCCTCCACTTGAACTGGCCCTATGAGGCAGTCCTCAAAAGTTGTCATGTTTTTTGTTTTTTTTTATAATTACTTTTTGGCAAATCTGCATCTTGTATTTTGTTGATTTTCAGTTTAAAAAATGATATTTATATGATGTATTTACTAGGGGTGTAACAATAACCAAAATATTGTGATATCGTATCTTCAAAAGTCTCTCAATAATATCGTGGACCATCACAATATATCGAATCACAAGTTTCTTTGCTTAAATTCATTCATTGTTATGGTGCAGCAGTAGTTAAAAAAACAGAGGGAACTACATAGACCATGATCCTTTGCTCCGTTTTGGTGCAAACTACATGAAGAAATTACAGTTCTAAGCACACAAGTCTTAGTACAAAAAGTACAAAAAGTTAACAGAGAGTGCTGAGTTTTTAAAGAACAGTGGATGACCAATTGTTTTTTTGGTCAGTATAAGGACCATGCAGTTTGATATGTAAAGAAATTGTGGCAGTTTTCAAAGAATATAACCTGTGTCATTAGGATCATGCAATTCTGTTATACGGCCGACCTGACCCTGGTCACCCATCACAGTCAGGAATGATAATGTGGATCCCAAAGAATAAGTTTGGTGACCCCTGATTTACAGCATAATCCATTTTGTTTTCTCAAAAGGTCTTGAACGGAATTTTAAACCACAAGCTTGAAACGTGTTTCAGTTTAAACTATGGACGAGAATCATGTGGAAACAAGTATTTTGGTTCACCCCGTACATTCAACATTGGTTTCTCTCATGGTCATGGTACAACATTAGAGACAGAGAAGCAACTTGGTACATGGTTCCATGTGGCTCTTATCCAACAACGCATGTGGTTGGATGAAATTAAGGGCACTGGCAGCTCGTTCAGAAATGCCTTTATAATACTTGGTTTCACAAATAGTTGTTTTTACGTCACGCTAGAAAAAAGAGTCAACCCTGCTTGTTTCTACGGACGTCATTGCTCATGCCTAGAATATTCCACAGTATCTCTACTTTACATATATTCAATTACAGGTGGCTTTATAGCTCAAAAATATCTAGAAAAACACATATTCTGACTGTGAGCAGGAAGTGGTCCGGTTTGGTCTCAATGAAATAGAAACTTTCAATACCCATACTGCGAAACACTCCAGACAAAGCAGCAACATCTCCGTGTAGAAAAGCATTTGTCGCACCTTCCACCACAAAAATGACACAATGCACCTTTAGGTTTGGTTCTCCCTAGTCACTGCTCAAAACCCAGAAGGCGTCTCCCCTACAGCTCCAGAAGTAGCCCGTCTATATTTGCCTGAAAATCTCGACTCAAAATTCCCTACTGAGTTCATGTAGAAAGCTTTCCATTTGAAACCCCAAACCTCTCTATTCCACTCTGCTCCATGCATTTTTGATTGTCTCGGATTCCACATACTGTATTTCTACATCTGTAACCGTCTATTTCCACCACCTCCACCGCCCAGGCCCTCATCGAACAATACAGCGAGCTCTTAGGAACCATTAGGCCTTGTCAGACGAATCGGAAAAAAATCAGTTCTTAAAAAAGCTGCATAAAATCTTAAAGACGTTTTTTTTTTCTTTTTTCCAAGCAAGATTTTCAGCCTTTGGTTTGATGGAAGTGGAGCAGACTGGAATTCTTCGGAAGGGTAGCGGTTTTGTATTACGAGTGTTTGGAGTTTTGGGGGGGAAATCGTGGAAGACATGTTTGCTGTCAACACGACCAAAAGAAAACTGTGTAAAGAAGATTCTGCAAAGTGGGTGGTTGTTTTTGACTGAGATTACATAGAGTTTATTCGAATGGGTAGAACAAAGAAATGGAGAGAGAGGAGAGCTGCCTGCAAGCTGTGACTCAACTGTCATAACAGGAAGTGCTCAGCGTTAAAGATGCGTCGTGTGGATTTTCTGGAGGAGGGTCCGTCACCTGCTTGTTTCTATGGAGATATTTTTTGCCTGGAGTGTTCCACAATATGACATTAAACACCTCTGCCTTACGTTTAATCATTTACAGTGGGTTTATTGCTCAATAATACCTAGAAAAACAGGGGTTCTGACTGAGTGGGGTCACCTCTCCGTAGATCTGACCTGTAACTTGGTCTGGTTTGGTCTCCATGAAAATTGAAAGTTTTAATGCTATCCTGTGAAGATTTCCAGACAAGGTAAGGACATTTCCACGAAAAAAAGAATTTGACGGACCCCCCACCAGAAAAGTTACACAATGCACCTTTAAAGTGCAAAGGATCCAAAGTAATATAAATCTGAACATATAAATTAAAATTGCCTTTAAAATTCAAGCACAACTTTCAACATGAATTTAAAAGTTGTTATTTATATTTTTTTAAGTTATAGTTTTATTATATGTATATTGTCTAAAATAGGAAATTAAAAATTTAACTTTTCTTGTCTCCAAGGAGATGTTATTGCTTTGCCTGGAATGTTCCAGAGTGTAACATTAAATTCTGATCTCTCTCTCTGATGATTGAAAAGTTGAAAATTTAAACATTTTTACACTTCTATGGGGTAATAAATTGCTAATAGATTTAGATTATTATGTTACCTTGTAATGCTTTGAAAATCCTATATTTGCAAAGGAAATACTGCAAGTTTCAGTTTTTTGATCCTTTGTGTACTCACTCCCTTTGCTTTACGCGTTAAGTTATTCCCCCTTCAGAGCTCTATCACATTATTATCACCATGCATTTCACATCAAGTTTGTGGAGTTGTTGTCTATTGTTTTGTATATTTACGAAGAATTGCAGCGTGGGAGCTTGGGTAATGTAGGCTTGTGGGCTAAGTATTGGACAGAATCATGCTGCTAACCATAAGGAAAGTTTGAATAGGCCTCGGGAGATAACACTAGACCCATAAAACCTCTTCATTTATGTTTGTGATGAGGGAACAATGTTATAACAAGTCAATTTTGCATAACACCCCCTCTTTAAAGTTGTACAATGGATTATCTCAGGCAAAAATAATAACATCTCCATGGAGACAAGCAGAATATAATGCATCTTTAAGGAAATTTTCACATGTACAAATAACACTGAATCCCACTTTGTCAATCCAAAACGCAATGGTCAGACTAGGTAACTCAAATTAGTTCAAATGAGGTAATACTCAGTTATCCTTTTACAATATAAATCTTTGTTCAAACATGACGTTAACTGAAACCTCTCATATACATCCGCATATTTCGCCTGTGTAGGACCAGAATTATGGCCTGGTCACATCTGCTTGGGAAAACACAGAGAATTCCTTTGGTTGAGACGGCATTTTTCTGAGGCCACGAAAAGTAAACAGTGTATTGAAATGATTCGTACCATTTTACATGCACTGATGCTGCCTGAGCAAAACATGGGATAGTGGCTGGATTTGGGTGTGCCGTTCTATTTTTATGGTCAAATCGAAAACCATGGGAGTTACTGCATCCAAGTGACTGTTTTTGACAAATGAAAACCTGCAGGAATGTTCCACAGTATAAACTACACTTAAAGCTATCTCTATTGAGACAAGAAACCTAGAAAAGTTCTGTAGTGCACCTTTAAATGTCTTATATTATGCAACACTGGCTCTTGTAAACCGTGGCGGAGTTAACAATTTGGGGGCCCTAGTTGAAGATGAGTTTGGGGCCCTCACAATAATGCACCATTTTTTTGTCTTGCTGTGTTTTGGCTTTATATATATATATATATATATATATATATATATATATATATATATATATATATATATATATATATATATATATATATATATATATTTACTGTCTGTTTTTCCTCATTGTTCTTGAATTATGGTGGATTGGAAACTTGTCTTATTAGTTAGATAGCCTACTAGAAAACCAGAACTGTACATTTTTTGCTACTTCAATTACATTTTCTTCACATCCATTGCATATGATAATTATTATTTTTCTTAGGATTATTGTTTAAAAGTAAAATACTCAATAATCATTTGATGTCATATTGAGAGAAAATCAAATTGCTCTGAGGCTTCCTCCATTAGTGGCACTGAGGGCAATTGGTTGGGGGCCCCTCCAGGTTTGGGGGCCCTAGGCAGCCACCTACTTCTGCCCAATGGTAGCACCGCCTCTGATTGTAAGATGTCAGCCATATTATAATGTTGTTACCTCCTCAAAACATACCTGGCGTTGTGTTTTGTTTCCTTCACTCATGTTGGAGATAGATAGACTGCATTATTATTTTATCTCCAAAGCTAAAAATGCTGTTTCACATTGTGATGTCATCTAGTGGTAGTTTTCAAGTTAAAATATACAGTTTACCTTTGGTTTCATAGAGACAGGAAATTCCAGGGCTGAAATTGTCCAAATGATTATAATGAGTGAGTATACATACACATCAGTATTCCAGTTATATATGGCAATATTTGGGATTCTGTGTATACATGCCACAGTATCCCAGTAAGTATATCGGAATATACCATATGACGAAACCAGGGTACTCAAAAAACACGATCATAACCGGGATACTGATGTAAATGTATACGCACTCACTGAAGGTATGTTAAGTTTAAAAACACAGTGGTGCACTTACTGTATTACCACATGACATCACAAGGCGGAACAAAGTATTTTCTGTTTGAGAGAAGAAGTCAACCTAAATATGCAGGGTTTGTGTGTTAAACATGTGTGAATGAAACAAAGCACAACTCCAGGTCTGTTTGTGATGAGGAAACAACATTATACCAGAAAATAACATGATATGGGCCTTTTAACAATGTGGCGTTGTTTGAAACTATGGTAGTATTTCAGTGATGATTTATACACATATGCTCTCCATTTGAGTTACAGTTCCTGAAGTCCTCCCTTTATCAAATGTTCTGTGGGATCCTGTGGTGTGAGCAATTTCATGCAAATTAGTATTTTGCCGAAATGGTTGAAGCATCTTTTTTTTACTGAATTACACATGCTGAGACAAGCCATTTGAGTGCAGTGATGAGTTTCCACTAATTATAAATGTAGTTTTGAAAAGTTGAAAGATACATTTAGTGTTCATGCAAAGGGGACCCGCAGAGTTTTTCATAAGTGGAGCTACACTAGATTGCAATTTAGATTTTGGTAGATGCAAAAATATAAATATGTCTTATTACAGTCAATCCAACTACACATGGGAGGGCATCTGATTTAAAACGTGAATTCCTATTCATCTAACACTTCCCAGTTACCTTTAAAAATGCATGCAATGTTTATGGATGAAGGTCTTGCTTGTTTTTGCTCAAAAATCCCGCAGAATTTGCATTAAATTTATCTATATTCATGAAAAAGAGCAAAAGCATATTACCCTTCTAAGCAAAGTTATAGGTCAGATCTATGGAGAGGCGAGCCCACTCAGAGTAACAGTGCATGTTTTTCACCGGATTTTTGAGCAATAATACACCTAGAAGATACAAGATATATAAAGTTGATGCATAAAGTGGAAATTCCAAGCAAAGCAATAACATCACCATGGAGACCAAAGGGTGGCATTAGTCTGACCACAAAAAAGGTTACGTAGTGCATCTTTAAATATCCCAAAACTTCACCAATTCTGAAAATATATGCTTGCATATTACTTACTGTCACTTCCAATGAAATGCTCTGCTAACCACTGATTTTGAATTACATGAACAATCAACCCGGTCTGCCAAAAATCTGACATTTTAGCTTCACTGATACGTGTTCTTGTTATGATAAAAGGATGACTGCAAGAAAGTTGGAAGGCGTGAAAATTTTTGGGTTATTTCACTAGCCAAAAATGTGCTGAGGAGAGCCACAAGCGTCTGCAATTACAGTGGAAAAAGAGAGGGCTGAGATAAGAGCACGAGTTAAGCCAAGGACAAATATCTGGGGTTTTTTCTCTTAAATTATTAAGTTATGTTTTTACACGTACTATTTTGGCGAAGTACTGCAAGTCAGTGTTTTTCTTCTTTTCTGTTATTCTGTGATTTGATGTAAAAAAAAATCTTAAAAATAGTTTTTAAAAGAAGTGAGGGAAAAAAATGTTAACCTATAGCATGCAATTTGTAGTAGCAGTAGTAACAGTGGTAGCAGTAGCACTGGTAGTAGTAGTAGTAGTAGTGGCAATATATTTAGTATGACCATGGAGATAGTTTTGCCCAAAATGTTCCACAGTTGGGCATTAAAGTAGAAGCAGTAGTACTTGTAGTAGTTGTGGTAGCAGCAGCAATTGTAACAGTAGTAGTATTAATAGTAGTAGTAGTAATAGTAGAAGCAGTAGTTATAGTAGTAGTATATGTAGTATGAGCATAGAGATGTAACTTTGCCCAAAATGTTCCTCGGTTGGGCATTAAAGTACTAGCAGTAGTAGTAGTAGTAGTAGTAGTAGTAGTAGTAACAGTATTAATAGTAGCAGCAGTAGTTGTAGTAGTAGTACATTTAGTATGAGCATGGAGATGCTCCTCAGTATTAGTAGTAGCAGTAACAATAGCATTAGTAGTAATAGTAGTAGTAGAAGAAGTACTAGTAGCAGTAGCAATAGCAATAGAAGTAGTAGAAGCAATAGTAGTAGTAGTAGAAGCAGTATTAGTAGTAGCAGTAGTTGTAGCAGTAGTAATAATAGACTAGTGTCAGCATGGAGATGTGTTGCTTTGCCCAAAATGTTCCACAGTTGGGCATTAAACTAATCTATTTCGTATTCATTCACTTACAGGTGAGGTGATATAGCCTCTCCACAGATCTGACCTGTAACTTAGCCTGGTGATATCACTCGCTTATCTCCATGGAGAAATGTAAGATTATAGTGGTGTGGAACATTCTAGACAAAAGCAATAACACCTCCATGGAGATAACAGGCATTCCAACAGACATTTTACATTTAGCAGCTTTGAGTGTGTAAGAGCATGAATAAAACTGTAACTTCCTTGTTCCTGTGTACAGTCTGTTTTATAACTCTCTCCTCTCGTCTGTCTCTCAGTCGCGGTGCAGATGTCAGATGTAACCTCCATGTGTTGTGAGGTGCGCTCTGTACAAGCCATGCGTGTCTGCAACCAGCACCCAGGCCAAAGCCCCATCTGCTCAACCCATTTCCACGGCGATAGCATCAACACAAAATTCTGAATAAGCCCGTTAGCTCAGCCCGGATTTCCACTAAAAAAGGATCAGATTATTTTGCAAAAACGATGGTCGGGCATGTTAAAGGGTTCTATACTATGCTCTTTTCTGATCTATGTTATAATGTTTCCAAGTCACAATCATACAAAGCCTGCATATTTAGGCTTCTTTTGTTGAAACAGAGGTGGGACAAAGTCATCATTTTCCAAGTCTCAAGTCTTTGACCTTAAGTCCGAGTCAAGTCCCAAGTCAAATACAGGGAAGTCCAAGTCGAGTCTCGAGTCGCTGGCCCATAAGTCCAAGTCAAGTCCAAGTTGTCTGCTTTGAGCTTCAAGTCATTTCAAGTCTTTAAACCAGATTTAAAAACTGTTTTTTAGATTTTTGCAATTTATGAGTTTTAAACTAAATATCACTTATAAAGTCATAGTATATTTATATATGAGTATTTATAGAGTACATATATATAATTTTTTCCTTTTTACATGTCTTGTCAAGATCTTAGAGTGAATCATTACAGTCAAAATAGAAAGAATTCAGATTTAAAAGTGCTTCAAGTCTTCTCAAGTCACAGGCCTCAATTCCAAGTCAAATCCCAAGTCACTGACCTTCAAGTCCAAGTTGAGTCCCAAGTCTTAGTCCGTTTTTTCAAGTCAAGTCTCAAGTCCTAAAAATAGTGACTCAAGTCTGACTCGAGTCCAAGTCACGACTTGCAAGTCCCCCACCTCTGTCTTTAATGGAAAACACTCACACTGTTCCACCTTGTGATGTTATGTACTAATACAGGAAGTGCTCCACTGTGTTTTTAAACTCCACACAAATTCACTAGAATAATTTGGAGCAGTTCAGACCTGGAATTGCCAATCTCGACTAAACTAAAAGTAAAATAGTAGCTCTTAACTTGAAAACTACCACTTCATGATATCACAAGGTTGAACAGAGCATGTGGAGCTTTAGAGATGTAGACAGACTAATAATCAAAGGTTACTCAAGAACATGTGAAAGAAACAAAACACAACTCCGGGTATGTTTTTGAGGAGTATATGTGCAAGGTCTCACTATTAAAACATAAAAATGAAACAAAACTTTGCCACATGTACTCCTTCTTCCCCTCACCAACTCATACAATAAATCTGCATGGTAAACATTACAATACAATTAATATCATATGGCTATTGTTATTGTCACTGTTGTATATTTACAACAGATGCCCTTCCTGTCACAACACTTTGGATTCAAAGGGCTGCAACTGGAATTGCTTAGATTTTTCAAATGAAACCAGTTGGCGTTTTGGAAAGTATCTTCAAGACCATTTTAGACCCAATAAGAATAGAATCACTATGTTGCCATCCTAACGCTAACAGTTTTCATAACCACGGACCAAATATTTGATTTAAACTTTCACTGTGAACCTGGCTGGAGCAGAAAATTGGGTATAGTCACATTTTATGGTTCATGACTTTTCCCTGTTTTGTGTGGCTCTGTATATGGACCTTTTACCTAATGAAAATATGTACTCAGAATATAATTTTGAGTAACTGCCAATGGCGGATGAAGTACTCAGTTTTGTTACTTCAGTAAAAGTACAGATACAGGGACAAAAAATTTAAGTAAAAGTAAAATTTGCATGAAAAAATCTAGTAAAACTATCGAAGCACCTCTTCAAAAATGTTCTTAAAGCAAATAGTAAAAGTATTTAGCGTTTTTTGAGCAATGGTGATTTTGATAAAGAATATAGCTCTTCATTTTTTTGTATATAGTTTTTGTGTATTTGGTTTCTCAAAGCTTGGGTGTTAACTAATGAAATGTGCTAAAAAAAATAAAATAAAATAAAAGTCTCAGCCAGGTCTCAAACCGTAAAGAAAAGTATTTTTTACTTTTCAGGCTAGATCTAAAATGTAGTGGAGTAGAAAGTACAGATGCATGCTCTCAACTGTAGTGAAGTAAAAGCAAAAAGTGTTCACTGTAAAATACACTTAAGTAAAGTACAGATACCTAAAAACTGTACTTAAGTATTAGATGTTTACTTTTGTACTTTTTTACCTTCCACCACTGATAACTGTATGCAGTGGCGGAGAAAGCAATTTGGGGGCTGTAGGTGAACTTGAGTTTGGTGCCCTCAGTATAATGCAAAATTTGTTTTGTTTTTTTAAGATATTTATCTGTCTGTTTGTCTGTTTTTCCCCATTATTCTTGATGCATGCACATCTCTATTTATTTGAATTATGGTGGATTGGAAACTTGTCTTAGCCTACTAGACAACCAGAACTGAAAGTAGATTTATTTTTTTGCTAGTACAATTATATTTTTGTTTACATCCATGACATATGTTTATTAGTAGTAAACTGCTCTCATTTGATCCCATATTGAGAGGAATCAAATCAAATCAAATTGCTCTGAGGTCTCGGCCATTACTGGCACTGAAGGCACTTGGTTGGGGGCCCCTCCAGGTTTGAGGGCCCTAAGCAGCTACCTAATTTTGCCTCATGGTAGCGCCTCCTCTGAGTGTATGTATGCATGTATGTATGTATTCCGGTACAGTTCCTTTTTGATTAGGTGGGATTCAGAATAGAGTTACTTTTTTAAAATCAAAGAAATAGCCTACATTATGGTAACTGACGATGTAATTTAAGATTTAAACTGCACATAATGAGTCAGAAAAATAGACACTGAGAAGAAGAAGAGAAGACTGGGCCAAAACAGACACTGCAACAACAACAATGTCCCATTTTTCCATGGAATATATCTTATTCTTGGGTTGGTAGAGAGATGTTTTTATAAGCTTTTTTTTTTTTTATTCATGACCCAAAGGGGGGTGAGATACAGTAGCCACAGTTGCCCTGGGGTAGTACGAGACTGCGTATTCCCAGTGCTCTCTCATTCAAGTATTAACCAGGCCCAACTCTACTGAGCTTCTAAGACATGAAATCAGGTATTCTCAAGGTGATCTGAGAAGCCATACTAGTATACTGACAACTTTTCCTTGATAAAATATCTTCATTAAAGCTCCTATATTACATAAAACTGACTCTTGTGAGCTTTTGTTTATGATGTGTACATCTCCAAAGCAGAAGTAGTTTTCAAGTTAACAGCTACGTTTTATCTTTTGTTCATTAGACATTGGTAATTCCAGGGCTGAAATCATCCAAACGATTCTAGTGAAGGTGTGTGGAGTTTAAAAACGCAGTACCACACTGCAAAAAGTAATATCTAGGTTAGTTAAAATGACTTAAATTAAGGTTTTATTTGAGTCGATTCAACCTGACGAGTAAAATTATCTACCAATGGAATAAGCAAGATTAGATTTCATTTCTTATTTTCAGTGCAAAGTGCTGTTTTTCTTATTTCAAGTCAGCTAATTTTACTTGTCAAGTGAAATGTACTCAGATCGTGATAAAAACGTTCTTAATTCAAGTGATCTTAACTTGGCTAGATTTTATTTTTGTAATACACGTGACATCACAAGGTGGAACAGTGTTTTCTGTTTGAGAGAAGAACTCTGACTATGCAGGATTTGTGTATTAAACCTGTGTGAATGCAACAAAACACAACTCTGGGTGTGATGAAACAACAATATAACATAAATTAGAAAATAGCTTAAATATAAGTTAATAAATCTAACAAAAGCTTTAACACATTTTTATCAAATACCTACAAAACAACACACAATCCACAGACCTTTCCCCCTCCTCTCTGTCACCCCTCTCTCTTTCTCTCTCCTTCCTTCCTCTCACTGTCACATGTCAAACTGATAGCTCTCCCCTGTCTGCAAGCTCACCCATGAGGAGAGGCCACTTGACGTCTGCTCTCACCCGAGGGACCCTCCTGTTCTAGGACATGTCCATCTCAAACCAGTCCGCCCACAACCACTCCAACACGGCGGCTCCTTCTATTTCCCCAGCAATTATTTTCTCCAGACTTGATTCATTCACGTCAGTCTCAACACAGAATATTCCGCTGTATATTGGATTAAAATGTGTAATATAATTTTGCATGCAGATTTGTGATTTTAGTCTCGTCTTTCCACCTCTGCAGACCTCACAGACTCCGCCCCCCGCTGAGTCAAAGTTCTGCCAACATCCACTGCCCCGGAATCTGATCTTGCAAGCCTACTGCGACTTTGTGCTTTTTGGCAAACTTATGGCATTCCGCAAATACCATAATATGGAAATGGTGCGTGTGAGTATACAGTACACTCTATAAGGACCTGTCTGTGCCCTGGGTTAAAGAGCTACTCTGTGTACGACTAAAATAAAAACTAAATTTGAACTAGTAAGTGTAGTGTTACAGTTGTCAGATGTCATTACTCTGCTCAAAATGTTCCACAGTATGGCATTTAACAGCTCTATCTTACATGTACTCAGTGTTGGGATGGTTACTTTTAAAATGTATTTCCCTACAGATTACAGATTACATACCCCAAAATGTAGTTTGTAATGGAATCCATGAAGTTACTTAAAGTGAGTAACGTAATCTGATTACTTTGGATTATTTGATTTGCTGTAGAGAAGCAAAGACTAGGATATCTTCACATAAGATGTTTTGTCTGTTAAAAGACAATAAAACACCCAGTCTTTACTTAACCATATTAAAAATATTATTGATAGAAGAGGAGGAGACACAGTCCATGCAGCAGATTTAGTCCTGTTAAATCCTGTTTTAGTCCTGGTTTAGACCTGGTTTTAGTCTTGTTTTAGTCAGGGTTTAGTCCTGGTTTAGTCCGGGTTTAGAGCTAGTTTAGACTTGGTTTAGACCTGGTTTAGACCTGGTTTAGACCTGGTTTAGACCTTTAGTGTCCGGCAGTGAGTGGAATTGCTGGAAAAAAGAAAAAAAAAAAGGGATATAGCCCAAAAAGTAAAAACAGGAAAATACCGCTGTGTAATCCATTTATTTCAACAAAGTAACTGTAATCCAATTACCACTCACTAAAACAGTAACTGTAACTGAATACAGTTACTCATAATTTGTACTCTGATTACGTAACTCCGGTACATGTAATCTGTTACTCCCCAACACTGCATGTCCTAAATTACAGGTGATTTTATAGCTCAAAAATGTTGGAAAATTGCCATTCTGACTGTGAGTGGGGCCGCCTCTCCACAGATCTGACCTGTAACTTGGTCTGGTTTGGTCTCCACAAAGAACAAACTGTGAAACATTCCAGACAAAGCAATAACATCTCCATGGAGAAAAGCATCTGACAGACCCTCCACCAGAAAAGTTACACAATGCAGCTTTAAAGATATTTTTTAAGCTTTTGTTATTATCAAAACAAACATTTTTTCTGAAGTATTTTATTGTTTGAGTAACCTAGTAGCCAATATTCAACCCATACTTACCAAAATCCTACTTTTTTTTTTTTTTTTTTTGGTTGAGGGTCCATCACCTGCTTGTCGCCATGGAGATGACATTGCTTTTCCATAACATGCCATTAAACTGATCTATCCTCATGGAGATAATGTTTCAATATATCAGCAATAGAAGCACTCATAGATAAGTTTAATGCCATACTGTGGAATGTTCTTAGCCAACCAATAACATCTCCATGGAAACAAGCAAGTGGCAGAAGTACAATAAATATATTTAAAGCCCATATATTATACCGTTTTGAAGTGTTTTAGTAATTCAGAGTTGTGTATCACTTGTTGAACTTTATACATTTTCACCTCCGTGTTGTTGGTCAAGGCATGTAAGGGGAACTCTCCATCTCCACTGAACAAAACTTGAGACAAACAGACAACAACTTCAAAGCATCTCCTCAATATTTTAGTACAAGTGCAGTACTGGCCCAGGCCTGTACTCTGCTCTGACTGAACAATAGGTCTGGTATATCCTGCATTATTCATTCTATAGTTCACCACTCTCCCAAATACATCAGGGACAACAACTCCTCGACTTCAGATGAGAAGCCTTCACTACATCTCCATCCACACACATGTCAGATATGATGAATAATATATACTGACAATATCCTATATAAATATAAATGTCCATTGGCTATTGGGTGTACTTTGACTGCTCATTGTACTGATAGTGATACTGCTACTAGTACTGCTACTATCATCTTAGCTGTATACTCATTAAAGTTTAAAGAGTCAATATTTTCACTGTCTGAATTCAACTGTCTGACCTTGCAGCATTAGGATTCGTTCGCTCAACGGTAGGCTGGTACTTTTTTAATTTAACCAATTGCTGCTATTTGCTTGTGACATACGTAATGTGCCAGGGCAATAATCTTTCCCCTTGATAATATTCACCAAACATTCTCTTTGTTCTGGCTTTAAATCCTCAATCTCGGGAATCGTTGCCAGCACAGAATGTATGACTTTGTCTACATCCATCTCGACCGCTTTGTTTACTGTTGTGCTGTACCACAAAAAGGACCCAGACAGGCGCTTGAGTTTGACGTCATGGCTTCACAGCTCTTCGCTGATTGGTCAGTGCACAGTCTACAACTTCCGAGGTTCTTGCAAACCGTCTAGTGTATTCCGATTCCTGACCTAGTCGCTGAAGAGAAATTAAATTGAGCAGAGTCACTAGGTGGTGCCAGCCAGGCTAAGGGGTTATGGGTTCCCGCCAGGATTATTGTACTAGTAATAGCTTTAGTTAGTTAAAGAAACGGTAGTTGTTGTAGTATTGTTTTGTTGCAAATAGATGAACAGAGATTGGGTATCTTATACTATATATTTGAAACAGTAGTAGCAGTAGTAGTAATAGCAGTAGTAGTAGCAGTAGTAGTAGTAGTAGTAGTAGTAGTAGTAGTAGTAGTAGTAGTAGTAGTAGCAGTAGCAGTAGTAGTAGCAGCAGCAGGAGGAGCTAGCTGTGGACCTTTGAGATGTTACAGGCTTTTTTACATCAGATCTATCTATCTATCTAGTAGTAGTAGTAGTAGTAGAAGTAGCAGCAGTAGTAGCAGTTGCGCCAGCCTGTGTAGTGATTTTATTTGTTATTTGGTTTATAGTAAAATTTTGGGTACTTTATCTACCTCTGCCACTTGTGTTTTGGCATTTTGCATTTTAAAATTTACCGACACCCTTCATCAGAGTAAAATCTAACTTGAGCTGTATCCAATCAGCGTTATGACCAAACTCAGAGGCACTTTTAATGAACTTGACATTTAATGCTTCACGCCTTTAGTGGCCTCCTCCTAATGCCTTTTTATATGGGCTAATTAGGCACGGACCTCAACGAACGCCACACAAGTCTGCTACGAGGAGAGGAGAGGAGGGGAGGCGGAGAGGAGATGAGGAGGAGGAGAGGAAAAGAGATGAGATTAGAAGGAGGAGAGGAGACGAAAACAGAAAACTAGGAGATGAAAAGGTGAGGAAAGGAGGCAAGAAGAGGAGACAAGGAGATCAGGAGACGCAGCAAAGAGGCAAGGACACGAGGAGAGGAGACTAGGAGAGGAGGTGAGGTTAGAGAAGAGGAGACAAAGAGAGGAAAAGAGGAGGCACAGAGATGAGACTCAATCAGCGTGTTATGACCGCAGAGGGCCGTTCCCAAAGGCTTAATCATGAGGATGAGTGGACAGCGGTTACAAGTGAGAGAGCCCACTGGATGGATGAATAAGAGAGAGAGACTAAATATTTCAATTTCAACTGCACTCATTTGGACAGTGTCATCAAAAGTATTACACATCTTTAGTTTATATGGATCAAGTAACCATGGTGATAATAAAGGTTTGTGTGGATACTATAAAACCATATCTGTTTTAAAAGTTTGAGACCATTAAACACAATTAAAAATGGTGAAAAATGTTTTTACTTTGATTTAAAATTAAACTATTTAGTCAGAAGATATATAATGTACTGTAATATATACAGGCTTCCCATGGTCATGGAATTCCTAGAAAAGTCTCAGAATTTTAGTATCTCTTTCACGCAACTACACTGTTCTGTTAAGTTATCATTAGGCTATTATGATTATTTCTGAACGTATGCACCTTTTGTTTAAAAGAGACAACAATCCATGCACTGACAGTATTTTGAATGTTAAAAAACTATAAAACCAAACCATAAGGTGAGTGGAAAGGGTTAAAGGCACAAAGGTTGCTGGTGCTAGGCTAGTGCATGTCAATGGCCATAGTTAGCTTGCTACTAAAAACAGTCTTACCCACTCCACAAAGCACCCGAAACAAAACTATTATTACACCAGACTGTCGATGTGAATGTCTGTGTCAATAGAATAATTTTAGAAGTAAATCCAACCTTGCATTTAAGGATTTATGTCTGAGCAGCAAGTGGTACTTCCTGATAGAAAGCTTGGCAGCGGCGGACTAATATAACCTGGCAACTGTCTTACCAGTAAAGTAAAATTCTGCTGCTGCTGAGAAAATAGTCCCTCAGCAAGCAATGATTCATGTGATGCAAGGTTAGTTTTATTTCAAACATTATTCTATCAACACAGACATTTACATCGACAGTCTGGCGTAATAATTGTTTTAAGACTGTTTTTAGTGGCAGCACTAGCGACCTCTGCAAATACAAGGACTGGATGGAATATTTTAAAAAGTGTCTCACTGTGAAATGAGGCCCTATGTCTAAAATTCCAGATTTCCCTTTAACATTTCATATTTAGTCATAAAAGCATGCTCAATTCTACACACGCAGGGTACTGTAAAGTTATGGAAAATTCATTTTAGATCAGGAAAAAGTCATGGAAAGGAAATTTTGTCAGAAAGTTGGTGCATTTTTTTGTCTGACTACTGCAAATTTTTAAAAATGAAAAAATCATGCTGCTGTATAAATGGTCATAGCTAAACTTCTAGCTGCTACATTCCAAACAGGAAGTGTGCATGGGAGCGATTCCGGCTCCATCAACTCTGGCTCTAATTGACTTTACATTGAAAAATTGTCACCCATCTCATTTTGGTCTTAAAATGTTCGTATTAACTCGCTCCTAGAGTTTTTATTTCACTATTTAGTCCATGAATAAATTCCTATTCTGAATATGGACCTGGTTCCAAATTTGCTCCTATAACCACAACCCTCGATGAGCTTCATTCGCCTGGAGCCGAACACTGTAGTTGGTCACACTTTATACAGTCTGTGGTACTTACAAATTTTGAACTTTTCTTAAAAATTCTCATTCTATTTCAGTGTCTGTTGTCAATCCTACCAAACTGACAGGTTCATACACTCTCTACTTTTCCCCTTTTAAAAATAGCTGACAATTTAATAACTCTGTGCCAGTGTAGTACCAGTTATTGTATCTCTTTCACAGTATGCCCACGGCTATCCACACTTTTTCCTATGGGGCGGCCTATCCGCATCCACCACCACTCCAGACTGTCTGTGTGGGGTGAACTAAAGGTGAACCACGCTCCACTGAGACACTTTTGGACATCTACATCATTGAAAGCAGGTCAAAATTCAGCCAATCCTGCAGCTATGATGTGTTGCCAGATGCACACGGATTTTTGTATTACATTTCGGCTCCAAAATAATCCCCTAAAAGCATTCTTAGATGTTCATTTCATAACAAAAAAAGGGAAAATGTGACAGTTTTTAGCAGGGAATCATTTTAAAAAGTCAAATTAAAAGCTAGGCGAGATGGCACTAAAAATAACTTAAATCAGCTTGTCTGGATGATGTTGTTGCCGTGGGAGATTTCGCACTTGTACAATAACTTTTAACGTTTAAAAGGTGACATTTCTGATGAGTTAAATGTTGATATTATAGCTTAAGATCACTCACATATGCAAATTTAACTACTTCCTGAGGCGAATTTTGGAAAAGTGGAGTTGTCTTTCCCTGCACATAGCTGTAGCGTGAATCACAGTTTTGAAGATTAGCAGAGGTTGGAGTACTATTACAACCCTGGATGTAAAATTTGATGTCATTTTCAGCTGGTCTTAACAAGTCCTGAAGGGGAATTCAATGGGGAAACAATTTGTGCAAGTGATTTAGCTATAGGGACCTGTATAGAACAATATGGGAGCACCACAGGAAGCAGAACACATACACTATTATAAATGCTTTTAGCTTGGAGTCATAATGGACACATTTGTTCAAAGTATAATGTAGTTCTACTATGCTATTTTCTGATCAAAAACATGCATGGAGTTGTGTTTTGTTTCATTCACACATGTTTAACACAAAAACTCTGCATGAGTTCTTCTCTGTTCTCTGTTCCAACATGTGATGTCGTGTGGTAATACAGAAATGCTCACAGGTTTTTAAACTTCATACACCTTCACTAGAATCAACTGGATGATTTAAAAAAAAAAAAAAAAAAAATAAATTTTTTTCTACGTTGACTTCTGTCAGTGTACATTAAAGTATTTATTTCATCTGCATAGGTTTTACACCAGATGCCTTCTCACATTAGAATGATTCATCAGCCGGTTTCACTTCGTGGAAATCATCTGACCTCGCAGCATTAGGATTTGTTCGCTCAATGGTAGGCGGGTACTTTTTTATTTAACCAATTTCTGCTATTTGCACCAAAACATTCAGTGGTGTCCAAGTAATTGCCGGCACAACAGCAAACAAAGCAGAGAGTGAACATGTCTGTCAAAGATCATTGTCTTTTCTGCGAGATGAACTTGCGAATTAAAGGTGCAATAAAAAATGCAAAGTTTGTATTTTACAAAGAAGTCCACATAGAGGATAGAGTATGCAGTCTGCTGTCGCAACTTGGGTTGGTTCAGCTCGTCGCTGATAGGTCTGTGTGTGGTCTACAACTTCCAGGGTTCTTGCAAACCATCTAGTGTATTCTGATTCCTGACCTAGTTGCTGGGAGAAATGAAATTGAGTGGAGGCACTAGGTGGCGCCAGCCTGGCTATTCCCACATAGAACCCTCTGGCATATTGACTGACTAACTGAACAAGCTGGATGCTTGTTGCATTGTTCACTTGCTAGGCTTAAACCAATCATATATTTAAACCAGATGCCCTCCCATAGGCAAACAGGCTAAACTGAGCCTCTAGAATATCCAACTAAATATCATTTTTTCATGTTATTTTGTTGCGTTTAGGAGACTGGGAATCCAGCATCATGCTACTGCTACTCATTATGCATAAAAGAAAGTAGCATGGTCTAGTGACATTGTAATTTTTAAACCAGATGCCCTTCCATAGGCATGGTAAAACAAGCATATTGTCCAACCAACTTATTGTTTTGTTTTTTTGCGTGTTGTCTTTAGATGACTGGAAAATCCAACATTACGCTACTGCGACTCATCATGCATAAACCAATGTAGCACGCCTTAGTGAGACCATCTTTTTACACCAGATGCCCTCCCGCACGCAAAATTAACACACTATCTGACACGCTGAACAATTTGCACGTTTGCCTTGCGTGCTTAGGTGACTGGGAAATGTCTTTACAGTACGACTCTTACCCATCATGCATAAACCACCACAGCACGCACATGCTCAAATCAAACAAATGGACTGTGACAAATGAGGCGTTGGTTGTAGTAGTCAGTCGTACGGAGCGTGCCCATTCACAGTACTGGGCTGGGGCAGGAGGGGAGTGGTGTGGGGGCAGTAGGGGCCCGAGGGGTGTTGAACATGTGTGTAGCAGTGCATTTCCGGCCCCTGGGGTAGATCAGTACAGGCACGCTCTGGCGGGTTAGTTTGCATGGCCAGATTACAACTGGAGTAGATCAATCCTTACACATGCATGGTTTCCTGTTTAGTGGTGTTATAATAGAGACAGAATAGTGATTGGAGTTTGCATGTTCTTCCTCTGATTGGGTGTCTGGTACTGGTTTCCCCCATTGATCTAAAACATGAGCAATTGCGAAAAACATGAGCAAATGCATCAAAACTTGCTCACAATGTGTATAAAGAAGTTTTCCTAGACCTTCTGAGACATTAAAATGATGATCTATGTAACTTTTCTTCCTGTCTTTGAAAAGTTGTAATTGCTTTGCCAGGAATGTTTCAAAGTATGGTTTTAAAATTTGTCGAACTTTCTAAAAAACATGCATTCTTTCTATGAGCAGGATCGCTTCTCCACAGATCTGACCTCAAACTTGGCCTGGTTGTCTCAGTCATTGTAATGTCATTATGGGCAAATATCAAATCATCATATCAGGCAAAGCAAACTTCATGGAAACATACAGGCGGACCCTTCACCAGAAAAGTTACACAGTCCACTTTTAAGTCCTTGTATTTAAGTTTGAAGATCCTCATTAGAATCATAGCCACTACCACACGATGAATTGGCAAATGCAGTAAAATGCGATCAAAGGGTTGCTAAATAAACTCAAAATTATCTTGAAAAACAGTTAACAGGTTTTGGCACCTCTGTTTTCACACACTAAACATCCACAACATAGTAAAGGACAGTTCAAAGAGTTTTAAGTAAGAGCAAAAATGTACCAGTACCTGCCGAGGAGCTCTGAAGAAGCAGCCATCTTAGTCAATCTGAAGGGCATCTGCATAAAACATAGAATCGATTGTGAATATACTTTAACGGCCATACATGTTTGCATAACTTTTCCTGGTATCTAAAGCTGCAAACTTTAAAGCATTGTTTCCTAAAGTGTGGGTCGCAAGAGATTTTTTTGAGTCGCCTTGTCAAAATCTGCTTTGTAGGTCTGCAATATACAGTTCTACAGACTATTTTGTTCCAGTATTGCTTGTTCAGTTGAATGCTGAAAAGTCAAAGAAATGGGCTATATTTAATGTCCAAATAGGCGACTTATGGAGACATTTTATTGCTGGTTCAATTACTGTTTTTCATTGTTTAAAACCTGAGTAATACTAATTGTTCAGAGAGACACGATCACTCAGTCAACAATAAAATATCCTCATTAATTTTCAATAATGGTCAAATCCACCTTTATTTTGTGATTTATGAATAATGTCTATTGACTTGGGTTGTGAAGGTTTGTGACTTTTAAAATATGGGTCCCCAGAAAAAAAGTTTGGGAAACACTGTTTTAAAAAGGACCCATATCTATGTTGCAATGATTCCTCATCACAAAAATACCTGGAGTTGAGTTTTGATTCATTCACACGTTTAACACAAACCCTGCTTATTTAAAATGAGTTTTTTTTTCAAATGGAAAACATTCTGCTCCTTGTGATGTCATGAGGTAACACAGGAAGGGCTCTCCTGTGTTTTTAATTTTAGCCCAGGTTAAACAAAAGGTAAAAAGTATCTGTTAACTTGAAACTAAACTAAAAACTACTGCTCCATGACATCGCAAGGTGGAACAGAGCATTTTGAGCTTTGGAGATGTAGACAAAATACTAATAAATAGTTATTCAAGCATGTATGAATGAAACAAAACAAACTCTTGGTATGTTTTTGATGAGCAAACAACATTTTAACATGGCTTAAATCCCACAAGAGTCAGATTTCTGTAATGTAGGACCTTTAATTTACTCTTTCACTTTTGTAATCTCTGCTTTTTGCAATGAATACAGAAAGAATCCAGGTCAGATCCTTTGTCGATTTTGCAAACTTTCATATCTCGCGGCCGGGCAGTTTTTGGAGCGTACAAAGCAACATGATGAAAAGTCCACGGTTAATGAGCTCCTGCTGGGGACAATTCCTGTTAGGATTAAACTGAGACAAAGCTTATTGGCCTCGAACGCAGTCACCAAAACTGTCCAAAATCTATATTAAAACTGTGTGCCAACACTTCAGGCATGCCCTTATACATTGAATTTTTTTACCCATGGTGCATTTTTGGCGAATAGTGTTTCAATTTGGGCCAGTCGAACCAAAGTAATCTGGGCCAAGTCATTAGCGGTTGAAATAAAGCAGCTTTGTTTTGTTGTCATGGTCCACGAAATACTATTTAAGAGCGGGCGAAGGTCCAAACCCTGCCAAAACCAGGACACAGACTCAACAGAGGAGTTTGAGATAGTGACGACACTTCTCTGCTCCACATTAATCACAAAAACAAGTTGATACGAAACAGCCTTGAGTTTGGGTTTATTTGTATATGGGCACGTTTAGGGGAAAAAAAACGCTTTGACAAACTGAATAGATCATCTGATAACAGTAAACCAGGGGTGTTTCTGGTGTTTCTGCCTTGGGAATGTTATTGCTTTTACTGGAATGTTCCACAGTACAAAGTAAATGTTCACAGTCCTACCTGCACCACTGATCAAAAGTTTTAGAACACCACACTTTCTCCAGTTTTTTTATTGTTTACTGCTGACTGTTGACCAAAACGTATTCTAAACTTTTGATTCATTTGATTCGTGTAGCCACCTTTGGCAGATATAACAGATGAACACACTTGTGGCATTCTTTATACAATAGAAATCAAATATTCTGTTGCAGAAGTTGCAGAAGTTTCCATAAATGTGTGGCTCTTGTGGTTTGCTTGGTTTTCGCTCTTCTGTCCACTTCATCCCAAAATCAGCTTGATGGGCTTTAAGTCTGGAGACTGTGCTGGACACTCCATGTTTTCAAGCTTGCCATCTTGTTCTTTTTTCCTGAGGTAGTTTTGACAGAGCTTGGACTTGTGTTTTGTTTTCTTTTATCTTTTTTTTTTTTTAACCCTCTGGCTATTCAGTTCTTACCTTTGTACCATGTCAAGCTCTTCATTGGACTTGCACGACTTGAATTGCAATAAATAACTGGAAAAATTAGGGCATTGTAAAACTTTGGACCGGTAGTTTATATGATGCAAAATTGTCTCTTGTGAGCTTTTAGCCATGTTCTAATGCTGTACCTCCTCAAAAACATACCTGGAGTTGTGTTTTGTTTCTTTCACACATGTTTGAGTAAGCCTAAAGCTCAAAATGTTCTGTTGTTGAAGAGGAGGTTTTGTCACCTTTTACCTTTTGTTCAGTAGAGATTGGCAATTCCAGGGCTGAAATTATCCAAATGATTCTAGTGAAGGTGTATAGAGTTTAAAAACACAGTGGAGCACTTCCTGTATTACCACATGACATCACAAATTGGAACAGAGTGTTTTCTGTTGTGTTAATGAAACAAAACACAACTCTAGATATGTTTGTGATGAAGAAACAACATTATACCATAGATCAGAAAATAGCGTAATATAGGCCCTTTAAATATCTCCAAACAGATGGAGCTAAATGGCCTGGTCAGATCTGTGGAGAGGTGACCCCGCTCACAGTAATAACAGAGGTTCTGAGCAATAAAAACACCTGCAAGAAATAAAAATACCAAATGAAAAATAGAAATGTTTCTCTTACATGGAGCATTCCAGACAAAGCAAAAACATGTCTACAGAGACGAGATGGTGAACTCGCTACACGAAAAGTTGCATAGCACTTAGTCAAAAAGTTTTAATTTGATGCCTGAAATTGTGATTTTGATTAGAGTAGAAGTTTTGATTTGATTTTGTATTAATTTATTCAACTACTAACAGAACAGCTTTTGAAATGTTTGATTTTGAAATCTTCAGGATGACCTTATGTTTCTATTGACTTCACCGCTAACTTTGCCAGAGAATTCTTCCAAGATTAACTTTGTCTTGTATTCATTATCCCTCCTTGTATCTGACATAAATTAAACCAAATTCTGCCCTTTGAATACACTCACTTTCCCTGCAGTAATTCACATTGCGACGTCAACACAAAAAGACAAAATATTATTATTGGAAATTTAAAACTGGGGCCCATTTAGTTCCTGTCAATACGAGAATGACGTAAGATAATGCATTTTGAATAAGCCCCGAGGTGGACGCTAATTTAGCTACAAATTATTATTTCATTTTCTAATGTACAAGTCAGTGTCATTAATTCTGGTCTTTGGTTCAACTTTCTGAAAAAAACTACTACTAATTTAGTCTATAGCACGCCATATGAGACTGTAGCTGTTTGTAGAATGGAATGTCTGCCCCCTAGTGGCTCGAGTCGTGCATTACACAGAAAGGACACAGCTTGATTTCTATTTTAAGTGACCTTTGCGAGTTATTAGCATGGCGCCTGGTTAAAAAGCAAATATATAACAGTTATTATTTTAATTCATATAAAATGCCACTCTAGTAACCAGTCCGTAGTATGTACTTTGATGCTTTGGTACTTACCATTATAGCAGTAGTCTATAGATGCTTTGCAGTGCTCTAGATGTATCTCTATTGGCAGAATGTTCAGCAGTTGCTACGGTGACACAATGCACACATTAGTAAATACAGACAAAAAAATGTATGAAGACTTAAGAAGAAAAAATACAAAATGGATTTAAGCAACACATTTTCAGGAGGTTGTGATGTTATGTAATGTTATGTTATGCGAGAGTGACTTGTTCAGCAGTGACAAGCTCAGCTCAGCTGTTCTAGTTCCTACTAAGGCCCCTTTTACACATACACAGGGATTTTTAAAAACGGAGACATTTCCCTTTGTTTGTACCCATCTTTTACACACAAATGGTGAAAACAAATCTTTCTAAAAACTACGGTTTGGAGTTTGTGTGTAAAGTGAGATAAACAGAGTTTTAGGAGCTGACGTGCCAAAAGTGTGACCAATGTTTACCTTTTACGAAGATGATGATCTGTGAAGAGGCGAGCCTGCTCAGTAATACATGTGTTTCAAGGTATTTTTGAGTAATACAAATGTAATGAAATAAATGCTACAGGTTTGAATCTAATCCAGGTGCAGCCCATAGGCTTGGTGTAGTTATGATGGCGCTCCATGGTGTATTTATGCAAGTTGATGTAAACAAACACTTTTTTGAAAACAATACTATGTGCACGATGTTATTTTGGAAAATGGAGGGAATTTGTTTCTCAACATACCTGGCTATATGTAAAAGTAGCCTAAGTCAGTTCTTTCTGTTCAAATTACATTAAAAGTCTAACAAAGCCTCAGACGGAACAGTGCTGACGGTTAGCATCACACCCCCAGGGAATGTTGATGACATCAGCTGCAAAGTATCAGTAGTATATAACTGATTCTCAACATTTTCCACGGTAGTACATTTACGTTTTTCAGTTGTAATGTTACCTTTCTCTGCACGACATGTTGCTTGAATCTATCTGCTCACTTCCATAGCTGCATTTTACATTACTTTTTTTTTCGTATAGCTTCATTATGATTGTATTTTGTCACGTGAGTGTAGCACATGTGTCTTTGATAGTACTAATGGTAGTAGTAGTAAAGTACCTAATGACTTTCACCTGATCTGACCTGTACTCTGAAGCTTATCAAGAGTCTGACTGCAGAGCTCCACCCAGAGGACCCTCCTGCAGACCTCCACCAGGATTACACTTTTTATCAGTTTATTAGTTCGCGTCTAAATGTTATTAAAAGCTCATTTCAATTTTTGCACTTATTAGCACTTCAAAGATTTTAGGAATTTTTCCACTTACACCCACACATTCTTACACCATCGTACGTAGGCGAGGCAAGTTTAGTGTCATGCCCAGGGACACAAAAACACATAGTTGACCTGTGTGCTAGTACATCTGGCTGCTCAACTAATGATATCTTCATTGAGAGCAGGATTCGAGCCCCAACCTTCAACTCAGAGGACAAGCTCCCTGCCAACTGAGATACTGAGCCCCAGACTTCAAAGACTGTACATGTAATGCTGAGAACATTTCTAAAGGTTTCCTAATTTGAAAACATCTTTGTGTTGTCTCTGTCTCTCTACTCTTCTTGAATAGGAAAATTAGCAGTTTAAAACATGTCGTCACAAACATAAAACATTCAATTATCGACATGTAGCCTACTATTACGTAAATACAAATAACAGTCATTTTGTCCGTGCATGCGTTGCCATAGGCCGTGTGTCTGGTTGAGATTAGGCCCAGATCCGTAATGGTTAAGGTTAAGAAAATAGTTTGGGCTTGTGTTTAGTGGAAAACTATGTCGACTTTAATAACGTTACATTGCTTCCAGAAAACGGTAGAATTTGTTTACTTTTAGAGACCTGTGAATGTACATTTGAAATAATTTGCATGAATCTGTATAAAATTTCTTTAAGTTGCTCATGTTTAATTCCATCATATCAGAATATTGAGGACAACACACAGTACAAAAGCAATACCAGACATTTCATCACAACTCTGAGCCAGGGACAAATTAGCGCAAGTTTCCTTTTCAATACAAATGGATTAGTAATAATACACAATACGAAATACAAGATGGACCGGGGTCGTTCTATGGCACATTTTGTTTTGTTTTTCACACAGGTTTGACACGTTTTACAAAAGGTGCTTGCTTATATCCACAAAGCTTACAAGTTTACAAGGTACAAAAAGTAGGAATCGCAATGCACAGATTCAACAACAGATGGCGCCACAGGGTTTTGCATTGCCTCGATACGTGACTATATACACAATGTTTCCAGATAAGAAAGAATGTTAATTAATATTTCATTACGTGTGAACTATTTGCCAGCAAATACCCACAAGCTATAGGAAATTGTCAAAAATACGCTTTTTGTTTCGTTAAATGAATGAGTGCGGACTGAGATTTAACCAACCGATACGACGACAACCATCAAAATTTGGACACGAAATTTTTGATAAAGGAAATTTTGCTATATCCTATTTGGCAAGTAACAAAGAGGACATGCAGAATCCGAAAATATAGTCAGCCGTGAGGATTTGAGGATTGAACCTGCAAATTTCTCGCTTAGACGTAGCTTCCGCTTCTTTCTTGTTCCTCTGTTGGTAAATATTGATACTTTTGTCCTATATAATGGTTAAACAATAGGTAACTAAAGTAATGTTGGTAGAATATAGAGACATGGACTACAACAACTACCACCAGATGGCGGCAAATGTCCACATTTGTCGTCAAGTTAGTTCCTGATCATTATTTTCTCCACATATTTAGATCCTCTAGTTTACTTTTACAAATTAACCAATTCCTGTCTATTATTCCAATATTATTTTTGCCACAATGAAACGTGACAAGCATAAGTTGACATTAAAATGATAAATATTCCAAAAATACAAAAAGAGAGAGACTTTGGCACATAGTCCTGCATTGGGAGAGGGCAGGAGGAGCAAAGCTAACTTACAGCCTATAGTGCATTATAGTTGAGCAGTTCGTCAAGCACGTTACATTCAATATTAACGACGGAAAAAAGTTTAAAGGGCTTGTGTTTAGGTAGAATGGCAACTTATTTATACTATTTACAGTATATTGTTCATCCTATATTAACATAAGTCTCCCCTCGAAATTCATTATTTTGGACATTATTGAATACATGCATACAATGTACATTTAGCAGCAAATACTATTGTCGATATCCACACATCAGATACCATTATGACCACTTACACTGATAAAAAAGAGCAATGATTTGACCATAGACTGTATAAAGAAGTGGACTAAGGGAGTGTGACGTTACTTATAGCGTTCAGCTCCAGTCAAATGAAGCTCAAGAGGCTCGGAGTTATACGAGTGAATCTGGAGCTCCATATTAGGAATAGGGATTTTAAATAGCAAAATAAAAACACCAGGATCACGTAGAGCAGGTTAATACGAACATTTTACGACCAAAACGAGGCTCACTCAGTTGCAGAGATTAGTGACAGTTTTTCAATGTAAAGTCAACTGGAGCCAGAGTCGATGGAGCCGGAAGCGCCCCCATGCTCACTTCCTATTTGGAAAACAGCAGCTAGTGGCTTTGTTATGTCCATTTATATATACAGTCTATGGATCTGACCCATTTTGTCCAAGGTGAAATTGTGAGTTCTAGCATCTAGCAATCTAAAGGTAGTCTTTCTGGTGGTGTCTCCAAGGAGATATTACTTTTCCTTTAATGCTCCTCAGTATTAGGGTAGTAGGGTCACGTCTAGCCTGATTCACCAGCTGGTTTCACTTCGTCCACAATCTCAGGAATCGTTGCCAACACAGAATATATGGCTATTCACTGACTGGCTGGTGCCCGGACTCACACTTCCAGGGTTCTTGCAAATCATCTTGTATATTCTGATTCCTGACCTAGTCGCTGGAAAGAAATGAAATTGAGCAGAGGCACTAGGTGGCGCCAGCCTGGCTACCTCAGTATACCATTAAAATATCTCCATGGAGACAAGCGGACAAAGCCACTAGACCAGACACATAAGTATTAAGTACTCTGTAATTGAATAAATGCAAGACATATAAGTGCAACACCATACTGCAGAACATTCCAAGACAAAAGAGCGGTGAACAAAGCAACGCGCAAGTGGTCATAATGTTGCTTGACTGTTGTATTGTTCATAAACGTAAAAATTAATAATGTTTTCCTATACTTGAAGTTTGAAAGGAACAAAGTGGTAGAGAGAGCTTTGAGTGTTTGTTGAGGTATTTCAAGTGGGCATTCATTTTAAGCTCTCGTCTCCCAAAAACAAGACTGGAACAATAACAATTTCACATCCATTTTGTACATCGGTGACTAGTGGCTCTTGGATGTCGAAAGTTCGTCAGAGGCAGCAGCTGCACGGGTAAACAACAAAACATGGCACCATGAAAAGCGCATACAAAAAAGGATGGACAGAAGGTGGGTTTTAAACTTGGTGATTGTCAATAGGAATGCTCTGACGAAGGACTTCACACTAAAGTTTCAGGAAGAGTGTCCGCATTGTCCGATGATAAGAGTTGCCAGATTTGCCACCGATCCCTCTGCCAGTCTTGCCACTCTGGGCTTTGCGGCGCCAACTGACCATCCGTACTCGAGTTATTCTGCAGGGGGGAAGGGGGCGGTCTCTGGGGCGTGGCTATCTGCGGCAAGCTCACCGAAGTGGCCAATCGGTGGTGAGCGTTGTAGGGCGGGGGCGATTCTCCGTCACTCACGTGCACCCCTCTTTGCAGTCTGGAGGCAGGGTTTGCGCCCGGGTGCCCGCTGGCCTGTTGCGAGCTGGACGGGCCGCGTACTGATTGGCTGTTGGTGTTGATTGACAGGCGCGGTCGGCCCGCCCCTCCTCCGCACACCCTGGACACGGGCAGGTGGGGTCTGGGGATGGTGGTGGTCGGGGTGGTGGGGGTGGTCGGGTGCTGTCTGCTGTCGCCGTGGAGCCCGTCGAGCCCCTCCTGCGAGCTGCGGGAACTGCCCTCGGACACGTTGCCATGGGAACCTAAGCACACAACGTCAGCAATCAGCAGGAGAGCATGCACTTTAGAGAGAGCTCGCCTACCTTTTGATCATTCATTTAGCTACATGGAAATTGTTTAAACTGTGACATTTAACAGTCCATTATAAATTCCATTACTATTAAGTCATACACAGAATAAAACTAAAATCCCATTAGCATGCCTAAGCTAACTGTAATGCCACACTGTTGACCATTCCAGGCAAAGAAATGACTCCTCCATGAAGACAAGTAGGTGACGAATCTAGAAATGTTGCATAATGCACCTTTAATTACTTTGGTCAGCGAATAAAATTAGATTTAATTTGCTCTCTCACTTTTATTTAATCTAATATTTAATCTTAACCTTATCCAGTATTTTATTTTCTGATTTATGTGCTGATGTTATTAACTTGTCGAGTTGTGTTTAGTTTCATTCAGACATGCTTAACACACAAACGCTGCTCCACTGTGGTTTTAAACTCCATACACCTTCACTAGAATCATTTGGGTGATTTCTGCCCTGGGATTTCCAAAGGTAAGAGGTAGCTCAGGGGTCTGCAACCTGGAGCTCTGGAGCTACCAGTAACTCTCCACCTGCTTCGAAGTAGCTCACCAAAGCATTTATGAATCATACATATTGTGCTGAATGACTCAAAATGTATGAATTACCATTGTAAATGTATAATTTTCATGCCTAACGCTGTGCACTAATAAATGTAATAATAAAGGTTCTAATCTAATAATCTAATATGTAATCATCTAATAATCTAATAATAAAAATCTAATTTAATAATCTAATAAAGGTTTATATTTTACAGGTATCTAACTGTTCCCCAACTCAGCTTTTCCTATGCTAAATTACTTGTGACTGCTAAAATTAGTAGCTCTTTGGCATTTTCTTTTTGTAAAAGTAACTCACTGGAAGAAAAAGGTTAGAGACCCTTGAGGTAGTTGTTAACTTGAAAACTACCACTACATGACATCACAAGGTGGAACAGATCATTCTGAATTTTGGAGTTGCAGACAGACTAATAATAAGTTATTCAAACATGTGTGAATGAAACAAAACCCAACTCCAGGCATGTTTTTGATGACATAACAGTATTATAACTTGGCTTAAAGCTCAGTTTTGTTTAATATAGGACCGTATACCTGTGTATGACTGGTCCTTAAGTGCGGGCTTGAGCGTAGAGTGCCACGTACCCCAAATGTTTGCGTGCTCCTCCGATATCGTCTCTGAAAAATTATAACACAAACATTTAACATTTTAATATGATTACAAAAAATAAATAAATACAAAAGTAGAATGGGACATGGGATTTTAAACCACGGTGTTTTTCCATGTTCATAGTTGGCTTTAGCAACAATTGGAATAAGTAAATCATGAATATAACTAGAACATTTATTTATTTTAAACTATGTCGAAATCTCATCTCCAGGCCTTTTCTGGTCGACCTCATTTTGCAGGTTCTCTCTTGTTTTGTTTTGGGTCTCATTCTATCCATAATGGTGCATTGTGCAACTTTTCTGGTGGAGGGTCCTTCAAATGTTTTTATTGCTTTGTATGGATTGTTTCACAGTATGGCATTAAACCTTTCTATCTTCATGGAGACCAAACCAAGACCAAGTTACAGGTCAGATCTGTGGAGAGGCCACTACACTCACAGTCAGAATCCCTGTTTTTCTCTGTATTTTTGAGCTATAAAACCACTTGTAATTGTGTAAATGTAAAGTAGCTGTTTAATGCCACACTGTGGAACATTCCAGGAAGAGCAATGACCTCTGCACAGAAACAAGCAGGTGATGAATCCCCAACCAGAAAGTTACACAGCGGACCTTTAAACTATGTTGAAATCTTATCATCTCTTAACCTTTTCTTGCAGACCCAATTTTGCATCTGGCCTCTTGTTTAGTTTGAATTGTCTCTCATCCCATCCCTTAAGAACACAAGTAAACAACATTCACTTGTTGTGTGCATGTGTTGGCATACCTGTCTCTCTGTTCCAGTTGTGTCCTTGTCCCGTCAGGCTGTACTGCTCCGGGATCCTGAAGAGGGGCTCGTTTCCAGGACTCCCAGCCTCCCTCCGCTCACTCAGGACCGGGGAGTTGTTGTCATACGGAGAGACTTCCCCACTGGACACTTTGTTGGAGTCACTGGACGATCTCCGCTCATTTAGTGTAAAGGGTTCTTCTGGCTGTAGTAAGTCTGAACTTCTACGAAAACAAAAAACAATATTGTGGTAAAGGTGCTAACTTTTTCTCATTAGGAATCCATCACATTCTTGAATATGGATTCTTAGAATGTTCGATAATTTGACATTAAAGGTGCACTGTGTAACGTTTCTGGTGGAGGGTCTGCCATCTGCTTGTCTCAATGGAGATGTAATTGCTATGTCTGGACTGTTCCGGTATGGCTTTTACTCAATAACATGGGTTGTTATTGACCTAAAAACTTGAATTCTCAGGCTACGTTTATATGATGACCGTCTGAATCGAAGACGCAAAAATGGAGTTGCATTTTCACTTTTTATTCCGCGTTTAGACAAGCGTTTTCGGGTGGAAATCTGCATGCATACGGTGATGCAAAAGTGTGTGGAATTCGATTGGGTATGCATGCCAGATGGCTAGGTGGTGAAATTAGGTGGCGATATATGTGATGTAAACGCATATGCAACGTGAGCAGATCTGATTAGAGTTTTTCGTCTTGGGCAGTGTAGACGGAAACCCTACGGTGGAGCGTATTCAATCTTTCCACTCTGGAGGGTAGTTTCAGAGTTTTACGTTTTTAAGCCCCAAAAACACTGTCACCATCTAAACAAAAGGCACTTCTGATAAAATATTTTTGCTGTTTTTACCCACAAGCATTCTCATTAACAGGCCCTTATTGTGACTGGGCTCTCCTCTACACAGATCTGACATGGAACTTGGCCCTGCAGTGTCCTGTTTTGACTCCATGGAGATGAATAAGTGTAATGCTAGACTGTGGAATGTTCCAGGACAGGCAGTATCTCCATGGAGGCAAGCAGATGATGGACCCTTTGCCAAAGAAGTTATTCAGTGCACTTTTAAACAGATCTTTCTTACATTTATTCAATTACAGATGGTTTTATAGCTCAAAAATACTAAGAGAAACAGGCATTCTGACTGTAAGTGATGTTGCCTCTCCACAGATGTGACCTGTAACTTGGTCTGGTTTGGACTCCATGAAGATAGAAGGGCTTAACGCCATACTGTGACACATTCCGGACAAAGCAATAACATCTCCATGAAGAAAAGCCCAAACCCTCTACCAGAAAAGTTACGCAGTTCACCTTTAGAATGGACCTGAGAGATTGTTTGGGTTATGCAGTAAAGCGTTGGTTACTCACTGTGAGGCTTTCCTCCTCAGCAGATAGTCCACCACATCTGGGTCTGTCTCCAGCAAACTCATTAAGACTTCGTTCTGCAGATCTGGAGGGACCTGGACAACAACATTTAAAAAAGACTGAACTTTAATACAGCAATATGAGGAAAAAGGTCAAGTTTGTGTGTGTGTGTTGGTTTGTTTTGTTTTGCCTGTTTGAATCAACCAGAGACAAAAATACAAAAAAATAAAAATAAACAGAAAAAGAGCAAAACACCTGCACACAAAAAAAAATATTGTCTGTCTCAATATTTATCTAAAATAGTCAATAAAGGGCTGCCAGCTTGCATTAAAACCTGTAGTTTATTTCTCAGTTTAAAAAAATATATATTTTTAGTTTATTTTATTAGTTTAGATAGTATTTTTGACCTTGGCGTAGGAAAAAGTAAGTATTAAAGTATTAAAACTGTATTGGTAGTTATAGTGAACAGAGTAATAGTAGTAGCATTAGTGGTAGTTCAATAAGGAACGGAAACAGATATTTGAGAATTTTTTAAACACATTTTACATTATCACATTATAATGAGTATTGCTTCTGGTACTTTTCATCCGTTGGGAAAAGGCTACACTTATGGTTAGGGTTGGGCATCGCGACAAAAAAAGATATTATTCTTTTTCTCATATTTATAGTTCCTGATTTTCAATTTGATTTAGCTTTGTCTTTTTAAAAACAAATACACGTGGTTTTCGATATCCACTCTCTGAAAATAAACAACACAGATTTATGGCCTTTTAACATGAAAATAGTCATTTTTTCCCCGTCCAAAATCTGAACTCCAAACCACATGTTTTCACTGACAGATCTGGCTGTAGACCTCTCGATCAACTTGACCCAGGCGTATCACTGGCGATGAGAAAAGACTGAAAATTTGATTCATTAATTCATTTCACAGTCCTATTCCTGCATTATACTGTGTAATCTGTGTCTGTATGTGGTATCTGGTTCTCAAGTTTGAAATAAAGTCAATTTTAAAGGTCCTATTTTAAACTAAATTGATTTTGTAAGCTCATAAAAACACCTGAAATTGTGTTTTGTTTCATTCACACATTTGAGTAACACTTTACGGAGTTGGGATCAAGTCATTGTTTTGCAAGTCTCAAGTTTTTGACCTCAAATCCGAGTCAAGTCCCAAGTCAAATGCAGGAAAGTCCAAGTCGAGTTTCAAGTCACTGGCCCATAAGTCCAAGTCAAGTCCAAGTCGTCTGCTTTGAGGTTCAAGTCATTTTAATTCTTTAAACCAAAGTACCAAATACAGCTGAGATTTTTGCAATTTATCTGACTTTTAAGATACTTTGTACTTAAAAAATCATAGTATATTTATATTTGAGAATTTCTACAACTCTTATATATTCCATAAATAATTTTTCGTTTTTAAATGTCTTGACAAGATCTTAGTGTAAATCAGTCAATAGAAAGAATTCAGATTTAAACGTGCTTCTCAGGTCTTCTCAAGTCACAGGCCTCAAGTCCGAGTCAAATCCAAAATCATTGACCTTCAAGTCCAAGTCGAGTCCCAAGTTTTAGTCCATTTTATCAAGTCAAGTCTAAAGTCCTAAAAATAGTGACTCAAGTCTGACTCGAGTCCGATTTGCAAGTCCCCACCTCTGACACTGTCTGTCTACATCTCCAAAGCTCAAAATGCTCTGCTCCACCTTGTGATGTCATGAAGTGGTAGTTTTCAAGTTAGAAGCTACCTTTTACCTTTATTTCAGTTGAGATTGGCAATTCCAGGGCAGAAATCATCCAAATTATTCTAGTGAAGGTGTGTGGAGGTTAAAAACACAGTGGAGCACTTATTATTTATTACCACATGACATCACAAGGTGGAACAGTTTGGAACAGAGTGTTTTCTGTCTAAGAGAAGAACTCTAAACTCTAAATATGCAGGGTTTGTGTGTGAATGAGACAAAACACAACTCCAGGTATGTTTTTGATGAGGAAACAACATAACAGAGAAAATAGGGGACCTTTAATGACATTTGACATCATCTCCAAATGAGCTATTAACTCACTTTGACCTGTTCTGCTCCGGTAACTGTACGAGTATTTTGTGGTTTTGATCTCAAGAATAGCTCCTTTGTTCATCTGAATCAGTGTGGATGAAGAAGATGTTTCAAGAAATCCAAAGTTCAACACGTTACGAAACGACTTTATCCATGTCAAACGCAGAACCTGATCCCGCTGGAGGAGTCATTTCTCACTCACCGCCCCGCTCCAAATTCGCATTAAAGCAAATAAAAGCTCTCCATTGGCTCACTGCAAGAATGTTAGCGTGAGGTGCAGAGGTGATGGCAGCTTACAAAACATTAGGGTTTTGGATTTCGGACCTGAGATGACCCGGACCGGCTGTCTCAACGGTTCAGACATCACAGTCAAAGCAAAGGGAAGGAGAAGCTGATAGAGCTGTAATCCACATACAGGATTTTATGCTTGAATTGTTTGATTTTGGGAAGAATAAGCGAATGTGTCTGTGCAAGATGGGCAGGGCTAGATATGACGAGATAATTCATGTTGAAGTTCATAAAGTAAACATACTGCTTTTTTTTTTTTTTTACTTTGACTTATTACATGAGTTGAAGTGTTATAATATTATAAAATTATCAGACTTCTATTTTGGCCAGAGAAGTGTTTTTTTATGTAGCAAAGTAGGCATCTATACATTTTAAAACAAGCTATATATTTTGGCAGAATGGGAGACAGAGAAGAGAGAAGAGATTTATTTAATTTATTTCAAAGTTGCTAAAAACTATCTTGTTGTTTTTGTTTTGTGTTGTTTTTTCAAAAGTGCTTTGAGTAGTAGACACTTTTAGACCTAAAAATTACTTTTATTTAAATTTTTTTACCACAATAGTTGTTTTTGCAGTAAAGTAGACATCCATAAATTTAAAAATAAACAATATAATTTGACACTCTAAAAGGTTATATTACAAAAAACAACAGAATAGTCAAAATTTAAGTTGCATTGGGAGTGATAAAAGCAAGTATAAGCAACTCCAGTATAACAGAATCACTACTACTAGTACAAAAGGTATAAGTATTAGTAAGAAGTAATAGTGTTTTATTTTGGCAGTGAGAAGAGGTATTTATACTATGCTAAAATGTCATAAAAGTAGTTGTATAGGGAGTGATACAAGCAAGAGTAATTCTAGTATTTGTAATATTAAAAGTGCTAGTATTAGTAAGAGGTAAAAAAGTAGTAGAAGTAGCATTTTGCCTTTCACTCAATACTTCATCAATGTCTTTTCTTTGATGCAGAGTGCTTCTTCATCTGTGACCATAACATTTTGAACTTTATAACTTTATAACACATACAATTTACTCAGGCCTTCTCACTTTTCTTGTTTATAATACCTAACTGAGCCGTCCAAATCTCAGTTTTCCTAACAAAGCCAACCTCATTGTTCTGTACACCCTGCCTCTCGGTGCTTATGAGATGAGCGTTGCAGTGTGGATGAGGAGCTATAGGGGGCGCCGTGGAGTCCAGTGCAGTGGACTCACCATAAAGAGGCTCTGGTAGCTGGCGATCATCCTCTGCAGAACAGCGATGACAGCGGTGCTCTCCTCGGCGCGCGCGGAGCTCTGCACGCTGAACTCTTTGTCCGAGTTCTTCAGTTTGTGTAGGAGGTTCGGTCCAAAGATGGTGGCCAGATTCAAGGAGGTCATCTTGTTGCCTGTGATCTGGAATAGAACCAAACATACAAAAAGTTAGCACCTTTAGGCTGCGGTGAGAGCTCTTATCTTTTGCAATCTGATGAAATTTAAACTCTCTGCCATTTTGTTGTGGGACAAACAAGAACTGTTGAAATCGTGTTGGACTAAAATCAATCAAGGCGTATAAACAGACAGCAAAACTGCACGGCTTGTTTGCAAAGATAAACAGACTATTCTGTTCCCAGAAATTCTTCTCATGCAACCAAGTGAGCATGAAACCTTTGGGTTGAACCACAGCTTTTTTTGCCTGAATGGAAAAACACATACTGATTTTTACTCTAAATCAATAAGAAGTCCATTTTTCTTTATAGATCCACTATGTAACTTTTCTGGTGGATGATCTAATTACCTCCATGTCTCCAAGAAGATGGTATTGGTTTATACCTGGAAAAATGTGCATTCTTAATCTGAGTACGGTTACCTCTCCACAGATCTGACCAGTAACTTGGCTCAGTGGCGTTATCTGCTTTTCTAGAGTGAGACAAGGTGGCGTCTGACAACGCAAACACTGGAGTTGCGGCTTCACAGTCCCACGTTTCTGCTCTGGTATATCTCATTGGAGATCACTATACTAGGAGTGCATTTACATGCACATCAGTATCCCGGTTTTGTCATGGTGCATGTATACACAGCATCCCAGTTACTGTAACATAAAGAGCTGCGCTAAACCTGCACACGTATGATCTCTGAAAACATGAACCATTTCCAACGCGACATGCACACAGAACAGACTCAGCACCAGCACCATCAATATCCCTCTGTCACAGAGAGAATGCACATATCCCACAGGGTCGTGTTGTGTAATAGTAATAATAATGTTGATAATTTTAAGATAAATATGTTGGTGATTATTTTATTTATTTATTTATTTGGAAAGGGACAATGCACATTAACCAACATCTGTGATTAATTATAGTGATTCATCGAAAATCATTAATTCTCCCAACGATCGATTAAGAAAATGACAGCCTAATAATCTCAAGTTACTCATACATGTGTGAATGAAACAAAACACCACTCCGGGTATGTTTTTGTTTTGATGAAGCATCAGCGTTCTAACATGGTTTAAAGCTCACATGAATCAATTTAGTGAAATTTAGGACCTTTTAAATAAACACTTCATCATTTATCACACAAAATATTCTTGGCACTTGGTAGAGGTAACATCACTGGTATTTGTAGACGCTGATATCATGACGTAGTACAGCTGGCGTGCTCAGCGTTCCCCACACTCGTATATACACTGTTCATTCCGGCCTCCCTTCCCAGGTCACTCCCATCCCCTCCCTGTCCCAAAGGAGGAATTGGAATGAGGAGGCCAAAATATACTCAAGTCCTTATAGGTTTAGTCATGCTACACCGTAAAACTAGGTAATTCCAATCACAAAATGCACCTTTTATTTTTTAGGCTGAACCAAATTGTAATAATTTGGAGAAGAATACAAGAAACAAGCTTGTCCAAATGCAGTTGCTTTCATTTTGTATATCTTTTTTTAATACTTGAGTTGAGATTAGATAATTAGAATTGTTGACTTAAGTTAATTAGAGTATGTTATTGCATCATGACAAACAAACATTTTCATTTCACAAACATTTAGGGACAAAAATTTGCATTTAAGACTAGAGATAGGTTGATATATCGCTTGGTTGATATATATAGGGCCGATATTTGCACTTAGCGTAACAACATTAAATGTTCCAGCACAGGTCGATATTTTGTTTTGGCCAATCTGTGTCCTAAAAATGCACACTTTAACACTTTAATATGAAAAAATAACATGACTACACAGCTCTCTCATAGGTGTGTGGTAAAAAGGCTTAGTTTATAGTAAATTTAAACTACATAATTTGTGGAAAATAATAAAAATTTCTCCAACATATTGGCCAAAAAATATCAGCAGGGCTTATCGGCCATCTGTTGCTGTGTATTTTAAGTAATCTGTATTGGCCATGGAAAAAACATACACTTCTATCTCTACTTAAAACATAATTATGCATTTGTATCCAACTATTTGTATTGAGGCAACATATTATATACCAAACATGGTTATAACTTACATTCAAGGTGTATTGTGTAACTTTTCTGGTGTATTTATACGCTTTTCTCCATGGAAATGCTATTGCTTTGTCTGGAATGTTTCACAGTATGTTTCTGTTGTCAAGTTACAGGTCAGATCTGTGGAGAGGCGACGCTGCTCACAGTTAGAATTCATGTTTTTCTAGGTATTTTTGAGCTATAAAACCACCTGTAATTGAAGTAAATGTAACGTAGAGCTGTTTAATGTCATATTGTGGAACATTCCAGACAAAGCAATGGCATGCCTATAGAAACAAGCAGGTGGCGGACCCCCAAACTGAAAATTTACATAGTGCACCTTTAATACTGTTATGTAAGTTCACCACTTGCGTTTTTTACAGTTACAGCTATAGACACACAAACAAGCTGGAGGTGATATGAGTCCATACTGAAGCAGAGGGAGGTGCCAACGGTTTCACATTTGTGTCTATTTCGCACGGACAAAAGTTTTACGCAAGCGAGAGGAGAGAGGGGAGAGGCGGGGAGAGAAGACTGATGAATATACGCCTGAGAGTCAACCACACAACAATTTGTACAGTTAAATCACAAGTCAGGAAGCCACAGCCTCTGCCCCGGGTGTACAGTGATGTTATGTTATGTTATAGGATGCAATCGCAAGGGCCACTGGGATGCCAGCTCTTCCACTTGCATGCCCCACTTATTTTATATAAAGGCGAGCTATGATATAACCTAAAGAGTGGAGTTTAAAAGGCCAATATTACACTATTTTCTGATCTATGTTATAATGTTGTTTCTGCATCACAAACATACCTGGAGTTGTGTTTTGTTTCATTCACACACTTTTAACACACGATTTGTTTAAGCTGAGTTGTTCTCTTAAACAAAAAACACTCTTTTCCACCTTGTGATGGCATGTGGTAATACAGGAAGCGATCCACTTTGTTTGTAACCTCCATACACTTTCACTAGAATCATTTGGATAATTTAAGCCCTGGGATTGCCATTCTCTACTGAACAAAAGGTAAAATGTAGCTGTTAACTTAAAAATTATTGTTTCATGACATCACAAGGTGGAACAGAGCATTTTCAGTTTTGGAGAGATAGACAGACTAAAGCAGGGGTGGCCAAGCTTTTTCCATCAAGAGCCACATATCTAAACCCAGACGAGGCAGAGAGCTGATCGAGGACCATAGACTGGCGCTCAATACAGTGAATAATTGAAATATGTGAATGTTTAACACGACAGAATGAGCCATCAGTCTGTATTCCTGCTAAGATCCTTAAAATCACACACTAAATATTAAACATCAGCCTTATCAAAGAAGATTTTCAAAAAACATGCAGTAAAAAGTCAATTTCTAATCGGTGCCATGTAATTTGGGCCAATTCACCTGCAAGCCTGAGGGCCAAGAAAAATTTGTTTGAGGGCCGCATTTGGTCCACGGGCCATAGTTTGGACATGCCTGGACTAAAGGGTTACTCAAACATGTGTGAATAAATCAAAACACAACTCCAGGTATCTTTTTGAGGAGGTTACATCATTCTAAGAGTTAATTTTGCGTAATATAGGAAATGTACGCTTACATCAGTGCTAAGTGCTGGTCCATGCGATGCTATGCAGATGCTATCCCTTTAATTGCTAGCCAAATATTTGTGCTGGATATGCTTCACGCAGATATGTTTTTAATTATAAACTCAATAACACTTTCTGCAGAACATAAACAATAAATAAATCCATGGAAGTTTGTTTTAGTTCAAATCGCAATGCCAATGTGGTGCCAATGTTTACTAGAATTCTTATAATACTGGAAAGTATCATAATACCGTATGTTCAAATAATATGGTTGGGCTGGTTTGAGCTTACAACACTGGTAGAAAATAGTTTAAAAATATACTGATTTTTGTTCACTCTTGTTTTCTCTATGGTTTGAAACTACTGGTTAAGCTCCATAAATTGTACAATAAACAACAAAGAACAGTTGATAGTTAAGGTCAATTAAATACAATCAATCAATGAACCTGCCCAGGGACTACAGGTGGAAATTAGCACTGGTGCTACAACCTGATGTACAATGCATCTCTACTATTAAGATTAATGTAAATTGAGCACTGTCCCTGTCTCATTAAATAAATAAAATAAAATAAAATAAAAATACTCTCAGTGCATTTATTGTTGTTTCTTTTAAATAAAAGGCACAGACGTTTGGAAATAATCATGATAGCCTAATGATAACTTAACAGAACGCTGTAGTTTCATGAAAGAGATACTAAAATTCCATGACTTTTCCAAAACTTTCATTGAATTTACAAGGCTCCATGACTTTTCCAGGCCTGGAACATTTTCAATTTCTATGACTTTTCAAGGACTTCCATGACTGTGGGAACCCTGTATATAATTTGCATGTATTCATAAGATGTCCTATTTTTAAAAAATGAAGTGGAACTAAACATTAAATGAACTTTTTTTTTCACTATTCTCTTATCTCTTATTATTATACTTCAGCACCCACTGCTCTTTCCAGTAGTTGGTGATATCACGCAAGACTGCCTTGATTGCAGACAGGTATTTCTGATTACAAACGCCAGGCTGCAGGGGCGGAGTTTAAAGTGTGGATATCTGTTAGACCAATCAGAGTTTTCGTTATATCTCTAGACCTCTAGACTCCTCTCGCTCTCTTGTTTAGTCCTTCAGATACTTCCTAGTTTAGCAGCTCTATATGAAATGTGGTTGTGGGAGGGGTTTAGATGTATAATCCAACTTTAACTTAAATACAAATCCCATAGAGGTAAAACTTTTATGAATTAAAACATAAAATTTCTGTATTCTACTTGTAATTGGAAGTTTGGAGTCTATCTCGCAATCCTTAAACCCTTAGAACAGAACATTGTTTCAAGTTATTATGAATTTCTCCCAACTTAGTCAATACACTTGGCTTATTTCCTGTTGAAGCCATAACTTCCTGTACCGTGCGCCTCGTTTGCCCTCACCTCTTGTCCATCTTTGTCCTGCTGGTCGTGGGCGTGGTCGGCGACAGTGGACAGAAACTCCAGCAGGCGATGGAGCGTGTCACTGTTGCATGCTGGGAGAAGGTGGATCAGGAGCTGGGTCACGTTCTGCTGCTCATCTGGCTCCAACACTGCAATAAAAATGTCCAAAACAAAACTGTTACTCAATCTTGTGATATAACCAAAACCAGAAAGCAGATAACAGAAATATGGCGAAAAGACCTACATGTGGTATTAATAAATGCGGTGTAGAGTTCCTTTGTTAGTAATGGATCAGGCAAGTCCCTCAAAAACTCCTTCAAAAGCGCAGCAACGTCGTGGACACTTTGGTCTTCGTCGAGTTGCACGTCAACGCCGCGATCAAACTCCTCGCGTAGCTGGAAAATACAATTCACTTTAACAATTGACAAACATGCACAATTTTAGCAATGGACTTCATTTTATAGACAGAGTACACCCACATCCACAATGCATTTCACTTCCTGCTCGTGTTCCGGAAACTGTGATCAAACTAGTTCGACCAGGGAGGGACGTAATCTGAAGATCTGACCCGTGGGTGGTGTCCAACGTAAGCAGTGCCGAGATGTCATGGTCTATTGTTCATAATGAGGATGGATATGTGCAGGCCGTAGTGGGTCAGCTGCACTTCATTTCGGTTGTTGGACACTTAAAAGACTAAACCAGGACTAGAACTGAACCAAATCAAGGTCACAGCAGGACTAAACTGGGTACTCCAACTGTCTAGGAAATCGAGGAAGTATCACGAAACACGGTGTAGACGCTCTGGTCCGGCAATCATTTGGTTTTGGGGACGAACATCTTTACCAACTTAGTGTAAATAAATAAAATCGTTTATAGAATTTAGAAACATAACATCATTCAACTCTTCAGTCAAATACTTGTAATAAACTGTAGTGTTCCCCGCAGTATTTCATAGTTAAGGCGTTAAGGTGACCGCCTTGACAACAAGTGGCCCCATTCCTCCGAACCACGTAAATCTTCGCAAGAATACGGTCATCACAAAGAATCTACCGCAGCACCGATTGCCTATCCCCAAAACACAATGCAAGGGGTCTCGTCTGGCAACATTTTCATTGGGCAAACATGCTAGTATTTACCAACTGAGAAACTGCTTTCAAATGTATTAGAACTTGTAAATGTCCTATATTGCGCAAAACTGACTCTTGTGGGCTTTGATCCATGCTAGAATGTGGTTACGTCCTCAAAAACATACCTGGAGTTGTGTTTTGTTTCATTCACACATTCTTGAGTAACCTTATATTAATAGTATGCAGCTCAAAATGCTAAAAGTTAACAGCTACCTTTTACCTTTTGTTCAGTAGAGATTGGCAATTCCGGAGCTGAAATCATCACAAATGATTCTCGTGTTTCCTGTGTGACAGCAAAACTAAATATGCAGGATTTGTGTGTCAAACAAGCGTGAATGAAACAAAACAACTCTGGGCATGTTTTTGATGAGGGAACAACATAACACTGATCAGAAAACAGAGTAATATGGATATTTTTATGACAAAAACATCTCACATTTATTGACTGTTTGTTGAGACTGTTCTCAAACCTTACCTGCCGTACTCTTTTCTTTGAGCTCCCCACTCTGAAGATCCCAACCGTCTGCAGTCCTGCGTGGGCACAACACATCACATATTCACTGTCGTCATACTCAAAGTGCACCAGGCGCCTCTAGCACCTGTTGCCGTAGTAACAAAGGCTTATGCAGATCACCCCATCGCCGGCGCACTGTAGATTCTTACCATATTTTTCTAAGTGCTGGCAACAGCTGTCCACCACCCGGGGCACCTGTCTGTAGATGGGGTTCAAACTCAGCCTTTTGTCTCTGTGTTTCTCTTTTTTGTTTTGAGTTTCGGCGGGAAGAGAAAGTTGTAGGGCTTCTAGCAGTCGGGATTGGTTGTCGTCCAAGTCGGTGATGGAGTCCACAGACATGCCGCCCTAAAGGAGTTAATAAAAAAGTACACTGTTATTGGGATGAAGTAAAAGTGAAGTCATAGGAAGTGTATTTTGGGATAGGAGGTACCCTTCGGCGGGCTTTGGGGGCGGCCTCGGGGGTGTTGGGGGAGGTGGATTCGTTGGCCGTTTCGGACGTGGAGCTCAGGGAGGAGTTGCTGGACGATAGCTCCTTGTTGGATGGACGTTTAGTGGCAAACTGCAAATAATAAATAATCAGTTAGGTCCACACAGTCAAATTAATTAGGATGAATTATTGTCGTTGCAATAGGTCAGAAGAGTAGCCAGATATGTAGTACTTAACAATGTACTCAAGTAAGACTAAATGTAAGAGTAACTATCTGGGTTTAATTTCAGGGATGCACTGATCCAGCTTTGTCAGTTCTGATACAGATTCTGATAATATCGCTTTAACTATCTGCCGATATCAACCGATACCAGAGCACAGAGTCCTGCATCAGGTCAGGCACCCATGGGTATGGGCAAATAGTTACTGAAACGGGTGGGTTTTAACATTCTGGTGTAGTCCAGGACTACACCGGGACTAAATTTGGACTTAAGAGAGAGAGAGAACCCCGAGCCCGTGGAGCAGGGTGTCCACAAACCGCGATTGGGCGAAGACGGCGCAGGTTTAACTTTGATATAATCACGGGTTAACGGGAGAGTGCGGTGCTGTACTGCGCTGGTGCGAGCGGGTGTGGGTCTCCAAAAATGGACCCGTGAAGGACTCTGCCAGAGCAGAGACTGAAACTGCATTAGTTTCCTTTAAACAAAAATAAAATAAGACAAAACTGATCCAAATGTGTTATGCAGCTGTTATTTTTCTCTCTCGTAACTACAGAGCAACTATGCATAAATAAAAGTTGAAACATTGCGAGACTTTCTGGTCCAACTACGACGAGTAAATAGTCTTATTATATCAATTTATATGTCCAACCAAAGGACAAAACATGAAACATTGCACAGAATGTTGTGGCCTATTTTCAAAGGGTGGATCACAAAAATGAGAAAACTAAATCATATCTGAATAAGCTGTGCAAGAAACACAAATGTTCAAATTGTTTCATTTTGTAATGCTGAAACTCTCTGCACTCGGCAACATTGTAAAAAGAGTCAAGGGTCAAAACAAGTATGTTATCTGAAAACTCTATGAGAAAATATCTAGACTTACATTGGTTTAAAAAGAATGTGTCATATTTAGTCACATCGTAAGTCACATAATCTTGCATGGTGCACAACTGATACCTGTATAATGGATGAGACGAGGTCGGAGGAGTCCTTGTGCTCCTCTCGGGGTGGGGGGTTGGGCCTGTACCCATCCTGCCTCTGTCGGTGGGCTCTGTCGTTGGCTATGACCTGAGACAGAGGTATGCTGAAGGCCTGGGGAATGCACTCTACAAAACACACACAGAGAGACACCATAAAACACTTCAAATCGTGCATGGTAAAAACGGCATAAGGTAGCGTTTAAAGTTTAAAGTACTGATGACAGGTTTTCATGTTTTTCTAATGAGTCATTCGTTTTGGTGGGATAGTACCTGCAGTAAATAGTTATCAGAGTTTTACATCTGTCAAGCTGTAATTCCTCTGTCTTTGTAATCCAAAATCAGGGACAAATTACGCACAAGAAACCACATTTTCTGGCAGTCTAAAGATGTATTTAAGAAAATAATTGTGTTGTCATATATTTTATTTGTCAAATCATAACTATGGCTATAAATTAAGCGATCTGTGCCATTGTTTTTGGTAATGGTTGCTAGGTAAAAGTTATGAAATTACTTCTACTTATGTAACATCTGCTGCCCATGTCCAACCAGGATGTAAAGCTTAATAATTAAAATGGTAAAACTGGAGAAAACAATGAGTTTTAGTTAATAATTAAAAATCTGTTATAATATATAAGTTGTTTCCTCATCTCAAACATACCTGGAGTTGTATTTTGTTTAATTTATACATGTTAAGCACACAAACCTTGTATGTTTAAGCTGAGCTCTTCTCACAAACAGAAAACACTTTTCCACCTTCTGATGTAATGTAGTAGAACACTAAGTGCTCCACTGTGTTTTTAAACTCCATACACCTTCACTAGAATCATTTGGATGATTTCACTCTACTGAACAAAAGGTAAAATGTAGCTGTTAACTTAAAAATGACCATTTCATAACATCACAAGGTGGAAGAGAGCATTTTAAGCTTTGGAGATGTACAGACTAATAATTAGGGGTGTGCAAAAATATCAAAATATTGATATATTGTATCGTTTAATGTGATGATACTGTCTCAATATCGTGAGCTGCTGTATCAATATACCCCCAAGAGTATTATTTGGTATATTTTACAAAATTATTTTGTTACAGCGCTACAGTTTTGTTACTTTTTTAGATGAAGGAAACTTGTTTATGCGACACATTTGACATTTTCACTGTTTTGATGATTAAAATGTTGGTGTTTCATATTCACTTTGCACAAGAAGTGGTTTAACAAAGACTTTTAGTATTCAGCCATGATTTAGCCTTTATTTTTTATTGAGCCGTATTGAAATATATCGTATCGAATTGAAAATGCACTGTATTGAGATATGTATCATTCCGTGGACTATGTATCGAGGTATGTATTGTATCGGCAACTTCTTAATGGTACCCAGCCCTACTAATAATAAAGCATTACTCAACTCTGTGAAAATGAAACAAAACACAACTCCCCAGGTAAGTTTTGGATGAAGTAACCACATTATAACAAGGCTAAAAGCTCACAAGAGTCCATTTGGTGTAATATAAGACCTTTAATAAGTAAAGGTCAAATAGAGAAAACCAGATTTCTTTAATAATGTTATTTTTCCTGTTTTAGTGAAGTGAGTAGTCTAACCTGCCATACGCACTTTAAATCCCTGTATATAACCCAGTGAGTTTTGTGGCTGAACTTTTACACACAATGGAAGTGCGTCAAAGCAGGTGTTCACACTTATAAAAACTCTTGGTCTAATGGAAGCATCTGTTTTCCAAAATAAGACATCAGAAGATATAGTGGATTTGGAAAACCACTAATAGCACAGGCCTCTGACCAGTTTAATGGCTCCAGACCACATCTAATGCAGGCTGTGTGTCTCACTGCTCACCACTTACATACAACATGGGCCAAATTAGCATGTTGTGTTTAGAACTTCAACGTACACTGCAGATTTGGTATACACAATGTTGGGACACTGTTGATAAACTGAAAGCTAAAGAATAAAATGATTTGAATGCTGCACTTTTGAAAAACTATGGTCATTGAAATTGCTGTAAATACTCATAATCAAGTATTAACCTAAAGTAGATTGGGTGGTTTTCAGTATTTTTGTTTGGTTGTTTGTTTGGTTGGTTGTTTTTTGTTTGTTTGTTTGTTTGTTTGTTTTTGGGGCATTTTTTCCTCTTTTTTCCTTTTTTAAATGTATTTGTTTATTTATTTTATTTTTTTTTTTTTTGTGTGTGTTTTTCTTTTGTTTTCCTTTCTTTATTTTCCTTTCTTTAGTTACTTTTTAAACAAAAAATGGCTGTTTTTTAGTTTTAGTTTTTTTATTATTATTGTTTTTTATTTATTTATTTATTTATTGACTTATTCATAGTTGAAAATGTGCCAAATCAGTCATCATAGTGCATTTCCTGAGTACTCACCAAATTGTAGATTATTAGAATAAATTTGAAATTTAGATAAAATTGAAATAAATAGAAATTTAGATAAAATTTAGATAGATATTATTTTAAATTAATTATTTGAATGCATTTGAATGGAAAGACCCAAATAACATCTTCAATTGTTTATATTTTATTGTAATTTTTATTTATTTTTTTTACCCAGACAGCACAAAATGAACTGACTTGGCATCCCACCATGTTATCGTTCTAACTTTCTCTCTTAGCCATAATTAAACCCAGACTGTACTCCTCTGTACTGACTGCAGCTATGAAGTCATGTTTGCGGCCTTCTAAAGACTATATTTGATTCATTTTATGTGCAGTGTCCGAGCAGCTGTGCCGGACAGATTCCTCCACCGCAAGTGCAGAGTTCACGGACAAAGTGACCACAACTGCCCGGGACACAGTGAATTCTCTCCCTCTTATGTAACCGCTACTTCCACCATCACATCATGTACATTTCTTCTATACGAAAACACGCCACACGCATCAAGATCCACATAAATCTAAGTGTTCCCCAGACACAGCCCTGCAGTCTCAACTTTCCCCTACTTTTGTTTAACTGCTTCTAATGCGACTGAGTGCGTATAAGTACAGGAAGGGTATGGACATAGTAATACAAATATAGAAGAAGCTGTAAACTTTTACTTTAGGGGAAGGAAAAGAGGCAATTCATTTAAACGTCTTCTTTTAAATGTGTAATATGTGACCTTTTTCTGGTGGAAGCTGCAGCCTGTTTGTCTCCATGGTGATGTAATTGCTTTGCTTGGAATGTCGCATAGTATGGCATTAAACTATCTAAAGGGAGACAAACAGGGGATTATACCAGGCCAATGCAATTACAGGTCAGCTCTATGGAGAGCTGACCCCACTCACAGTAAGAATGCATGATCAGCCAGATAGAAAAGCCATACTGTGTAATATAACAAAAGCTGTGTAGTGCAGATATAGGATTTTCCAAGGGCCTAGGTTTGCATAGGGACGGTATGGATAAAAAAGTCCCTACCAATATTTGTCATTTTTATTTTATTAAACAAAAATATAAATTTATTCTGATATTTCTCCAAACTCAAGAGTATTAATTTTCACGCTTTAGTTCACATTTTGTTTATTAGACATTCTGAGATGTGTTCAGTGATATGATAACAGGGTTACCCCTGCCACTATTTCATTGGCTACAACAGAGTGAGTCATTAGTGGTAGCCAGACTGGTGCCACCTAGTGCCTCTGCTCAATTTCATTTCTCTCCAGCAAGTAGGTCAGGAATCGGAATACACTTGACAGTTTGTAAGAACCCCAGAAGTACGAGTGCTGGCACCAGCCAATCAGTGAAGCCATACATTCTGCATTGGCAATAATTCCCAAGATTGAGAATTTAAAGCCAGAACAAAGAGAATGTTTGGTGAATTTTATCAAGGGGAAAGACGTTATTACTCTTCTTACATACGTCACAACCAAATAGCAGTAATTGGTTAAATTTAAAAAAGTACCTGCCTACCGTTGAGCGAACGAATTCTAATGCTGCAAGGTTTCTACGAAGTGAAACCGGCTGATGAATCAGGCTAAATTAGTGGAGCCAGATCACCTAAATTGGGATAGCGGCAGGACAGAGCCAGCACCAGAAGTTGGCAGCTTGAGCAGGCGTGAGTGAAGACGTTGTGCACCAAACTTTGAAAAACTTTTCAAAAGGAACTTACTTGGCTTTATCTTCAACTAAACTTGCCTTATAATGAGTCACGTGGAAAACGAGCGACTATCACCACAAGTGCACCTCCCAAACGGAGCCCTACTCGTGCGCTGTCAGCAGCCGGACTCTACTGACAATATTCCATGGAAAAATGTATGGATATTGCCTCACAAATATCTCAACACCAACAAGCAAAGGAAAATCTGCTGCAAACTTAACTTAACGTCCGTGTTATCCACTAAAGAATCATCTTAGAAGGGCAATGGACATGATACATTTTGCGAACTGAAAAATAAAACCACTTTTAACTTGTTTGGGACCTGCCCAGACTTATTCATAAAACATATACACAACTTCTTATCCCATTTTACCCTTTCTTAGAAGGATGTGCTGTTTGGTTTTTGCAGTGTGCATCATATGAAAAGTAAACAATATTATTTATATGTTAGTTGATAATGTCCCCACCAAAGCTGAGACCAAACCTACGCCCTTGGGACTGGCACAAATACTACAGTGTTTGTGAACATTGAACACTCTAACTTGAGAAATGATGTAAAAAATATTTGAGTTACAGTTCTCGTTACATGAATTTTAATTCAAGTTAATCTGTACAAAATTAAAGCAATTTGGGCCAAGACCTATTAGAAAACCCCAGCATTTTCTTAGCAAAATCAAATGTTTTAAATCTGAACACTGACCTAGTTCTGGACAGAAAATTAAACTTTGAATCTTCACAGTTTTTTCACAGTTACACAGGGCCCACCACGCTGCAGGGGTACACTCTTGACTATCATAAGCTCTTCAGCCCACCATAATAACGCAGTCCCATTTATCACCGCAGATGGGGGTTATTTTAGTGAAGAAATCGCAAGCAACGTCGAATTTGTTTATATCTGCTGTCTTTGCTGTTTGGGCCAAATATGCTTTGCTTAGTGCGGCGAGGGAGAGCTGGTCCATAGAAGGAGTCCAGCTAAATATAAAGTTTTCAGGGCATGTAAACACTGGATTGTTGTCTTAGCCTCCACCTGCCTTGAGGATACGAACTGAAGACTTCCAGTGATATTACGAAGAAGAAGGGACCGAGGAAAAGACAGCTCCTCATACCTTTATCTTTGCTCTTTTCCTTGGCGAGAGAGTCCAGCTTCCTCCTCAGAGACTTTTTCCGCTTCTGCCCATCTGAAAAGAGAAATTACAGTTTATAGTTTTTTTATTTATTTTGTGTATTAGTCTTTACCAGCCAAAAACAGTTGATGCTAATGGTTCTGGTTGCCATGGGTTTGGTGCTTGGTGGATCATAGTTTCTTGCCAGCTAAGCATCTCCAAGTGACTGCATGTGAAAATTATTCCAGTACTGGCAAAATACTAACACATAATAAAACAGGGAATCAAATAAGCCAGCATGAAGTACAATCTGTGCAAAATGGCATTAAAAAAAGCATGATAACAAATAATGTTATTGCGAGTGAGTGAGCGAAAGTATAGGCCAATGTTATAATCTCAATTTGTTTTAAGGGCATATTTTGATTTGCAGGGAGTGTTTCACAGTACGGACACCTATTGCCTCTGCTCAATTTCATTTCTCTACAGCAACTAGGTCAGGAATCAGAATACACTAGACGGTTTGCAAGAACTCTGGAAGTGCAAGTTCGGGCACCAGGCAATCAGCGATTCTGTGTTGGCAACAATTCCTGAGATCGAGGATTTAAAGCCGAAACAAAGAGAATGTTTGGTGAACTTTATCAATGGGAAAAACGTTATTGTCCTTATTCCTACCATCGAGCAAACAAATCCTAAAGCTGCGAGGTCAGATGCAGTGAAACTGGCTGATGAATCAGGCTAGATAAAGTTATCCATCTCCACTGAAACAGCACACCAGGTCAAGTTACAAGTAGAGGTCTGTGCAGGACACAACTTGCAAAGAACTGTAATTTTTATTCCCACTCCTGCCCACATCTGCGATATTTTGTCCCACTCCCGCCTGCAAATCCCACAAGATGAGGACGTTCGCTTTCTTAAGCTCTATCAAACACAGAGAAGCGGAAAGAAATTGTCTAAAATGTGCGCGGGATTATACCACATCTGCAAATAAATTTAGGCTGCTTAAAATGTTTTTCTAAATGCCAAATAAAATATCCAGCACAAATTATGTATGACAGGCATACATGAATCATTTGTATATTTTGCTTTGCACTCATATTTAGTTTGCGGGACTGCAGTTTATCATCGCACCCACCTGCTCCCGCAATGAGCTTGTGGCTGCACTGTTTTGCCTCGAGACCAGCAGTGCAGGGCTCTAGTTACAAGTCAGATCTGTGGAGAGGCAACCCTACTCACAGTAATATTCCATGTTTTTTTTGTGAATTTTTTAGTCAGTCTGCACCTCAAAGCTCGAAATGCCCTGTTGCACCTTGCGATGTCATGAAGCAGTAGTTCTCGAGTTATTAAGTCTAACTAAACGTCAAAGGTACAGAAGCGGACTATACTTTTTACGTTTAGTTCAGAAGAGACTGGCAATTCCAGAGCTGAAATCATCCAAATTATTCTAGGGAAGGTGTATGGAGTTTAAAAACACAGTAGAGCTGTGTAGAACATACAGAAAATACAACTCCAGGTAAGTTTGTGATGAGGAAACAACAATATAACAGGTCAGAAAACAGCGTAATATGGGCCCTTTAAAGTCATACCATGTAACATTATTTATTTTTGTAAGATCTCTTTTATTTTGCATCACTTCCTATTGTATAATTTCCATCAACACTGGCTCTGACCACTTTCTTTTGCAAACCCATTCCCACCATCATCTGATTGTTGTAGCTTCAAATTTCACAGTTTTTTTTTTTCTCAAGTTTTGCGCTCGAAACTTCCAGATGTTCTTTTCAGCTGCTCTGCATAAGTCACTCAAAGGGGCTTTTGGAAATCTTACCCCCCCGTCCCACATCGGCCGCTCTGGTCAGTACGGGACCTTACGTCAGGTTGCCGGTTCAATTCCTCTGTGATCCTGCCTTAGCTTTTTTTGACCTTTATCATCAAGCGAGGGCGAGAACTAGAGGTGTTTGACAGTGAAAAGGTGGGATCTGCGGGGTTAGGGTGAAGGATGTAGACAGAGAGAAAGCAGATGTGGTGATGGGGGGATGACGGAGAGAGGGAGGGAGGGAGAGAAAGAGACAGAGAGAGGGAGGGAGAGAGACAGAGAGAAAGGAGGGATTGAGGGAGAGAGAGAGAAAGAGAGAGGGAGATAAAGAGACAGAGAGGGGGTAGAGAGAGAGAGGAGTGGGGAGAGGAGAGAGAAAGAGAGAGAAGGTAGATAAAGAGAGGAGTAAGAGAAAGAGGGAAAAAGAGAGGAGGGAGAGGAACAAAGAGAGAGGAGAGAGAGAGAAAGACAGGGGGAGAGGGACGGAAAGAGTGAGAGGAGAGAGACAGAGAGAGAGGGCAGGAGATAAAGAGACAGAGAGGGGTAGAGAGAGGGGGGTGGGAAGAGGAGAGAGACAGGAGGGAGAGTGAGAGAGAAAGAAAGAAAGAGAGAAGGGAGAGAGGGAGAGAAAGAAACAGAGAGAATGAGAGAGGGAGGAGAAAGAGAGAGAGGAGGGAGCGAAGAGAAAGGAACAAAGAGCGAAGAGGGAGAGAGAGAAAGAGACTAAGGAGAAAGAGAGGGAAATAAAAAGATAAAAAGGGAGAGTAAACAGACAGAGAGAGGGGGTAAGGAAAGGAGGGAAAGAAAGTGAGAAAGAAAGAAAAAGAGAAAGGAGATACAGAGTAGTAAAGTAGGAGGAGGATGAGAGAGGGAGAAGAGCTAGAGGGAAGGAGAGAAGGGAGAGAAAGAGAGAGAGAGGAGAGAGAGGGAGAGGAACAAAGAGAGAGAGGGGGGAGAAAGAGGGAAAAGGAGAGAGGAGGGAGAGGGAGAGAGAGAAAGGGAGAGAAGAGAAAGAAAGAGGGGGAGAGAGGAGGAGAGAGAGGGAGGGAGAAAGAGGGAAAAGGAGAGAGGAGGGAGAGGGAGATAAACAGACACAGAGGGGGTGGGGAAAGGAGGGAGAGAGAGAAAGGGAGGAGATAGAAAGAAAGAGGGGGAGAGAGAGAGGAGAGAGAGGAGGGAGAAGGAGACAGAGACATAAGAAGGGAGATAAATAGACAGACAGGTGAGTAGAGAGAGAGAGGAGTGAGAGAGGGAGAGGAAGAAAGAGAGAGAATGAGAGAGGGAGGAGAGAGGGGCAGGGAGACAGAGGGAGGAGAGAGAGAGAGAGAGAGAGAAGAGGGAGAGGCACCGATAGGAAATGGTTTAGATTTTTGACAGACGGATCTCAAAGCCGCGCGGAAATCCCCAAGACCTCCAAACCTTCCCAGTTCAACTAGAGCCAAGAGAATATTATCAACACACAGGGCCAGAGGTGGAACATGACTACACCATCACATTTTCATTACAGATGTTCTCAAACACATACTTTATCTTTATTATAGGATTTACATGTTTGACAAGTCTACATTATTAAAAAGGCTGGAGGTATTTTGACCCTAGAGTGGTACAGGATCAGAAAAGACGGGGTAATAGCAGCAAGATAATTCTGTATTTCATATAATTACGTAACTGTAGTAGTTGCGGTAGTAGTAATAGTAGTAGAAGTAGCAGTAGTAGTAGATACAAAATTTCAAGTTTAGAATCCAGAGGCCGATTGATAGTTTTGGGTCAATATGTAGAGCAGATTTTGATCATTTTTTTGTCTAATTATTAGGGGTGTGCAAAAATATTGAAATATCGTTATATCGAATTGTTTAATTTGATGATACAGTATCGATATCGTGGGCTGCTGTATCGATATATCGCCACGAGTAATTGTTGGTATATTTTACTAAATTATTTTGTGTAAGAGCTGCAAAAGTGCTGACATTTTCACTGTTTTGATGAGTAAAAATATGAGAACTTCGCACATAAGTTACTTGAGATGGGTATGTTGGAGGAGAGGGAGCATTCCAAGAAAATAGAGAAAAATCCCGCACAGTCTTACTTGCAAATTGTGAGATTTATTAGGACAAACCGTGCAACGTTTCGACACTGTTTTGATGAGTAAAATTGGTGTTTTTCATATAAACTTAGTAGATTTAGTAAACGTTTAGTATCACAGCCATGATTTAGCCTTTTTTTTTACACTGAACTGTATCAAATCTATGTGAAATATATTATATCAAATTGTATCTTACAGAATCAAAAGTTCACTGTATCAAAAAGCATATTGTATCATGGCCTATGTATCGATATATGTATCGTATTGTAAATCGGATAAGAGCGCACCTTCTTCTCACTTCAGTATAAAACCGGGTAAAGAAGCAACAGCAGATGGTTTGTAAACACATGTAAAGCAAACTTCCGCTTTATGTACAATAAAGTTTTATCTTATCTTATAAAGTTTTTCTTTTATTGTTTTACAGGCCAATGCATTATGATAGAGTGTAATATAATTGTACTAAAATGATATGTTACAATAGCCTGTCTGTATAATGTTCTTGAGCCTTAAAGATGCGCTGTTTAACTGTCGGGGTGGAGGACCTGTCACCATGGAGATGTTGTTGCTTTGCCTGGAATTTTTCATAGCATGTAAACATGCCTCTAGTCATGCCGTGATGAACTGAGATTGTGCCACGTTGGGGTTTTCCAGAAAAAAAAATTTGAGTGACAACGGGACGCATTTTGTGGCCAGGATAGTAGAAGAGGTGGGCCAGTTTTTAGGAACTGATCTCCGCAGACACTCTGCATATGACCCCGAGTCTGCAGACATGGTAGAACAAGAGAACGGTACTCTCAAACGGTCCAATCTGTGGAGAGGCGAGCCCACTTATAGTAGAATGCATATTTTTTTCATGATTTTAGTGGGAAAAAAAAAAAACATCTATAATTAAATAATAAGCAAGTTAATGCCAAAATGGGGTATATTCCAGGGAAAGCAACCCCCCAAGCATATCTCCTTGGACATTGAAAATTAATAATTAACTTCAAAAACATCTCATTCTTTGCCATTAGCGTTACTTTGTTTCTTTGAACAGAGCTAATCCTTGTGTTATAGGGTCAAAACACCTACACAACTAAACTGTAAGGGTAAGAGAACCCTCAGAAATTACAGTACTGCTTCCAGTTCAAAAAAGCAGAAGAATAAAAATATGCATAATAGTAAAAAAAAGAAAAGAAAAAAGTGTGATAGTTAGATAGCCCCTTTAAACTGTCTCCTAACTTTTCCACTCAGTTAAAACATCACCCTAACAACACATGGCGACCGAATGTGTCTCTGGAATCTATAAGCAGTCAGTATTAAATCATGGAGGCAGTGCTTTAACCTGAAGAAGGAATGTAAGACCTGCAGACACATAGTGCAACTGCATAGAGAATAATGGACTAAAAGTGGAGACATTTGAACCCGAGCAGCAAGCTAGCCATCACGTTCAATATTTCAGAGCAGCTTATTGCTATTTTAACTGTGAGTTTCCACATGAGGTCATCCGTAAGTGTGGAGTGGGTTTATTCTGCAGACCCAAAACACTGGAATATTGTGGCAAGCGTTTGAATCATTCAGTTGGAGTATTTGTTTTACAGCACACCAGAGAAATGTTAAGTCTGATACAAAAATACAACTGCCATAATGTTATATTTGCCATGAACATTTCAATATTCCGAAATTATGGTGGTTTTACTTCCATAAAACAAGTAAAATAAGAAGCCCTGCCACCTACTGTCTCCATGGAGATCGCAATGTTCCACAGTATGGCATTAAAGGTCTTATATTATGCTAAATTGACTCTTGTGAGCTTTAGTCCATGTTATAATGTTGTTACCTCATCACAAACAGACCTGAAGTTGTGTTTTATTTCATTCATACGTCTTTGATTAACTCTTTATTATTAGTGAGTCTACATCTTTAAAGCTCAAAATGCTCTGTTCCACTTTGTGATGTCATGCAGTTTTCAAGTTAATAGCTGCCTTTTACCTTTAGTTCAGTAGAGATTGGCAATTTCAAGGCTTAAATTATCCAAATGATTCTAGTGAAGGTGTGTGGACTTTAAAAACACAGTGGAGCATTCCTGTATTACCACATGACATCACAAGGTGGAACAAAGTATTTTCTGTTTGAAAGAAGAACTCAGCCTAAACTTGCAGGGTTTGTATGTGAGATGAATGAAACAAAACACAACTCCAGGAACGTTTTTGGTGAGAAAACATAAATTACACACTGGGGGAAAAAAAACTATATCTTGTTAAATTAAAATTACTGAATTTAAGAATATTTTACTTTATTTGAGTAGATTCAACTTGACAAGTAAAATGATCTACAGGTGGAATAAGTTGTTTTTCTTATTTTCAGTGTAAGAAGATGTATTTTCATATTTTAAGGACAAAAAGTCTTGTTCCACTGGCAGAACATTTTACTTTTCAAGTGAAATTGACTCAAAATCAAGCTAAAAACTTGACACAAGACATCTTTACTTGACTAGATTTAGTTTTTGCAGTTGATCAGAAAATACCCTTATATGGGCCCTTTTATGTACCTCCTGCCACTAAGTTACAAGTCAGATCTGTGGAGAGGCTGCCCGATTACAGTAGACATGTTTTTATGGTATATTTGAGCAATAAAGACATCTGTAATTTAACTGATGCAAGCTCAGATAAGCTTAATGCAGTACTGTGGAACATTTTAGGCGACGCAGTAACATAGCGTACCTATTAAACAATCCTGCTTGCTTTTTTTACTGTCCTTGGATTCAATTCTCTTGCAAATTTCCATCTGCGATATGTATTCTAGACATCTAGTCATCTTTAGACTGTCCTTAAACATTTCACCACCACGCCGTAAAAAGTACATTTCCATACTGCATTATCTCATCTTATGTCAGACTAGGCTCAGCTCCAGTCTGAGTGAAAAGAACCACATTTAAGGACCTACCACCACTACTATATATCAGGAAGCTCCCAGTATCACTCTGAAGGACAGTTTACATTCAGACTCCTCTCCCCACTTTCTCTAATGGAAGACACCAGGATATGCACTTTTTATAGGATGTGCAAAAGTAGCCAAAACATATACACAGCCAGTAGGTTAAGCCTCAGTGAAGTTGTGTAGTCAAAGTTATGTAATGCGTGTATGGGGGTTGCCGCTCCACCGATCTGACCTGTTACTTGGTCCCATTTGGTCTTCATGAAAATAGAAACGTTTACAGTGATCTCTCGTTTATCACAGGGGTTATGTTCTAAAAGTAACCCACGATAGGTGAAATCCACGACTTTATGTCAACTTTTACAATTATTATATCTGTGTTAAGGCTGTAAAACCTCTCACCACACACTTTATACATTTTTCTCAGACAGGACAGTCAACCTTTTTTGCATCCTTCTTAAAACTTATTGCTGCTGTCACCCTTATGTTATTTTCGTCCTTTATTCAAATGAACCGAAGATTCATTTATTCAGTAATGGAGCCCTACAGCGCAGAGTCCTGCACAGTTCCAGTACAGCACCGCACCTGCCTATTAACCCGAGATTATATCAAAGTTTAGCGCTGCATACGCCATGGACTGAACCAAGACTAAACCAGGACTAACCCAGGACTAACCTAGGACTGACATTGTGGGTTTTTTTCGGGGAGAAAACTTGCAAACATACAGCACTTCAGAATCACACTGCTAGAGATCCAACATTTATGGAAATTTGTCAAGCTGAACGACATTCTGTACTCTACAGGAGACACGGCACAGAGGAGATTCATTGACCATGGGCTACAGTCCCTTAGCCAATCAGGACGCAGGGGGAGGAACACAATGCACGTTTATACACTGTAAAAAAATGCATGCAAAAATGCTCTTAAATAAATCCCTGAAACAGCGAGACCTTGAAAGGTGAACCACGATATAGCGAGGGACGACTTTAATTCCATACTATGAAACATTCCACACAAAGCAATAACATGTCCATGAAGAAAAGCATTTGACGAATCCTCCACCATAAAAGTTACACAACACACCTTTATATCAACAGTATCATTAAAAAAGCCTGATCTGCAACCAATAAATGTCAGAATGAACCAATAATTAAAGATAGAAATTATTTAGTCAGCCCTCTACAACTCAAATTTTATGTTATTGCATAAAAATGGCAAAATGTATGAAAAGAAAAAGTACCCACAATAAATACTGAGCTCCAAAATATATTGTTCCAGCTTTCATGTACTGAACCTTTACTCAATTTAGTAATTACAGTGACGGGCTCGTGTGCATAATGTTACAGTGTGTGGCGAACCTTTGGGCATGGTGATTTGGCATCCCAGGTCGTAGTCTTGGTGCAGGCGGTTGTAGGCTACTTCTTGGAGGCGGGCGCGTTCCAGCTCGGAGAGGCTCTGGATGCACACGGGGGCGAGGCGAACGCTCCGCCCAGACAGGCTGCTCCACGTGAAGTCTCCCTACAAGAAAATCATACAGGAATGTTAGATTTTACATAAGCAGTGTAACAGAATCAATAAAAGCAACGTTATTCAGTTTGAATCATTCTTTATGACTCAGCTGCAGCTAAAAGTGCAATCTTTGAAAAGGAGTGGGATCCAATTATTGTTTCTTAAATAGGACACTTATGTTCGAGCATTTGTTTTATTTTATCTGAGGAAAAAAAATTATTATGAAAAACTGGGTGAAGGCCTGGTCTGCCGAGGACACTGTTGATGTAAACCACCTATTTATTTGTGTCATAAAAAAAAAAAAAAAATCTTCATCATCATGAATCATAGACTGTATAAAGAAGTGGACTAAGGGAGTGTTACGTCACCATTCAGCTCCAGTCAAATGAAGCTCATCGAGGCTTATAGTTGTAGAAGCAAATTTGGAGTCATATTCTATATTAGCAATAGGAATTTATTTACAAAAAATAAAAAACAGGATAGCAGGTTAATACAAACAGAGAATTCAGTGTTTCCCACAGAAGACTCATTAGTCAAGGTGGTGACCAGGGAGGAGAATGCAGAGATACGGTGGCGGCGAAAGGTAAAGTAAGGACCGAGGTGCAATGACGGTAGTTTTGCGAGGATTCACGTGGTTCAGAGGGGCATAGTCAAGGCGGGGGGCAATTGTTGTCAAGGCGGACACCCTAACTACAGGAACTGCACTGCAGAGAACACTGGAATTGGAGCCAGAGTCGATGGAGCCGGAAGTGCACCCATACTCACTTCCTATTTGGAACGTGGCAGCTAGCAAATTATCTACAGGATGTTAATTTTTTTATACAGTCTATGGTTTGAATTTGCCTAACAGTCTTGTGAATTCTACCGTAATGATATTAATAGAAGCTTAAGTAAATTTTTTGGTTGAAGATTTGCAACTTTCTTGTTTCCATAGAGATGTTACTGCCTTGTTTAATGTTCCACAGTATGGCTTTAAACTTATTTATCTAAATGGAAACAAACAGAACACAACCTGGCCAAGCTGCAGGTCAGATCTGTGAAGATGCAACCCAGACCATAGTAAGAAAAAAAAATTGTCAAGGGTTTTTAAAGCAATAATAACACATTTAATGGAATAAATGCAAGATACATTTTAATGCCATACTGTGGAACATTCCAAAAAAGTACTTTCATTCCCATTGAAACAAAATACTGTGAAATACTTAAATACTTTTGCTGTTGGTAATACAGAGAAAGAACCTGGTCTGCTAACCCCAATATAGCCATAGAAGGTCACAAACCAATTTTATTTACATTCTGTTCTTGAACACTTTAGGCATGGCATCTGGCTTAAAACCTCCAACAAATCACCAAGCACTTTACAAAACATTAGAAGGCAAATTCAATCGCAAAATTCATCACCATAAAAACCTTTGACAAGGCAACTTTCTCTAACCACATCTGAAGGAATGTTTGCTTTTGGAAAAGTCAGACCTTGCATGGCCCTGATGTGCAGGATGTTAAGTTTACAGCCAGTGAACCTAAAATAAATATAATGTAACAGTGCAGCAATAGGGCTTCATTCAAAAGTATATGCACAATTAAGTCAATACTGTTTCTCGATGGAACAGGCAAGACTATTTTAAGGTCCTATATTACACAAAATGGATTCTTGTGACCTTTTAGTCATGTTATAATGTTGCAACTTCCTCATAAACATACCGAAAAATACTGATACTGACAATTTTATCATATAATTTTCATATTTTTGCAGGCCGAACGTGAACAGTACTTTGTAGGGATGTAACAATAACCAAAACATCATGATATCGTATCGTCAAATGTCTCACAATAATATCGTGGACTGTCACAATATAGGGAATAGTAAGTTCCTTTGCTTAAATGCATAGTTTTATAGTAGCAACAGCTTATAAACAGAGGGAACTACATATTCCATGATTCATTTCAGCACTAACAACATGAAGAAATATGTTTTTTACTTGAATTCTTGGGATTATGACGGTAAAAGTTCACACCAAAACCTTGTCAAGGTATTTCAAAAGCAAAAAAAGTGTTCCATCTACAATTATATCAGCCTCTTCAAAATATCGCAATAAATATCGGACGTACCGTGAGATGCATATCGTGATAATATCGTACTGAGAGATCTGGATGTCATTACATCCCTAGTACTTTGGTTTCAGTTTGTGACTTCCCTCATTCAATAGAAATATTTAGTTTTAATTTGTTATTTACTATGGCAACAGTCCCAATTACTCATCATTCTGAAACCCATAGATTTATATTTTCCATTCGTTGTAATATCTTGTTCATATCATTTTCATATCATATCCTGTTAATATCCAAATACCTAAAGTCTCAGTTTTAAGGGTCGATCATATAACATAAAACTGAGTTTTAAGTCATGTTATAATGTTGTTACCTCCTCAAAAACATACCTAAAGTTGAGTTTTGTTTCACTCACACATGTTGAGTAATCCTGGATTATTAGTCTGTCTACATCTCCAAAACTCAAAATGCTCCGTCCCACCTTGTGATGTCATGAAGCGGTAGTTTTCAAAATCTCTGCTTCCTTTTACCTTTAGTTCAGTATAGACTGGCAATTCCAGGGCTGAAATTATCAAAATGATTCTAGTCAAGGCATATGGAGTTTAAAAACAGAATGGAGCACTTCCTGTATTTCCACATGACATCACAAGGTGGAACAGAGTGTTTTGAGAGAACAACTCATCCTAAATATGCAGGGATTGTGTGTTAAACATGTGTGAATGAAACAAAAACAACATTATAACAGATCAGAAAATAGAGCAATATGGGCCCTTTAACATTCAAGTAACTTTAGTATATATAGACTCTCCTATATAGCTTCCATAAAGGACAAGGTCAAGGAGGTAGTAGACGCATTAACTCAACAAATATAGAGTGCACTATTCAGGGCAAATTGCATCATAATGAATAGCCCGATCTGGTCATGCATTCCTGGGCGTCTACGGCAAGCGGGAGAGGTCAAGAGGAGGGAGAGGTCAGGGAAAAGACAAGACACAGACGAAAAATAGAGACGTATTTTCAATTTGCGTAATGCCTCAACCAGACAGAGGGCTTACAAGTTGACTCCCAAGTGTGTGTTTACAGTGTGGATTTGGAGTCTGAAAAATGCTACGATTTGGGTCATAAATTCAAAATGTATCATAGGCACAGACATAGGAGTAATATACAACATGCAGGAACGATTTAAAGCGCAAATATTATGCTATTTTCTAATCTATGTTATAATGTTGTTACACCTGAAGTTGTGTTTTGTTTCATTCACACATGTTTAACACACAAACTCTGCATATTTAGGTTGAGTTTTTCTCTTAAACTGAAAATACTCTGTACCACCTTGATATCATGTGGTAAAACAGGAAGGGCTCCACTGTGTTTTTAAATTACGTACACTTTCAGACCTGGGATTTCCAATCTCTACTGAACAAAAAGTCAAAGGTAGCTGTTAAGATGAAATTTAAACTACCACTTAATGACATCACAAGGTGGAACAGAGCATTTTAAGCTTTGGAGATGTAGACAGCTAATAATAAACATGTGTGAATGAAACAAAACACAACTCCAGGTATGTTTTTGAGGTGGTAAAAGCAGTTTAACATGGTTTAAAGCTCACAAAAGTCAATTTTGCATAATATAGGACCTTAAAAAAATAATTAAAAATGCTATTTTATGTCAATGGACATAATGGACCGTTTGGTTGGAGTTAGTATTGCATTACATTTTGTTCACCAAAACAAATTATGTCTAGCCTGATTCATCAGCCGATTTCAGAATTAGAAATTTGTCTGCTAGACGGTAGGCGGGTACTTTTTTTATTTAACCAATCGCTGCTATTTGGCTGTGACGTAATGCGTCGCTAACGGGGCTAACTGATATATTAAGCTTTTCCAAAATCCCATAGGAAGAAGGGCAATAATGTATTTCCCCTTGATAAAATTCACCAAACATTCTCTTTGTTCTGGCTTTAAATCCTTGATCTCGGGAATCGTTGCCAACACAGAATACTATGGCTCTTTGCTAATTGGCTGGAACCCAGACTCACACTTCCGGGGATCTTGCAAACCGTCTAGTGTATTCTAATTCCTGATCTAGTCTCTGGAGAGAAATGAAATTGAGCAGAGGCACTAGGTGACACCACCCTGGCTAAATGATGTCTTCCTTTACTTACTATTTTTATCAATACATTCATTTATTAACTTGACAAATCGATCAACTAACCACCACACCAACAGAAAATATGCACGCGTTTCTGTTACATCCCTTCTTCCTGTTTTGTTGTTTTGATTTGAGTTGCTATGACGACAGTCCCACTGAGTCTGAAACATGTTAACAGCCTCAATATAAGAAGTGAGTAATGTAACTGTGAAACGCTGCCAAAAATTAAATAAAAATAATACCAGTAGACATTTCTAGATTGCTTCGGAATTTAAATCAACAAATTATATTGAATTTTCTAGATGTGATTTTGATTGTGTATACACTTGGGATCATTATCACATTTTTATCCATCGGTTGCCTTGGAAACAGCTCTGCAAACTCTATTAGACAAAGGCCATATTATCATTAACACCAAATATTTTAAGTATTATTTGTACAATAACAAGTCAACTGACGCTAGTGTTTATGTTGAGCTATCCAACACTTTACGGCCCCTTCTGACAATATTTTCTTAAAGTCTTTCATTCCAGTGTTGACATTTTTGACCCTATTGGAGGCCATAAGAGAACTGACACATCTTTTCAGTCACTGTTGTTTTGAAGGGCCCAAATTACGCTATTTTCTGATTGATGTTATAATGTTGTTTCCTCATTAAAAACAAACCTGGAGTTGTGTTTTGTTTCATTCACACGTTCACACTTTTCTCCTTGGAGATGGAAGTGCTTTCAGTAGAATGTTTTATGGCATTTAACCTTTGTAACTTCATGGAGACCAAACTAGGCCAAGTTACAGGTCAGATCTGTGTAGAGGCAAGCCCAGTCACAGTCAGAGTGTCTGTTTTTCAAGGTATTTTTTAGCAATAAAACCAGCTCTGTTTTATGTCATACTGTGGAACAAGCAGAGACATCTCTACAGAAACAAGCAGATGACAGAATCTCAGCACTCTGTTCCACCTTGTGATATCATGTGGTAATACAGGAAGTGCTCCACAGTGTTTTTAAACTCCATAAACCTTCACTAGAATCATTTGGATAATTTCAGCCAGGGAATTGCCAATCTCTACTGAATCAAATCTACAAAACATAACTGCAGCTATGTTTTTGAGGAAGTAAAAACATTCTAACATGACAAAGAGCTCACTTAAAGTCAATTTTACATAATACAGGTCTCTGTCGTCATTGCCATTCCTTCTCGGTGCGGGCTTCTCCTGTCTCACTGCCCACACACTTTCAGCACAAACCAGAAGTCAAGGAGGAATAGTCAAAGTCCCACTCCAGCGCCTTGTACCCAGCAGAGAGACTGCAGAGAGAGGGCTTAAGTGTGAACCCAAGCAGACCGATGGAAAAAAAAATCACAGAAGCAAAGCAAGAAGGTAAAGGGGTAAGATTTGGATACAGTGCGTTCCAGTTCAAAGAAAGACACTTGGGAATTGAAATGTGACAGAGGTTTGACTGTTGCTCTCTTGAAAACATCAAAAACAGAAGTTTATTTTAAAGTGTTTACGGCAGTCCAAACTTGTTCCTCACTCTCCTAACACATGCGCAACATCCTAATTATTCATTCGGTTATTTGTAAGCACATTTCACAACTTCGCCATAGTGAAGTTCTGTCATCCTGATTATGGGGTGACACTAACTAAACTAGCATTCGAACAGCACATCCTGGTTCACGGATGATAAAACTCTTTCATAATTAGAGTTAGCGGTTTTATTTTGCCCCCAAGAGTTGATTTCCCTGTAAATGCATAAAGAAACAAGCACATTTTACTTTTTTGCATGAAAAAATAAGGAAGACTACACCAACCAACACAAGATCAAATCAAAACAGTAAATATAAATTTAAATGCCAGAGAAACAAGGTGGAAGTCTGCTACTACTATTACCACTACTACTACCACTACTACAACCACTACTACCACTACCACTACTAATACCACTACTACTATCACAACTACCACTACCACTACTAACTACCACTACTACTATCACACTACTACTACTACTACTACTACTACTACCACTACGACTACTACTACTACTAGTACTACCATTATCACTACTACTACTACTACTACTGACACTACCACTACTACTACCACTACCACTCTACTACTACTACTGCTACTACTGCCTCAATTTATATAGGTACTACTAATCTTAATCCAGGCTCAATCTGAAGATGGGTTTTAGGTTGCAGTACTTTTTGAGGTATTGGACAAATTTTAATTAGGATTACATTTTGGTTCATATAAAGTACAAATAACACTACATCATCACAAGTCATGGCTTGGAGCTCAGTGGACTTCAGCAACAGTGACAGCAAGGAGGCTTTAAATAGAATCATATATGTAATCAAAACAAACATGCACTGCATGAAGCAAATGACTCAAAACAAGTTACTACAGTTGAAAATATTACTTTGAATGAGGTACACACAGACTGAACTTTCACCTAGTTTTGCATCCTCAGTAATCTACTTCACTTTGCACATTTGTACTTTGTTTGCCAGCACTTTATATACATTTTATGAACTTCTCTTGATGACTTTTTCAGATCTTAAGTTACCACCAACCGAATCCACGCACCATCACACATTACACCACCAGTGATTGTAGCAGCATGTTTCTCCATATCACCATCTGTAATACCAATTGATTTCACTCTTACATAACTCTAGTCCAATTTTAACAAGCGATCCTGGACACATGTGTACAGTTGGAGGCCCCACTCTCCGGCTACTAAAATTCCTGCGACTACTGTGTACAACATACAAAGCATTTACTACAGTGTGACGTTATTGTGACAGTGGGTTGTAGTGAGATGTAAAGCTGTTTGGAGCCAGGGCTGGGGTTAAATAATGGACCATACAGCTACGGCGTCGTCGGAGGAGCCATGTTTGTCTCCAAAATAGCTGGTTGCTAAGTCTTTGTACGGCTGCTGTCATTTGTAAAACCATGCAAAAGCATCGGGGCGAGACGGGAGTACAAGCGGAGAGAAAGTATGACCGGTTTGAAGTACAACATTTGGTAGTAGTGAAAGAATGAAAGAGAAAGATAAAAGTACCTCTGGAGCTATGATCTATATTTACTGTGTCTACTTACACCGTTTGATACTTTGCAGCTGGCGTCATCAGCATTCCCTGGGGGTGTGATGCTAACTAAAGGCACTGCTCAGCTCTGTTACTCTAGTTAAGACTTGGAGCTAGAACGCTCGTTTTGATCACAGGCTCCTGAAAATGTGTTGTTTAAATCCATCTTGTTGTTTTTTTCCCTTGAGTTTTCAGACTTAAAACTTTTTTGGGTGTGTTTGTTAATGTGTGCATTGTGTCACCATGGCAGCTAAGGCACATTACACCATAGAGATGCATGACAAACATCCCCAGCATGATGTCGCAGCAAAATATCAATCAACACTGGTATTGAATAACAGTGCTGATCCTAACAAATTGTCTAGAGATCCTGGTTGGACGTGTAATCTGATAAGCAATAAGACTATTTACTGCTGTAGTTGGCAGAGAAAGTCTGTTTGAAATGTATTTACACAAAGCTGTCCTGTTACTTGCAGCATAAATAACAGCTACACAACACAGTTAGATCAGTTCTGTCTTATTTTATTTTTGTTTTAAGGAAGTAAATGCTAATTTTAATCTCGGTTTGCACTGGTAATGGTTGACGTCATGTATCAACAGATATGATCGAAACTGGTATCGAAACTGAAAAAATGTTTTATTGGTGCAACCACTACTACTGGTGCTACTACTGCTGGTACTACTATTACTACTACTACTACGCCTACTACTACTATGTCATAGCAATTTCTATTTCTACTATAATTACCTCTACTGCTAGTCTAACTACAATTATTATTTCATACTACAGATATACACAGTTTTTTTTGGATACTCAAAGATGCTTTACATTACATTATTAATCACTCAGTATTCATCTGAGGTAAGTTTCTATTGTAGCCAAAGCTGCACTGGGGTAGACTGACTAAAGAGAGACAGCCGATTTGTGCTATAGGCCCCTCCAACCTAGCCAGGCTGATGCCACCTAGTGCTTAGACTCAATTTAATTTCTATCCAGAGGTTTACAAGAATCCCAGAAGTTGTAAACCACGCCCGGCCTGTCAGCAAAGAGCTGTCTTCCTACATATTACATACATCACGACCAAATAGCAGTGACTGGTTAAATTAAAAAAGTACCGTTGAGCGAATGAATCCTAATGCTGCAAGGTTAGACAGTTTCCGCAAAGTGAAACCAGCTGATGATTCAGGCTAACTCTGACCGCCAATCACACACATATACTCTGCAATCTGAATGACAAGCTGAGTGTATTAAAATCAATATTTGTTCAACTAATACTATAATAAATACAGAACATTATTATTACTAAAGGTTTCTTATTGCCTGCTATAAATCAGGTAGCACTGCAGTTCAAGAATGCATTTTTGAAAGCTCCCAGTGGTACAAATTCTCATGAAGTCTGGAACTAAAACCCTTTTCTAATCAGTGTTTTAATTTCATCTTGACAAAACTTGACATTTTTAACTTTTTCTGCATCCAAGAAACCTCTTTTTTGACAATGGACTTGCAAAGGTTATCTAAACGCCCGCTTTACTTTGCATTCATATGTGACAGGGCCTGACAGGAGCTGACTTTGCTGAGTGGTCGCACCGTGCACTTAGATGACTAATGCCAGCCTGTGGTTCCTGTTCTCAAAACGCTGCAAAAGCCAAAGGAAAAAAGTCTGTTACCGTGGTGATGCATACACAGACAATGGAAGGAGGAAGTGAGAAAAGTCGCTATGGTAACCGGCCGGAGGACTTGTTGCTCTGAAGTCAGTTAAATGATGAATTAGACGTGTTTTCGATTGCACAAGGGCTGGTTCATTATCGTACATGGGTATTTATTGGAAAAATGCCATGATAATTAATCTATTTTTCTTGTTGTACCTTAGGGGTGCTGAGGGACAGGTCTTTGTTGTGAATGTGAATTACACTACTAGTACTATATATACTCATAAAATAGGTTTTTGTTGCTCTTTAACCTTTATCATTTTAATTTGAAGGCTAAGGTGATTGGCACTATGCATTGTAGGGTTGTCAAAAGTATCGAAAATCATATACTAATTGATACTAAAAAGGTTATCAAAACTACATTCTCGTTTGAGCAGGTAACAATACAAAAAAAGTCACATTCAAGCACAAAAATGAGCTTTCCTGAATAGCTTTAGAATGATCTTGAGCTGTATCAGACCAAGTGTAAAAGCACATAGACCATCGACCACTATGAAACCTACAATAGAGCTTTAAAACTACATGGTCATATAAAAGAAGGTACTACAGTTTAATACTGAAAATGACATTCTACTATCTAAAGAAAGAGTGTTTATAATTATCATTGTTGTATCAGTATCAGTGCCCCCTGGCTGCAGGTTCTAGAAGCTGCCTGTCTCTATTTTGGGGTCGACTCCAATTCCCTTTCCTCCCCAGTTGCTAGTCTTGTTGTTATTGTCTGTACTCTGTTTTTGTTGTATGTACTGATGTTGCATAGGGGTTTCTTCTTTTTTTTCTCTTTATGTACTGGTTCCAGACAGTTAGTGTCCCAGATTCCTGACAGTCAGTATAAATTTCCAGATTCCAGATAGTTTGTTGTAAAGAAGATAGCTATGTCAGATTCCAGATAGTTAGTAGAAGAAGTAGAAGTGAAAAATAATTATGTCACAGATAGCATTCTCAAGACCCAACTGCTTAGGGGAGGGGGGTGGAAGGAAATGTGGAGTTGTTTTTAGTCACTGTATTCCTTAGTATCAAAATCGAGCTTGAAATTTTAATATTGTTTCAACAATGCGATGCTGCCAAATCCTAAGCATATCACAGATTAAGAAAATAAAATTACAGAATGAAGTACAGAGCAGTGAGAGGTCACAGTGGCGGTGATCAACAAAATGGCATCTTCAAAATAAGATAAAGATTGCTCAAACATGAACAAATCACTCCAAATACAACCTCAGGTGAGTAAATGTTAAGTGGAAACAACTAATACATGGATAAAAGCTCTCAGAAGTCAATGATGCATAATAGGACTGCTTTAAGATAGGAAAAACGTCATGTGTACAAAACAAAGTGACATTTTGAATTGTTATTGTGACCTATCGACTAACCCATGCTATAATGCGCAGTCAATACCCAACAGTTGAACAACTCCGGGCCAGTCGATATTACACCAGACGTGTGCAACGGCCTGGAGTCAAATCAACACCATATTGAGCTACATGTATGTCTGACAACACGAGAAAAAAGCTTTCTAGTCCTCAACCATAACATGGTATTTACTTTGTGATTATTGTTGCCTTTTAAACGATGAAATCCTCTTGATGGCGAGTACAAATCTGTCACTGTAATCCCCCGTGGCGAGCAGTGCGGGGTGAGGACCTATATGTGATCCCGCAATGAAGGGATGAGAGGACAGGCTGTGTTAAGACCATGTATGCTGATCTATTGGGATGTAGCTGCAGGGTCAGTCACCATCAAACACAATTACACCAGAGAGATAGAGCTAGAGAGAAAGCGAGACAGAGAGAAAGAGAGTTTTTATGTAAGTCTATTGACACCAATGCGGGTCTGCCAAAACAAGCATCCTTTTATGTTAAGTCTACGAAAAATAAAGATACTGACAATTTTATCTTATAATTTTCATATTTTTGCAGGCCGAATGTGAACTGTAGAGTGGTTTCTGCTTGTGATTTTTAGAGGATGTTTTTGTTTTTTTTTCTCATAGAATAGGAATATTTAGTTTTAAGTTTTTTATTTGCTATGGCAGCAGTTCCCAATTACTCATCCTTCTGAAACCCATAGATAAGTCCCCATGCAGCAAGTCTTCTCTGTTAGCTGTAATATCGTATCATTAATAATGCTTATATCCAAATAGCTAAACCATCTTAGTTTAAGCCTCTATAACAGGGGTGTCAAACTCAAATTCACAGAGAGCTAAAATTAAAAACTGGGATTAGTCGTGGGCCAAACTAAATATTTATTGAAAAATTTCAACAATATCTTCATGTATTCTCTTCTTTCAAGATATGTAATATTAAACCTTTTCTTATTAAAATAAATGTTTAATAATAGTTTTGCTTAAACATTAAATCCAGAACAAGCATAATGTAAAACAATAATAATACAATTTTAAAGAAATAATGTCTCTATAGCCTATCTGTAGCCGGCGGGCCAGCTCTAATACATATTTGATACAATCTCATGGGCCAAATATAATTATTTCGAGGGCCAAAGTTAGAAGCTGGGCCTGAGTCTGACATGTCTGCTCTATAATATAACATAAAACCAACTCTTTGAGCTTTAAGTCATGTTATAATGTTGTTACCTCCTCAAAAACATACCTGGAGTTGAGTTTTGTTCTATTCACATGTTTGAGTAACTCTTTATTATTAGTCTGTCTACATCTCCAAAATACAAAATGCTCCGTGCCACCTTGCAATGTCATGTAGTTTTCAAGTTAACAGTTACCTTTTAACTTTTGTTAAGTAGAGATTGGCAATTCCAGAGGTGAAATTACCCAAATGATTCTAGAGAAGGTGTATGGAGTTTAAAAACACAGTTGAACACTTCCTGTATTACCACATGACAACACAACACACAAGTACAACACAGCCTAAAGACGCAGGGTTTGTGGGTTAAACATGCGTGACTGAAACAAAATACAACTCCAGGTATGTTTGTGATGAGGAAACATTAAAACATAGATCAGAAAATAGATTAATACGGGCTCTTTAAAGCTCTCAAAAACATACATTTAATTATAATATGAAATACAGTTGAGAAGTACCACAATGTGTCCTTCTTGTGTGTGAATATTCTAACTCAAAATCTACTTTCTCGTCTAGTTTGATGGATATGTAATAGCAGATAAGTTGTAGATCGTGACAGAATTTCAAGTTGCCATTCAAAACTCAATTACCTGCAAACCTGCAACAGCAATTAGCACGACTGAAATCCTTGTCCACACATTCTAGAAAGAAGTCACTGAATCTTAGCATTTACCAAAATAAACCACTTCAAAGTCAACAACAGCATTCCAGCAATCCTTGTGACTTCAAGTGCTCCTCAACCAAGTTTCTGCTCCTCCAGACCCGGGTGAAAAAATTAAGTACTCAAGGTTTCTTTTTAAAGGTCCTATTATACATTAGGCTTTAAAAAATACTTTGCACATCTTAGCTTTGTGTACACAGAAAAAGTTAAATCAGCTCCCACCAACAGAGGGCACAAGAAATCTGAGGAGCTGCTAAAAATAATAGGAAGGGCTGCTAGGACTAAATTTAATTATCTGCAGAGAGAAGGTATTTTGAGCACAGAAATCTGCTGAAGGTACGCGCACTTTAAAAACACAGAGGAGCTTCACGGAATAACAATGTCATGTATACCAGTGGAGCATTTTGAAAGCAAAGGAAAAGGGAGAATGACTAAAAGAATTACAATGGTCCCTCGATTATCGCAGGGGTGGTGTTCTAAAAATAATCCACAATAGGTGAAATCTGCAAAGTAGTCAGCTGTATTTTTTTTTACCATTGAACCCCTCACCACACACTTTACACACTTTTCTCAGACAACCCTAACCCTTTTTGCATCCTTCTTAAAACTTATTGCTGCTGTCATCATTGTGTTATTTTCCTCCTGCTTTATGTAACGAACCGAAGATTAATTTACTCCATTATGGCGCCTACAGTCTCGTAACTTCTCCCTTCCTTCAGCATGTCCAGAAGTTCAACTTTTTGTGCGATTATCTTGAGCATTTTCCTTTGCTTTTTGGGTGCAACTGCAGGAGCCTTAGTTGGTGCAGAACGTTTCGTCGACATTGTGGGTTTTGTCAGGGAGGAAACTTGCAAACATACAGCGCTTCAGAATCACACTGGTAGAGATCGAACATTTATGTAAATTTGGAAAGCGGAACATATTCTGTACTGTACAGGAGACATGGCACGGAGGAGACTGATTGACAGTGGTCTAGAGTTCTTTAGCCAATCAGGATGCAGGGGGAGGAACACAATGCATGTTCATACGTTGTTTAAAAAAAAAAACGTGCAAAATTATGCACACAAAAAATCTGTGAAATCTATGAAAATCTGTGAAAAAAATCTGTGAAAAAATTTTTGAAAAAAATCTGTGAAAAAAAATCTATGAAGGTGAACCGCGTCATAGTGAGGGACGACTGTACAGTAATCATCACCATCAGGACCAGTTACGTGTCAGATCTGCAAAAAGGCGAGCATGCTTACAGTAACAATGCATTTTTTCAAGCAATAAAACATCTGATAGAATAAATAATTGATGCATTTAGTGCCATAAACGTGGAATCATCCAACAAAGCAGTAACACATCCATGGAGACACGCAGGTAGTGGACCATCCATCAGGAAAGTTACATAGTGCTCCTTTAAATTCTCTTGACTGAATAAAGAGCTGACAGGTTTATTGCTACAACGTGGAACTTTCTCACAAAGCCATAACATATCCATGGAGACAAACAGGTAGCAGACCATCCATTAGAAAAGTTACATAATACAAATTGAAATTCCTTTGCCAAAACCTATTAAAAAGCAAGTACGTAATTCTTGTGCTTTTCAGCGTAAGTCCTGTTATAGATGTCTCTCTGTGACCTGGACCCTCCCTCAGGATAACATATGTTTGTAATTAGTGACCGTCTTAGCCCTCCCCTCTGTGCCCTCCCATCCTCCCATACAAATGAATAGGCCGCCCCACCTGCACTGATCCCAAAGGCCCGGGGCTAAAATAACTCACAAATTATGGATATTTGTTATGGTGGGTCTTACATAACTTGGCGTTTTCGGACCTACCTCCCAGTAAAAACAGGCCCACGGTTGAGCTGTAAAGTTGACGTTTATCGATAAAAAGTTAGCGGTAGGTCAAAATGGCAATAAGACAAGCGTAACGTACATACCATGCATACCAAAGACACTGCGGAGCCCACAGTTAGTCATTGACGAACATAAAGACAACTAAACAGGACTTGTAATACCTCATTTTGAGTAAACCAATCATAAACCTCCTTGAGTCTTAATGTTGTTGTCTCAAAAACAGACCTGGAGTTGTTCTTTGTATCATTCATTCATTGTTTAAGTAATCGTGCATTATAGTCGTTTCTTCTCCAAAGCTCAAAATGCTCAGTTCCACATTGTGATGTCAAGTAGTGATAGTTTTCAAATTAACAGTTATAGCAAGTGGCAAAGTTAGCAATCTGGGGGCCCTAGGCGAGTTTGGTTTGGGGCCCTCACTATAATGCACTGTGTTGTTTTTTGTTTTGTTTTGTTTTTTTAATATTTATTGTCTATTTTCTACCATTATTCATCATCTTTATTTGAATTAGGGTGGATTAGAAACTTGTCTTATTAGTTATGCTGGCTACTAGATAACCAGAGCTGAAAGTAGTTTTTTTATTTTTTTTTATTTTTTGCTAGTACAATTACATTTTTGTTTACATCCATTACATATGATTATGATTATGCTATGATTATGTTCAAATCTGGGTCAAGCTGACTAGTCCAATCTAACGTGAAAGGGGGAATACTTTGGTTAAAATAGATTTGACAATCAGATACTATTTTGACGATATTTTCTTATTTAAAAGTAACCAACTCTTGTTTAAAGTCATATTGAGAGAAAATTAAATTGCTCTGAGGCTTCGGCTTTTAGTAGCACTGAGGTCAATTGGTTGGGGGCCCCTCCAGGTTCAGGGGCCCTAAGCGGCCGCCTACTTTTGCCTAATGGTAGCGCCCCCTCTGGTTACAGCTTACCTTTTGTTTAGTAGATGGACAATTTCAGGGCTGAAATTATCCAAATGATTCTAGTGAAGGTGTGTGGAGTTTAACTTCCTGTATTACCACATGACATCACAAGGTCAAACAGAGTGTGCAGGATTTATGTGTAAAACATGTGTGAATGAAAAACACAACTCGAGGTATGTTTGTGATGAGGAAACAACATTAAAACAGATCAAAAAATAATGTAATATGTGCCCTTTAAATACAGTAGGGACTGGGTAAATAGGTCAAACCTTGATGTCAATACATCTAGAATTAAAATACTGTAGTTGTATAAATAAATGTATTAGTAAAAGCAACAATATAAGTAGCTCTAGGCGTAGTACAAGTAGAAATCATGACAGTTGAAGTGTTTTGCATTGCACTGCACCAATCGCAAATGCCAACAAACATAAAGCTACGCACAAGAAAAGGTAAGCTACGGTTTGGGGTTTTGCTCTAGGGCACGTTGGCACAGTGAACAAGATGAGGAAGAATCGAACCAGCATTCCTCCCAGTAACGAATGAATTCTTGTTAATACGCCATAGTAAACACATAGAAAAGAGATTTGATCGATTTGCAACAACATTACGTCATAGCATTGTCAAAACATGATATTGTTTGTGTAATAACAATGAACCAGACCTGGCATGACCAAAACTCAACATTCCTCCATGCTAATTCAAATTCCAAAACAACACATCTGTTTTAACAAAGCTTTTTTACAATGCGCTTTTATGCCTTGGAAGACAATATGATTTCCAACAATTTTTGATATAAAACTTCACATTGATTGTAAATTTGTGTTTTTATTACAGATTTTTGAACGCTGCCGCCATATTTAACCCAAACACACGCATACCTACCGCCTCTCGCTGCCAATTGTTTTGATGTGCGTCTATGCATTTAATGAGGCTGAGTTAGATTGTTTGAAAGAGTGAGCAAAAACTAGCAACCTCGCTGCGTCGTTGGCGAGCTCCTTGGCGAAGCAAATCTCAAATGATTTACATGCAGACAGTGGTGGAACGCAACATAGTAAAAGTAGTAAAGGACTGGAGGTACTGTATCTGTACTTTACTTATAGGTGCGCTGTGTAACTTTTCAACCTGTTCATCTCCAGAATGTTAATGCTTTAGTTTAAATTGTCCACAGTATGGTTTTATACTAATCTGTCTTGCATTTATTCAACTACAGGTGTTAATTTTTGCTCAAAAATATCATAAAAAATATCCATTCTTACTGTGAGTGGGGTCGCCTTTCCACGGATCTAACCTGTAATTTGGCTTGCAAGTCTCCATGGACATTCTTATGTTTACGGCCATACTGTGGAACATTCAAGTCACATCTCCATGGAGACAAAGAGGTGACGAACCCTCCACCGGACAAGTTACACAGTGCCCCTTTAAGTACATTTTAAAATGGGTACTCTTTAATTTTACTTCACTGCATTTGACAGCAGGTATCTCTTCTTTCTACTTGGCTACATTTTTTAACTGGACTGAAAAGTAAAAGTATTTTTTATTATGGTCTGAGATCTGCTGAAAAGCTTGAGGGTTTATTTTGAATATATTTGTAGTTAAAGCAAACAAAAAATATACAAATAAAAAACAGCTTGTTTCTGTTAAACAAAATTCAGCATAAATGTTTATCAAAATCACTACAACTGAAGCTCAAAATCTGCACAAAATACTTTTACTTTTTACTCTTTAAGTGTATTTTCAAACAAGTATTTTAATACATTTACTTTAACTTCAATAGGTCTTTTCACATGATACTTTTACATGAGTATTTCTTTGTTCTGACATCTGCACTTTCACTTAAAGGTGCATTATGTAACTTTTCAGGTGGAGGGTCTGTCATATGTTTTTCTTCATGGATGCTTTGTCTGGAATGTTTCACAATATGGTTTTAAACTTTTCTATCTTCATGGAGACCAAACCAGACCAAGTTACAGGTTCGATCTGCTGAGAGGTGACCCCGATCACAGTCAGAATACCTGTTTCTCTATAATTTTGAGCAGTAAAACCACTTGTAATTGAATAAATGCAAGGCAGAACTAATTAAATTTATACCGTGGAACACTAGAGGCAGAGCAATGACATATCCTCCAAGAGTCACATAGTGCACCTTTAAGTAACAAAATTGAGTACTTCTTCTACAACCAAATGCAGATGCATATAATATAACCACAATATTAAGGAATTGACCTCTTGAAGTTCTCCTTGCATAATGGTTAGTTGCATAAGCAAGGAAAGCAACGAAACCAGGTACTGAATCAACATTGGGCTACCAAAGTGCGTGTAGCAACAACTTAGCCCAATCTGTACAACGCAGATGGAAGGGCAAACTCTGGGCCAAAAACCTGTCATGTCAACTGTCTCCCAGCTGTCAGACTCTCCAAAAATATATTCACTGTTTTGTCTTGAAAATAAATGTTAATATTTCCAAATGTTTTCACTGGCAGAAAATGCACCGTTTTCTTATTTGATTTCTGATGTCTTGGATAAGTCTCTGTAATGGGTTCAGATCATTCTAGTCTCCAGGATGACGCATGCAGTGTGGGAGGTGAAACTTCGCACTGAGAAAGCCGAGCAGACACTTTTAAACTTATGTCCTTTCTCACTGAGTTTGGTTAGAAGGCAAACAAGTTCTGGTTTTGTAACTGTGTTCGATATAAGAGATAGGAGTGAGTAAAAAAAGATGTACTGCCGATGTGAATTTAAAAAGGTGACGAGAGATTGAGCCTTGCACCACTTTCAGTAACCGGTCTACTGCTAGTGATGAGACATTTGTGAAGGAGTCAGCTCTTTTGGACACTTCTTTAAAGGTGCACTGTGCTTGTTTCTATGGATATGTCATTGCTCTGAGTGGAATGTTCCACAGTGTGACATTAAACAATTATCTTTCATTTATTCAATTACACGTGCTTATATAGCTCGAAAAATACCTAGAAAAACAGGGATTCTGACTGAACAGGGTCGCCTCTCCACAGAGCTGACCTGTCATTTGATCTTGTTTGGTCTCCATGAAGATCGAAAGGATTAATGCCATACTGTGAAACATTCCAGACAAAGCAATAGCATCTCCACAGTGAAAAGCTTTTGACAGAGCCTCCACCAGAAAAGTTACACAATGCCCCTTTAACGTGCATTAACGAACCAAGTCTTTTAAGCATTTTTATACTGATTATTGCTGAACCCACACAAGAATCAGCACAGAAGCAGATTAGGTAACACGAGTGAGAGCTTTGTGCACAAGAAACATATTTGGCATCTTAATAATTGTTAGTTTTTAAATTATTCATATTGTAGTGCAACATTTTACTTAGAATTTCATAATTTCAAAGGGTAAACACACTCCCACTCTCAGTTTGAACCATTTTAAACAAATCTGAGCCTTGTGTGATTAGTTTGTATAAATGAGTTCACATTTCTGTCACATAATTAATATAAAAAGTCAAGAACAAATCCAAAAGATTCGGATTCCACAAAGCAGTCGAAAGTCCCATCACTATCTACTGCGTTACTACTGACTCATAATAATGAATACAGATGAGTTCAATTAAAATCATTTCAGCAGTACTTCTATGTATTCAGCCCATAATTATTGTGTTGATTGCTTCTACCTCTGATGGTTATTGCTGGCGGTTTGTCCAGTATTTGACTTGCAAACTAGCAATTTGCATGTGCAACCTAGAAGCTACCAACACTAGAAAAATCAAAGCTTTTCATCATGTTTTGCTGATTTTGTGTGGGCCTATTATTGTGGGTAAGTGGTTTAGGATTGTCATAAGTATGAGAAAATCAGATACTAATCAATACAAAAACTAGTATCCAAACTAGATACTCATTTGAGCAAGTATCGATACTGAAAAAGTTACAACAACTGGAAAGAAATGTCGGTTCCTTAGAATTATATCTATATCTGTTCTTTTGTATTGTTAAGTTTGAAATTATAGTATCGTGACAACACTGCTGTTTAGTGGTTGGACATTGTTGTTGTGTGCTTGGGCAAGGCACTTAACTCAGCTTGCCTAGTGTGAATGTTGTGATTGGTGGTGTGAGTGAATAATGCAATGTAAAGCACCTCCAAAATGTAAAGATACAGCAATGTTTTAATGCATTTTACTTCTTTATTTTTAGTAATATTATTATTTGCAGTCACCCCATTTATAACTGACCAGAGCATAGACATATCTCGGGTCAGTCTACACGCTGATTCCCCTTATCCTTTTATTACTACCCCAGCTGTGTTTGTGTGTTGTTTTGGTCTGGCCCTCTCTGGATGCCTTCTGCTATCTGATTGGTCCAAACTTTTGGCACCCTCTCACAGCAATAGCCAAGCAGGAACATTTTCTTGACTTCTCTTATCTCTCCAGATGTCCAGTATTTCAAGTCCCTTTCTTTGTCCTCACTGAATGTACACAACCTAAAGGAATGCGTACTAAATTTGCCTTGTAAAAAGTGCTACGCATTAGAGCTGGTTAATCATTACAGGTCCCCATTGTAAGAGTGGAAAAAGACAGAGTACAGGATTGCAGTACAAGCAGCATGCGTGTGTACTTTGGTGTACTTTTACTTCGATGTGAGATGTGTACAGAGTCATTTGAAACTCAAATCAGGGTCGGGGTCCAGCGGTGCTCTCCACGCTGCCAAGAAGAATAGGACAGATAACAACTGCAGGAGGTTGGGGAGAGCCTACAAAACATGATTGAAATTGACAGACTTCCACCCTGGCTATTAGAGAATATTTACATAGAACGACTTAAAGATACACTATGTCACTTTTCTAGTAAGTTGTTTGTCTCCATGGAGATGTTGTTGCTTTACTTGGCATATTCCACAGTATGGAATTAAATGTATGTATCCTCATGGAGACAAGCAGGAGGTGCAAAGTTACTGGTCAGAACTATGGACTGGTGACCACGCTCAAAGAAGTATGCATATTTTTTACTGTATTTTCGAGCAATATATTAAACATTGGGAATTAAATAAATGCAAGAAGTTCCCATGACAGCCCCCAGAACATTCGCCTGATTTATCAGCTGATTTCACTTCGTGAAAGCCATGTGACCTCGCAGCATTAGGATTCATTCGCTTGATGGTAGGCAGGTACTTTTTTTATTTAACCCATCGCTGCTCTTTGGTTATGACATATGTAATGCACCAGATCCCGTAGGAAGAAGGGCAATAACATTTTTCCCTTGATTCATCAAACCTTCTCTTTGTTCCTGCTTTAAATCCTCAGTCTCAGAAATCATTGCCAATACAGAATGTATGTCTTCATCTACATCCATCTCGACTGCTTTGTTTACTGTCATGCTGTACCACAAAAGGGACCCAGACAAGCACTTGAGTCTGATGTCATGGCTTCACAGCGTTTCGCTGATTGGCCGGTGCGCGGGCTACAACTTCAGGGGTTCTTGCAAACCGTCTAGTGTATTCCGATTTCTGACCTAGTCACTGGAGAGAAATGAAATTGAGTGGAGGCATTAGTTGGCACCAGCCTGGCTACCAGCACACTGCTGTGATGTCTAGACTTTTGTCCTGAGATCTGTTACTCTCCTCAGACTTCGCTGACACAGTATCTGCTGACCCTACCTTACCAGTCCTACCTGTCTAGCTATCAGATAAGTTCAATGCCATACTATGAATCATTCCAAGCAGCAAAACATCTTTATGCAGGCAGGTGGCAGCTTGGGGTTTTCATAGGGCACAGCATGATTATATATTGGCAAGATTTTAAATGTTTTTATTGTTGTATCGTATCTTACTTATGTAATATAATTTGACAGTTCTGAATCACTGTATGCTGTTTAATATGAAACCATTGGTTGCAAAGGAACTACTGTGCAAATTTTAATTTTTTTCCCCATAATTCCATTTGATTTACGTTGACTTGTATGATCGATAAATAGAAATTAATAGAGTCTACTAGCTGACATGTCCCTGAAAATCCACTTCAGATGTATGAAATCAGGTTGAATTCTTTTGTCAGCTCAAGTGGTGTTTTCCATAGTTCATTGTGAAGGCTTCAGTGCTGAACAGCTTAACTTACAGTATCACTTTCTATGTTATCTGAAATAAAAACCTTTGTATCTCAAATCATATGTCAATATTTGGCCTAAGTGCTCGTGTATGCATTCAAAGTTATCTGCCTATCAATCCATTTGGTTGTGTAAGTGGACTCTGGAGTCTCAGGATTTTCCCATAGACGTCGTGAGAAACCCTACGCCAATGACCGCACCACTCCCTGTCCAGCGCTGTGCCACTCCATCACCCCAGGAATGTACAACAAAATAGATCCGGCGATTAGGACTGGCATCTGCGCAACAGCCATAACATGTTTGGGCTCACATGCGAAGTATCAGAATGTCCCGTTTGCAAAACCCAGCATACTTTAAATTACTAGAACTTCATGGTTTCTCAGATTACACAAAGACCCTAAACACCTCATGGGCCCAAACTGGATCAGAATCAGAAGTCTATGTATATCTTGTCAACCGTATCTGACTTTGTAATACTTCAAACACTGTAAGTACTACCACTACTATTATTACTATCACCCGCAGATTGCTGAGTATTTCTGTACACGCTGAAGTTACAAGTTATTTTATTACAGTATACATGCAATGGAGTCTATTCAAATGACCATTCAGGGCTCCAAGATTAATCACAATATTATGAAAATCACAATTTGAATCAACAAATTACCTAAATCTTCCACAAATGACATAAAAACTGCTATGCAAACATTTTCTAAAATACCTAATCTGCCAGTTCATATTTCAGTCTTTGTCAATTCTTCCAGATGTGTTTAAAATGTGAACTTTGAAGAAAATCCTATGACTAACAAATTCATTCCAAATCGAATCACAATTGCAATGAGATATCTTCTATCTCCCCAAACCGTGCAGGCCTGTACCAGTCCATTACAGTACCTAACCTAGTCTTGTACTGTGAACCCTCTGATCAGGAAAAAAAATCTTTGGGTATTTTATCGGCAAACATATTTTTCTCATGACAACATTTTTTATTGTTTACTTAACAGAGACACACTCCAGATGGCAATAAAGCAAATTGAGGTTAAATTCGGGGAAAGTATTTTAATCATTTGGTCCTCAATGGCAAACTGGGCAGCCGAGAAAATACATCAAACGTTTTCCTTATTTGTCAATTATTTTGTTGAGTTTTGTCAGTGTTTTTACTTTACTTACTTACTTTCACCCGCTCTACATGATGGTGTTGTTATTTCTTTATTTTGTCTGTAAATCAGTTCCTATTCCTCATATGTAACTGGCTCCAAATTCGCTCCTATAACAGCCAGAATCCATGAGCTTCATTTGACTGGAGCTGAATGCTACAGGTGACATCGCACTCCCTTTGTCCACTTCTTTACGCAGTCAGTGTTTGTACCAGAAAGGGCATCTGCCATGATCCCAAACTGTTATAACACTGAATACACACTCTGACCTCTCATTCCTTCTTAGTTTTACATGTTAGTAGCCATATTGAAGCACTACTGTCCTCCAAATAGCCTCAAAAACATTTTCAGCTCCCATATGGTTTGGGGATGTAAAAACCAGATTAAAGCTGAAAACACTCTCATGCCAGGGGACAAAATAGCCTTGGCTTGATCAGCTAATATGAGGGCAAAATGTCTTCCACGTTTTGGACTTTTTGAAGTTCTCTAAACGTAACCAAATGTCCTGGAAATTGGGAAAAAATCCAAAATCTGGCGCGAACGCGAGCGAACCATGTGTCCGTGTGTCGTGTCCATTCGAAATCGACGAGTAACGTTTTCATGACACAATTTTTCAGTTACGTAATGAAGTTGAGCGCAGCTGTACAAATGAATGACGCACTCAAGACAAACAATGGAAGACGGTTGATCATGATCCCTCCTATCAATCATCTTAAGCACCATACAATACAGTGAGCCCATTCTGTGTGCACTATATGTTTACAGAGCCTTCTACATTTACTGCAAACAATTGCCGCAAGTGTGAACGGTGACACCCACAGATCATATATCAGGCTATACATTATGCTCTTCCTTATTTACATAGACTGGAGCATGCTGGGAGTTTGTTTTCCAAGAAGTGGACCATGCAGTCCAAGTGCATGCATGTTAATGTAGGGAAAAATGTCTCAAGAGCTACACCGTAGACACCAAAGAAGAAACATGTTGACATGTTTGTGGTGCAATTCTTGTCAGATGAATATTTATAGATTTATAGTTTGTAGGGATGTAACAAAGCAAAGTTCTCACAATAATGTCATGGAACATCACAATATATCGAATTACAAGTCTCTTTGCCTAAATTAAGAGTTACGGTACAGCAATAGCTAAAATAAGACAGAGGGAACTACATAGACCATGATCCTTTGCTCCATTTCAATGCTGACGACATGAAGAAATAACAGTTCCAAGCACTTTTAAGCCTTAGTTCTTTGGATTACGTTTTGTCAAGGCATTTTAAGAGGAAAAAGTAGCGTATTAACAGTTTTGTTAGCCTCCATAAAATATCTTCCACACAATAAATATCGTAATGTGAGATATATATCATGAAAATATCGAGAGATATGGATATTGTTACATCCCTGATCATGAGCCTCCCCACCATATCATGAGCTTTCCCACGATATCGCAATAAATATCGTACCATGAGGTTCATACCGTGACAGTATTGTATCGTGAAACTTGGATATTGTTACACCTATAATAGTTTGTAGTTTAAAAAAAGGAAAAAATTTAATTCCTTATGAAATTACTACATACTTTATATATACCGATACACTGCAGTGACCTCACATTGAGGGGAGGGGCAGAGGGGCATGTATGTCGATGGCGGAATGTTCAGCAGTTACCATGGTGACAAAATGCACACACACACGCAGCTCTATAACTTTGTAATTTGTTTGAAAACTCAAGAAAAAATACAAAATGGATTTTAACAACATATTTTCAGGGGTTTGTGATCAATATAAAGGTTTGTGGTCCCATTTAGGTCTAAGTCAGTTTTTTATGGTCACAGTGTAAAAATAAAAGCTCAGATTGAAGCCTAATTTAAGTAACAGTGCTTCAGACAGAACAGTGCCTCCAGTTCCCAGGGAATGGTGATGCTGCAAAGTATCAATATATTTTCAATATCTCCATTCAAGTCTCACATTTATTTTTATTTTCTGTATTTGTTTATATATTTCCTTTTTTATTTCATGTTTTTTTTTTTTCAATAATTATTAACATTTGGATAAATAAATGGATAAATGTAACTATGATTGTGATTATTTTTGTGTGGCTGCTACTAATTGTGTCTCATCTAAAAAGTCACAATTCAAGGAACTATAGGTAAAAAATATCCGAACAGTGTCACACTTGTTCCACCATGCAGCAGAGACAAAATAATCACAGTTGTCACCACGTGATTTCTCATCCCATTGCCACATATTGTCTGCTTTAAAAGTCTGCTACCTCATTGCCCACTCCAATAAACACTGCCAAATCTTTAGCTGGACTCCATTCAAAGTGGTTAGCTGAAGTGTTAGTAAAAGCCCTAAACAGACCAGCTGCCCCGCCGCTGACCCTGTCCACGTGTGTCACCTCCACTGTCCCTGAGAACAAAGCACTGCTGCTGCTGGGACCTCCCGGGCGTGGTGGGCTCCAACCGGAAATCACACTTCACTAACACTTCCTGGACTTTTTACAGAGCACAATTTACAATGACTAAAAATGACCACTCTATTCCACTGCCTGGTTAGTCTGGTTTTAAAGGTGCAATGTGTAACTTTTTAGTTTGGGGTCCATCACCTGCTTGTTTCTATGGATATGTCATTGCTCTGCTTGGAATGTTCCACAGTATGACATTAAACAGTTCCATCTTACATGTATTCAATTATAGGTGGTTTTATGGCATCAAAAATACCTAGAAAAACATACAATCTGTGTTGCCTCTCCACAGAGCTGACCTGTAACTTTGCCTGGTTTGGTCTCCATGAGGCCCTCCACAGGAAAAGTTACACAATGGATCTTTAAATATATGGTATTGGATGAGAACTAAACTGTAAATGTGTGAATATGTATGAATTTTCGACCTGTTAATAACAAAATGTGTCATGTAATATTCTATGATCCACATCAAATCATTTTCTACCTTGCAAACTTCAAATTTGAAATTAGTTTTATATCAGATGCCCTACCACCCAGGCTTAGAACTGGCAGAAAAAGAATCCTTGTGAACTTTTATAGAAACTGTTCTGTTGTATGCTCTCGTATTCAACTCTGTTTAAGGATCCATGTTATCCTATTTTCTGATCTATGTTATAATCTTGTTTCCTCATCCTGGAGTTGTGTTTTGTTTCATTCACATAAACTCTGCATGTTTTCTCAAACAGAAAACACTCTGTTCCACTTCATGATGTCATGTGGTAATACAGGAAGTGCTTGACTGTGTTTTCCATTTCCGTACACTTACTACAATCACTAGAATTATTTTATAATTTCAGCCCTGAAATTGCCAATCTCTACTGAACTAAAGGTAAAAGGTAACTTGAAAACTACCACTACATAACATCACAAGGTGGAACAGAGCATTTTGTGCTTTGAGATGTAGACAGACTAATAATAAAGGATTACTCAAACATGTGCGAATGAAACAAAACACAACTCTAGGTCTGTTTTTGAGGAGGTAACAACATTACAACATGACTTATACCTCACAAGAGTCAATTTTGCATAATATCAGAACCTTTAAGTAATAATTTGCATACCTTTGTATTTTAAAAATTCCTAACCTGTCAATCACAGCACATCTGGCTTCTTTTCAACTTATTATTTACAATTTCAGCTCTTATGTTTCAAATTTGATATATTATGACACTACAGACGGTACATTCTTCCATGACAATCGGATAGATGCGCTCGCATTTATTTATGTGCAAAACAACTTAGGGGCCCCGTGTTATCCCTGGGCCCTTCCTGTCGGGGCGGGGAGGGGTTGCGGGTTAGATGTCTGGACTGACTTTGCAACAGAGGATCCTCCACGCCTGCAAAGGAATGTATGACCGAGCCGGGACTCACATCTCTGGCCCCGAGGCACTAGTTTCTCCTCCAGATGTACAGGGCTGTCTCTCAGCGCACAAAAGCCCATATTGAGTTCAGATGAGGAATAGCCATTAAATCATATACTGCGCTAGCGTGGTTACGCAAAATGGCTATATTGTGGATGATGTAGGAGCTAATCCCGGAGAAAATTGGAGTACTTCATGGCGTTTATAGAGTCAGTTAAGGCAATTGCACGCACAGTAAATGCACAGTAAATCATCAGCTACGGTAGATATCCTAAAGACGGCTAGAACACGAGACGCATGCAAGGCTGATGATGGTTAAGTTTCAGAGTTATGTTTTTTTACGTGATTTGCAGAAAAAGTTACACAATCTGGCTTTTCAATTTTCAGCGGTGCACAGTTTGTTTGAAAAGTGTTCCAGTTGGATATTAAATACAGTAATAATAATACCAGACTATAGAGGGACAGAGGAGCTCATTCTCCAACAGGCTCCTTCAGCTCTGCTCAAACAGTGAGAGATATAGGACTACATTCATACCATACTCCCTACAAATGTGCAACAACTCACCATTATGTAACAGATAACCCTATGTCAATGTCAATCACTATTTCATCTTTGCACTGTTATAATTTCCCTTGTGCATCAATAAAGTTTGTCTAAGTCTAAGTCTCATAATGTTGGCAATAAGATCCGATGGAATTTTCAACAATAGAAACCTTCACATTTTCCATAGATGTTATTTTAAAGGCGAAATACACAGACCAAGTTATACTGACTTGTAACTTGGTCTAGTTTGCTCTCCTTGAAGACAGAAAGGTTTGAAAAGGACCATCCAGAATTTTGGACATAGGACCTCATTTCTTAGTGAGCCAGAGTGTTGGAGACGTGTGGAGACACTTTTTAAAAAATTCCATCCAGTCCTTGTATTTGCAGAGGTCACTGGAGCTAGGCTAGTGCATGTCAATGGCCATAGTTAGCCTGCCACTAAAACAGTCTTACTCACTTCACAAAGCACCCGAAGCAAACCAATTATTACACCAAACTATCGATGTGAATGTCTGTGTCAATAGAAGTAAAACCAACCTTTCATTTGAAGGATTTATGTCTGAGCAGCAGCAGCAAGTTGTACTTGATGATAGAAAGCTTGGCAGTGGAGGACTGATATATGAGAAAATAGTCCCTCAACATGCGACGATTCATGCGATGCAAGGTGAGTTTTATTTCAAACATTATTCTATCAACAGACATTCACATCGATAGTTTGGTGTAATACTTGGTTTGCTTCGGGTGTTTTGTGGCATGGGTAAGACTGTTTTTAGTGTCAGGCTAACTATGGCCATTGACATGCGCTAACCTAACACAGCGACCTCTGCAAATACAAGGACTGGATGGAATATTTTAAAAAGTGTCTCCATACGTCTCCAACACACAAAATTCCACACTGTTCCTTTAATACCATACTGTGAAACATTCCAGACAAAGCAATAACATCTCCACGGAGAAAAGCATTTGACAGACCCTCCACCTTTAAAGTTACACAATGCACCTTTAACATACAACATACAATCATAAATCTCCCCAACATACAAGTGTAAGTATGACCATGTGTTTCGCAAAATCCTAATCCGGAGAATATACGCGCTTGTAGGCTTAATCTTGTACTACTTGGAAAGCAGAGTCTTATGGAAACTGTTGATCCCTATGGAGTTAATGGGTGCAATGGAACAGCACGCTTGGGCAGCTCATGCTAAACCACACAGTGTGAAAAATAAACTGGACTTAATAGGATCAGGGCACACTCTGAAACACAGTCCTGCACCCACCAAAAGTGAGAGTACTCAACTGAGCTTAAACCTGCAAAGGCTAATTGGCTAAGGGCACTGCTAGGCCTCTCATGATAATTACTATAAAGACTTACCATTCAATATATACACGCTGGAACAGTGTTTTTTAAATTGTCTAACTTTTCTGGTGGAGGGTCTGACACCTGTTTCTCTCTATGGAGATGTTGCCAGGAATGTCCCACAGTATGTCATTACAGGTATTTACGTCTACGGAGACAGCAGGTGGCACCGCAGGGCCAAGTTACATGCCAAATCTGTGGAGAGGCAAGCTCACTTACAATAAGAATGCAAGTTTTGAAGTCAGTAAAAGCCCATGTTATATTGATCAAATGCAAAATAGTAACTTTTAATGCCATACCAGGACATTCCAAACAAAGCAACAGCATCTTCATGGAGACAAGCAGATAGTGCACCCTCCACCAGAAAAGTTACACAGTTTTAAGGTCAGTGTGTATTGTGTGTACTTTTTCTTTGCACAAGTGGGAAATTTGTGGTTATTTTTTGTTTTGGAGTTGTAAAAGGTTGAATTAATAACTTATATGATTCATTAAAGAAGCAAACTAAGTACTAAAGTATTTCATTCTGCTGTTTATTTATTACAACTCATGTTTTAACACACATTTTAGGGTATTTTTTTTTATCAATATTGTAGTAGTTTATGTGGTTTAAATCTGCTCTTGGTTTTTTGTATCAGCGGCATGAATTCTTTTCAGTATTATAATTTATCATTTATATTTACTTCACCAATATATCACTTTTCAAATTGTGTTTTCGTGACAGGAATAGGCACCATTGCTTCAAAATCTGGAAACAACAAACCGTGTAACTATGACAACCACAACTACAACTTTGACTAATACTGAATTACTATTGCTATTGCCTCATCTGCTTGCGTGACTCTTATATACCAGGTTGCCAAGATAAAATGTAATATGTTAGTAAAGGTGCACTGTGTAACTTTTTGGGGGGAGGGTCCGTCACCTGCTTGTATCAATGGAGAAGTTATTGCTTTGCCTGAAATGTTTCGCAGTACTGCCTTAAACGTATAATGCTTGTATTTATTCAATTACAAGGGAATTTTATAGTTTTAAAAAATATGTATTCTTACTCAGAGCAGGGTCACTTATCCACAGATCTGACCTGTAACTTGGCCAAGGATTGTCACCTGCTTGACTCCATAGACATAGATTTTTAATGCCATATTATGTGACATTTCAGCACTAGCATTTCCATGGAGACAAGCAGATGACCTTCCACCTTTCAATAGAACTCTTCACAAATTCGTAGCAAGTTTTTCAGGAGTTAAGAAAATGAATCCAGCAAGAAAGAAAGAAACAATATAACTCAGAAAAAAATTGTTATAAAAAAAGAAATTACTGCACTCTGGGGAAAAAAATCAAATCAGATTTATGGAAAATCTGCAGTTATGAATCGTCAAAAGTACTCAAAATGGCGCCTATGAACAGGAAGCTAAAACCATGACGCGTATCTGGATTGAGAAAAAGTTTGATTCAGACGCACAAAAAAATCCTTTCACAGCTTTTCAAAACCATGAGCTGGGACAGGCGGTCTGTGAAATCAAGTTTGTCATGACATTTCAGATGGAGACCAATATTTTGTTCCCTTCAGCGTAAAAAAGAAGAAAAAAACATTGGACCCATTTTCCAAAAGTGACAGATTTATAAAAACAGATGATGATGAGTTATGGCTGTAGACATGCGTCTGGAAAAACATGCACTTCTTCTGTCATCAGACCGTCATGTGTCTGTGCAGAACTGGAAGTAAACTGGATCTGAAAACTGCAATAAAAAAGCCACTTAAAAATATGAATGGAAATAACTATTCAATCATCATCATCATTCAATTTGAGTTTGAAGATTTTACTAAGTTATTTTTAGATAAGTAGGGCCATTATTATGCTATTCTTTGATCTATGTTATAACGTTGTTTCCACATCACAAACATACCTGGAGTTGTGTTTTGTTTCATTCACACATGTTAAACACATAAACCCTGCATACTTAGGCTGAGTTCTTATTTCAAACCGAAACACTTTGTTCCACCTTGTGATGTCATGTGGTAATACACCTTTACTAGAATCATTTGGATAATTTCAAAGTTGAATTGACAATCTCTACTGACGTAAAGGTAAAATGTAACTGTTGACCTGAAAATACTAGCCTGATTCATCAGCCGGTTTCACTTCGTAGAAACCGTCTTACCTCACAGCATTAGGATTCGTTCACTCAGCAGTAGGCAGGTCCTTTTTTTTCATTTAACCAATTGCTGCTATTTGGTCGTGACGTATGTAATGCGCTGCCAACGGGGCTAACTGGTATATTAAGGTTTTCCCAAATCCCGTAGGAAAAGATAACATTTACCAAACATTCTCTTTGTTCTGGCTTTAAATACTCGATCTCAGGAATCGTTGCCAACACAGAATATATAGCTTTTCGCTGATTGGCTGGTGCCCAAACTCGCACTTCCAGGTTTTTGCGAACCGTCTAGTGTATTCTGATTCCTGACCTAGTCGCTGGAGAGAAATGAAACTGAGTGGAGGCACAAGGTGGCACCAGCCTGGCTAGAAAACTACAGCTTCATGACATAGAAGTATTGATCCTTTAGGTAGTGGAAATTTTTACTTTGGTTTACTTTTTAAAGTACATCTATTGACTTGCCCACTCATATTCATATGGTCTGTTTATACTTGTACTAGAGTACTCAAACTGTTTGCAGTAGCAGTACTTCTCCCACCTGCGTGAATGGAAGTACTAGCTATAGCAAAGGTACATTAGCAGGATGTAATAGAGTGTAAGGTAAACAGTGGTGTTTGGAGTGTGCCCTCTGTGTGTGTGTGTGTGTGTGTGTGTGTGCGTGTGTGTGTGTGCGTGTGTGTGTGTGTATGTGTGTGTGTGTGCATTCCAGGAGCAGTCTCCGAACAGCTCATCTAGGCCACTCTGAGGAACCATCAAGCCTGGGGACAACTCAAATTATTTACTAAATGAATGGAGGAAATTAACTTAAAATAACTAATAACGTAGAAAACTCACAAGGATGGGACAAGAGCTCGTACAACAAGCTCTAGTGAGACAAAACTGCTGCGGGATTCCACACACAAGGAAATTGATCTTGTGAGATGATGTTTCATTTGTTTACATTTCGCTTTAACTAAAAAAAAAGTCCCTTGAGTTACTTGTTACTTGTGTGCCTCTAGCTGAGCCACAATGACAACAAAAATATTCTGTAAAAACATAATAAATCTCGCCAAGGTCTTAGTCTGTCCATAGGCTGTAGATATTCATCGACTCTAGCTCCAATTTGCATTACACTGAGAAACTGTAACCCCTCTCTCAGTAACTGCTGCAGTGAGCCTCGTCATTCTGGTCTTATAATGTTCCTATTAACCCACTATACTTGATCCTGGTATTTTTATTTTGCTATTTTGTCCATAATTAAATTCCTTTTCCTAAAATGGATCTCGGCTCTAAATTCATTCCGAGAACCTTAAGCCTCGATGAGCTTCATTTGACTGGAGCCAAACGTTATGGGTGACAACACATTCCCAAAAGTTCACTTCTTTAGACAATATATGATTCGTCTCATCCCACGTAGGTTTTTGTACTTTAACTTATGAACATGTATCTTAATTTAGTCCATTTTGTTTTACAGTGTACACACCAAACTCTATAAAAAGCAATGACCTCCACTCGAGTGTGTATATTTGCCTAACCTTCATTTGATTGCAGCTCTTTTTTTACACTAAACTTCCCATTGCAGTGAACCTTGGTGTTATCTTAGTTCATCTATAGTAGCTTCAGGAACCAGGATGTCTTGTATTTACAGCTAGCTGGCTCCTTTTCCCTTTACCAAGCGTTTTCACACCCACATGTACTGCCCTGTGCTTGCATGCTATCTGCTCATAATGTGATTAGGACAACAGTATGCGTGAAGTCTGGCTCGCAGTCTGGCTTGGATCTTAGAATGCCATCTTTATATGCATTCATAGACTTTAAGACTTTACTTTTTATTCTAGTTTTGCATCTTCTGGTCATTCATAATTTTGGTTTCTCAGTATGGTAACTGCAGTGCAACTTACCAACTGGAACATCAAAATCTGGGCACTATTCATGAGTTTCAATTGCATGTTATTTTTCTCGTTATGAATGCCACTTTAAGGAGTTTTGAAAATTTGAACGATAGAATATCTCTAATCTTTCAATACTTGATGCTGATCGATATTTAGCAGAGGTGGGAGTTAAAGATTCTATATTATGGAAAATTTAAAACATTGTTACCTTCTTAAAAACATACCTGGCGTTGTGTTTTGTTTCATTCACACATGTCTGAGTGATCCTGCACTATTATGCTGTCAACATCTCCAAAGCTCAAAATGCTCTGTTTGACCTTGTGATGTCATGAAGTGGTAGTTTTCAAGTTAACAGCAATTTTTTTTTTTTTACTTTTTGTTCACTGTGGATTGGCATTTCCTGGGCTGAAATTATCCAAATGATTCTAATGAAGGTACCTGGAGTTTAAAAACACAGTGGAGCACTTCCTGTATTATCATATGACATCACAAGGTGGAACGGTGTTTTGTTTGAGAGAAAAACTCAAGTCTAAATATGCAGGATTTGTGTGTTAAACATGTGGGAATGAAAGAAAACACAACTCTAAGTATGTTTTTGATGAGGACAATTCATCAAATCATAGATCAGAAAATAGCGTAATAAGGGCCCTTTAACTAGATTTGCTTATTTATATGTCTATATTGCAGAGATAAATGCTGCAATAGTAGTAGAAATAGTAGTAGAAGTAGTTACTTAATAAAAAGTAGGATAACACATTTCAATTTTTTCAGTTTTTTTTTTTTTTTTTACATCTGGTTAAAAAAAATACAAGAACTATTGAAACAATAACTGATGACATGCTTCTAAAAATATTCTTTCTCACATGTGTTAGATGAAAGCCCTCATCAGCACACTTCTTCTCAGTTTTAACCCACATACACACTCAAACAGATGACTTCACCCTTGATGCTGTGTCCCTATGACAACTTGTGAGCGCAACCTCCGAGACTCTTTGACCTTTGACCTTTGGCTAAAATGTGTAAACAAGTAGGTTCATTAACTTGATAACCACATCACGTTTTTGGATGTGTAACAAATGAATAACTTGGATACAGGTGTCACTGCATGGCCGGGGTCACGCAGGGAGCAGCAGCTGTCCGCATTGAAAATATGAAGAGGGATTTCTGTACAATCTGTTCGTATTATTTAGTTCTGCCGGGTATGAAAAAAGCTCAACCACGTGTGGCTATGTGTGAAAATTCTATCGAAATGTATAGAGCTAATATTTGAGCACAGCGGATTATGCCATACTTGATTGCAAAGGTGGTATGTAACTTGAAAGAATGTTGAAAGCCATGATTTCAATAGATAGTTTCTGTTTCTACTTCCATACAGTATACTTGTTGTTAAAATGTGAATATTTTTGTTTATGTCATTTATTCATTTTTAATTGTTGTTTTTGGAACATTGTCCTATATCTGATTTTTTCCCCATGTATTTGAAAAAAATGATCCTTGGCCCAGTACAGATATATTGTATAAGAAGCTCTTGAGGTCAGAATACGTGTACTGCATGTTGCCTGCATTTAATGAGAAAGCACTTTATTATCCGATAATCAGGAAGTGTGAGTTAGCATGCTAGTAGATGTTACAGTATTACAGCGAATCACAGCACTGGTTTCTAAGAGTTTTAAGATTGGGATACTAGGGATGCATAAAGTAAATGAGGAATACTTTTGGACCACTGAAAACGAACTTGGAATGAACTATTTGGGATTTTCAGGTTGTTGGGTCTGTAAAAAACCATTACAGTGCCTTTAAGTAAAAACTGGGGGTGAAAAGTGGGAGAGACATTCAGCAAATTGTCAGAACAGGGTGTCGAATAAACAACCCTGACGCTAGAATGGAGCATGGTATATGGGGCGACAGTGGCTCAGTCGTTAGAGCAGTGGTCCTCCAACCCAAACATCTGAGTTCTGTCATTGTGTCCTTAGGCAAGACACCTCATCCACATTGCCAATATGAAGGTGGTGTATTATTATGATTATGTCCGGAAGCCTATATGACCACAAAACTTATCATATAGCACAGTTTCCTTCTACTTACTTTCTTATTCACAAGATTTTGAGTTAACATCAAATAAAATGCATTTGAAGAGTTCATTTGCAAAAACTGTATAATAAAAAAGTGCCATTTGAAAACGTAATCAAAGGCTTAGTATAATAAGTAAGCTTCAAGAGTCAAATTTATGTTACTGCTAACTAATGACTATTCTACCCCTTCTTCATAAAATCCACTATACATCATTGTCACTGATAGTACTTTGGAAACTTTTCAAACTGTAGATATCTGTTTTTACAATTGAACCCTTCACTGTCTCTTCCATTGATCCAAACTATTACGTAACTCAACTCTTCAGCGTAGGCACCACCAGGATGCAAGCACAGCCCCTCCTTGACCTCCCTGACCAAACCCACAGACTTCACAGAAAGCTGGGGCTTAATAATAGCTTGTTTGCCATCCATAAATCAAACACTTCCAATATTGTTCCTGAGCCTCTTGTGCATGATGTTTTTCACAGTCTTCTGCCAAACTCCATAAAAAGGCATGTGGGTGGGCTTGTTTGCAATACTGTTTTGACTTTGAAGTACAAATGTAGATAAGTTTGTGCACTGTAAAAGACGTCCAAAATAAACAATATGGCCTTTTTATCAAGTCATGCATGTAGGTATATGCAACGAATCTGCTATTTGTTGTTCTTTCAACTTGAGACACTTTCAAAGCCCACTTGACCTAAAAAGCCCCACTTAACCTATAATATGAAAACTTTACTCTAGTACAAGTAATTGTTTATTTTACAACTTGTATCACTCAAAAGCAATGTTATAATGTTAGCTCCTGAAAAACATAACCATAGTTGTGTTTTGTTTTAGGTATTCACACATGAATACATGTTTGATTAACCCTTTATTATTGCTCTGTTTCACCTTGTGATGTCATGAAGTGGTAGTTTTCAAGTTAACAGCTACATTTTACCTGTTTTGTTCAGTAGAGATTGTCAACTCTCGGGTTGAAATCATCCAAATTATTCTACTGATGGTTTATGGAGTTTAAAAACACAGTGGAGGACTTCCTGTATTACCACATGATATCACAAGGTGTGTTTTCTGTTTGAGAAATTAACACATTCTAAATTTTCAGACATTGTGTGTTAAACATGTGTGAACGAAGCAAAACACAACTTCGGGTATGTTTTTTGATGAGGAAAAACATTATAATATAGATGAGGAAAATAGCGTAATATGGGCCCTTTAAGTTTGCACAACTGATGCTATCATTATGTAAATATAGTGTCCCCATAAATCAAGAGTCAAGCCAAAACTTGAATTTTAAAATGTTTCTTAAAAAAGCTTTCTTAATACTTCTATTTCCTCTCCACTCTGAACCAGGTTTGTGGATCAAGCACATGCCAAACTCGTGCAGGAGTGTTTTCAAGTAGCGGGTTAATGAATGCACTGGGACATATGTGGAGTCTCCCAGCATGATAAGAAGCCATACTTACATCTGTAATGAGAACACACTGCAATCAAGTACACTGACCCCAAAACCCTTATACAAACATGAAAGACTGATCCACTAATGAAGCTTTTTCTCAAGAGATCTGACAATACTTCAATACATACGGGACTATATTTAATGAATGTGTACTCTTATTTTTAGTTTCTGTTGAGGCCTGTCACAATAACACATTTTGAAGCATGATATATTGCTGAAGAAAATATAGGTGATAAACGATAATGTTGAACCAATGACACAAAACCCAAGAGCAGGATCAACCCTAAAATCTTATCTTAGTACAGAACAATAACAAAACATTCCCACTAATACTAATACTAAAATATTATTGTTCCATCCATCATGTATTAAACAGTCAATATCGTAATTATCGTGGCAGGCCTATTTCTGTCCCTTCTTGGTCAAGACTGGACAGAAAAGACTACAGAAAAAAACTTGATCGATGTAAATAAACTGTGTATACTGATGACTAAGTAGCCACATGGCGTACTTACCGCCTACGCCCACCCTCTCACAAAGCAGTGGCTGTTTGTTGCAGTTGCTTTTCAGACTGGCATTCCATTTGATTTGTCCGAGGAATTCACCGGATATTTTGCAAATTCTCAATTGGATTGTGTCTAAAAATAGTAACGGAACTGAGATTACTTGCACATTTCAACACCCAAAGTTCACAGAATTCCATTGTTGTTATACAAATTGATTGGGCCCAAGAGGGAGCCATGAAGGACACCTTTTAGAAAACCTCAAATAGCTATATCATTTGTACTGCAACTGGTGGCCATCCATTGCACAAAGCATACTTGAAGAACAGTAATCATTAGGGTTGTCAAAAGTATCAAAAATCTGTTAACTGATACTAAAACTAGGATCAAAACTATTGTATTTTTCGGACTATAAGTCACACTTTTTTCATGGTTTGGGTGGTCCTGCGACTTATAGTCCTGTGTGACTTATATGTTAAAATGTTCACACTGACAGCCATGAGAGGGCGCTCTAGGCTTATATGCTCCTGTACCACTGTCACTTTGCACTCTACTATGCATGTCGGCTGTAGAAGAAATAGAAAGAACCACTGTCCTGTCTGGTATCATGTCAGTCGATTGAACCATTACTTCTGTATCACTGACCATTTAAAATTTAAACAAACATAAAGACAAATAAAACCATCCTGTCGGGAATCAGAAAAGCTAGAATAATTTTAACTGGAACTGATGCTGAGTCTGATGACAGCTACGCAGAAGATTAAGCGGTGTTCCATTTATCTCCGGAGTTACAGAGTTGCTCAGAAGTGACACTGAGGATGAAGAATTCAATGGTTTTAGTGATTTGGAGTAAGATGGAGAGTTTGGTAAACTTGTTCTGTTCTATTGTTTATGCTATAGTTATCTGAAGAACTGTTCATATGTGACGTTAACAGCCTGTTCTCTGTTCTATTGTTACCACTTTAAGTTGCCTTTCAAGATGAAATTTTCTAGTCCAGTCCGACTTGCATATGTTTTTTTCTTGTTCATTACGCATTTTTTGGCTGGTGTGACTTATACTCTGGAAATACTTATGACTTATAGTCTGAAAAATACAGTAGGTACTCATTTGAACAGGTATCGATACTTAAATAGTCACAGGACAGAAATGAACCTTTCCTGAATAGCTTTAGAAGGGTGAAGAAAGAGGTAGAGCGCTTCACTGGGTCTTAAAAGAGTAAAAAATAGCAGTACAGGTGCTCTGTGAGGGTTAAAACAGTAGTCTTTAAACAGAAAGTTACCCTTACTGGAAAATGTAAAAGTGGGCAAGGTACAAACCCGAGTGCATGAAGGGAGGGATCTTGAGCTGTATCAGAAGAAGTATAAGAGCACATAGACTAGTTTGAAATTTTAGTATCGTGACAACACTACTGCACATAATATTCCAAAAATATCCTGAAATGCACTTCTTAGCCAATTTGAACAGCCCACTAAGTCCTCTAAATTACCTTGTTTATGTACAGTTTAAGTGGGCCCATAACGAACCCTTGTGGCACACCTTTTAGACAACTCCAAATTGCGTCTATTTTTATTGCGAGGTTGTAAATATTCAAATAGCATGTTGTAATAAGCAGGTCAAGCCAAAAGAGTTGTACAAATGTTGGCGCCATGAGACTCAATGCTATGTAGTCCTCTTCTGCCAGGACTATTTGTACTGGCAAAACAAACACACCTACTGCGTCCGGAGGAGTATGGAGACTACCTGTATAACATTATTTACTCAAAGGGGTACATCATTGGAGAGGAGGAAAAAGGATGACGATCGCTCAGTCTGCGAAGTCAATAGAGCATGAAAGAGACAAGAGATGGGACTACTGAGGCAAACACTAACAACAAAAAGGAGAATTTGAAGCTTGTACCAACAGGTAGACCCACTATTTTGACATGTGTCCCCGGTTGACCGAAGAAGACAGATTGCTGACGAGTAGTATCAATAAGCTGGCCACTTTATTTGGAACATTTGGCAATACAATACAAGATTGATGTGAGGTTTAAGCCATCTTATAATGTTATTTTCCCAAAAACATGCCTGGAGTTGCATTTTATTGCATCTGCACATGTTTCAGTTATCCTTTATTATTAGTCTGTCTGCATCTCCAAAGCTCAAAATGCTCTTTTCCACCTTGTGATGTCATGAGGCAGTAGTTTGCAAGTAAACAGTTACCTTTCACCTTTAGTTCAGTAGAGATTGCCAATTCCAGGGTGATGATTCTAGTGAAGGTGTATGGAGAGAACACAGTGAAGCACTTCCTGTTTTACCACATGACATCACAAAGTGGAAAAGCATGTTTTCAATATGAGAAAAAAAAAACACAGCTTAAATATACAGGATTTGTGTGTTAAACATGTGTAAACAAAACAAAACACAACTCGAGGCATGTTTGTGATGAGAAAACAACATTATAACATACACTACCGGTCAAAAGTTTTAGAACACCACACTTTTTCCAGTTTTTTACAGTTTACCATTGATCAAAACATATTCTAAACTTTTGATTCATAAAAGTAAATACCTTTGGCAGATGTAACAGCTGAACAAACTCATGGCATTCTTTTTTACAACAGAAATCAAATATTCTTCAGAAAGTTCTTCTCAAGTCTGTTGCAGAAGTTCCCATAAATGTGTGGCACTTGTAGGTTTCTTGGCTTTCACTCTTCTGTCCAGTTCATCCCAAAACCAGCTCGGTGGGCTTTAATTCTGGAGACTGTGCTGGACAGTCCATGTTTTCAAAGTTACCATCTTGTTCTTTTTCCTGAGGTAGTTTTGGCAGAGCTTGGACTTGTATTTTTTTTTTCTTTTATCTTTTTTTTTAACCTCTGGCTGTTCAGTTTTTACCTTTGTACCATTTCAAGCTCTTCATTGGACTTGCACGACTTGAATTCAAATAAATAACTGGAAAAATGAGGGTGTTCTAAAACTTTTGACAGGTAGTGTAGATCTGAAAACTCTAATATGGGCCCTTTAAATCAAGCATTTGACCAAGCCGAAAGCTACCTACATCCTTTAGGTTCTCTAGATATCTTGACACAAAAAAGACGTATACATTAATTCACTGAAAAATCCCCTACATCTTATCATTTTCATCAACAGACTTTACAGCATGTGTCTATTTTTTGACAAAATCTGTACAAAATACAATTGTGATACCCTTATGCCAGCTGGCTGCAGTCCAGGAACAGCTCATTCATATGAAACTCACGCATTGTAAACTTATTTCTAAGACAGCTTGTTTTATACTGTTCATATAGCGATAAGAAAAGGGCCGGTAGTTTGGACAGAGTTTGAGCTGAATTGAAAATATTGCTTTATTGAATAATATGGAGGTAGATTTAGTTTTGATACTGCAGCTACTTCCACCACTTCCTGCTACTTTGCGTGTATGCTTGTACAGAGACCAATATTATTAAGATGTCATAATGGTTTGGCCTGTGCTACCACTGTTACTTCAAATATTACTACCACTACTGCTGCTACTATTACTGCTACTTCCGCTACTGCAAGTCTCTACAGTCTCTTGCAGCTACCAAATTCAGAGAAGATCAAAAATACGTCTTCTAATTTGGTGACATACTTTCAGAAGGTGTTATAGTTCTTAATACTGCTAGTACTTTTCATGTAGTGTTTGATTGCCTTCTATTTGTAGTAATACCAAGACGCTGTGCATTGTTTTGACTGTAATTCAATTCCAGTCTTATACGGTAACTTCATAAACTTAATATTAACCATGATTTATATCTTTTAGACGTTTTTATTGCATTTGCAGGCTGATGTGTCTTCCTTTGGTTGACCTAATCACCCTATTCCCGTAATCCATGTAAAACCACATCAAACAGCAAACTGCAGTTCTTAAAAAAACAAAATTCCTTTCGACACATTTCGCAAGTGATCAATTCTCTGTTCTCTTTGTTCAATATCCTGACACCATTTTTTCTTTTGCCTGTCTAAAGTAAACTACAATCCCCATCATCCTTCAGCTAAAGCCAGTTGTTTAGATGTGCTGTAATACGCCATTAACATTATCCAAAATAGCTCTTGTGTTCGGAAGGTTCTTTGTTGTCATATTTTAACAGCGTTCTTGTGCGTAGTTACGACTGCAAAATAAATGGAGAGAGCATGGAGGCATCCGGCTAAAAGTTCACTACTATTAATAATAATGACAATTTGACAGGGGATAACTTATCTCTCTTTACCTGCTGCTCGCTGGATTAACGCAGGGGTTTTGGAGGTTTCCATTGGAACAGAGAACTCAAATCTGCTGATACAAACTGATCTAGCAGAAACTTTGGAATGAGACCATTTCCTTATTTCTTTATTTTGGTAACCATGCCAACATATTTGCGGCTATTTCCATCCAAAATCCCCATAGAAAGGATCTGCCTCCTAGTGCGTGGCAATTTCCGCAAAGATTTGTTATAGCCGTTTTAAGCCAGATGCCCGGCCATTGCCAACTTCTACAAGCTTGGGACAGGCACAAATAGCATGCTCTACTAATATATTGTGTTTTGATTTTGTAGGATATTCTTCAACAAGAGAAAATAATTCAAAGTTAAAGGGCCCGTACTACGCTATTTTCTGATCGATGTTATAATGTTGTTTGGTCATCACAAACATCTCTGGAGTTGTGTTTTGTTTCATTCACACATGTTTAACACACAAACCCTGCATATTTAGTCTGAGATCTCAAAGAAAACCCCTCTGTTCCACTGAGGTCATGTGGTAATACGTACTGCGTTGTTTCACTACAATCACTTGGAACAAATCTCTACTGAATTAACGATAAAAAAGTAGCTGTTAGCTTGAAAACTATCATTACATGACATCACAAGGTGGAACAGAGCATTTTGAGCTTTGGAGATGTAGACAGAGTAATAATAAAGGATTACAGACACAACTCCAGGTATGTTTTTGAGGAGGTCACAACATTATAACATGGCTAAAAGCTCACACGAGTCAATTTTGTGTAATATAGGACCTTTAAGAAAACAAAAATACGCTTTTATTAGTTCATCTTCCCGTCATGTGATTTTAATACTATTCAGAAACATCATATTTTAGTGGTAGGCTGTAATCTGCCTTGAGAGGACACTGAGCCCATCGATGATAAACATTATAATTGTGGCTTTACGTGGATTGCGCTTCCCCACCACAAACTCGTGCTCAAATCGCTCCAGCCACGACCACAGCTTTACCACCGGAGCAGCCAAAGAAAACTGTATTGTTTTTCCAATCAACGCTCAGAGCCACACACGCGCTGGCCATACAGAAGAGACGTACGTGCTCGAGACGTGAGCGGCGGACTCCTCACACTACGAGATGGAAAGAAAGGAGGGGGTGAATTGAATATACAGTATTAGAATCCAACCTGTTGCTCTATTGAGTTACGCGTAAAAATGCAAGACAGCTGAATATGAGCTTGTGTATACTCCTCAAAAGCACAATTCTCACCGCTATTTCATTGGCTTCTATGGCACTGGCCCGTATGCTCTTGTTTTGCCCCCATCTAACCACCTTGCGTTATTAGAGTAAAACTGTCAACACCTGCAACTTCTATGCAAACTTTCACCAGTCAGTTCAGGAAACGCGTGGTTTCGGAAGCAAGCTAAATTTCTTCACCTTGCCAGACATCTGTTCGTGTCACAGGAAGTTTAATGCACAATTTGGTTGCAGTATACCAAATACAAAGATGACCCAAATAAGATAAAAGTGCTTTATATGGAGAATAGCGTCAGTACCTCGTAGACATGTCAAGAGTAGTTGGAGTGAATGAGATTTATGGTCTGGACTTACCAGATAAGAATTCTGCCTCTCGAGGAACACGGAGTCTCCCATTGCGGCGGATTAAGTATCCTCATATAGCAATTACGAAACAATTAATTCTCCAAATAAGTCGATGAAAACTGGTGCGTCTGCGTGCGTCAGGCTGCAGCTCCCCACTCTACACTTTCTCTCTTGTTGCACAGTAAAGAAAAAAGTGTAACTTAAAACGAAGATTTAAGAATTAATGTTTTCAAACGCGCGTGTCAGAAAGTCCTGAGTGTCTGCAAGAAGCGCGCGGTGCGTAATGCGTAAAAATGGATCCATACCGCGCGCACTGAGCCGAGCACTCACTACTGCTCACAACAGATGCTGGACTGAGGGAGAGAGGAGCGAGGAAAGCGACTGGCAATCAAGCAGCAGGAAAATCAAAAACTTCCGGTAAAACTTTCAAAATAAGGGCCGGCGTGTGCTTCTCGTGTTACTGTGTTGTTCTTTTATTGTGGAAAGCCGTTTTCTCAGCTGTCCGCTCTTCCCGCTCATCCACCTCAGCTCCAATGTTTTCAAATCACTGACCCCGGAGGTCCTCATGGTAAAATGTAACTTTCTACAACCACATGTGGACACGATAAACGGACCGTGTTATTCTACTGCGCAACGACTGTCTGTGTTATGGTAATATTTGTTGTTCTTAATCCATACCGTAAGAAAGACTACCTCCTGGCATTGCTTCAGAGATTCTGGGAAGTTCGCACATCAGGGGCTCAAGACGTTATTTGATATTAATGGCAAACACATTGTCTATGGAAACTATAATGCCTCGAGCAGACAGATGAGAATCAACGTGCAAAGAATGAACCACCCTATATAACCACCTAAAGGAACAATAGTCCAATGAGATGAGCATAATAGGTATGAAAAACAAACTCTTGGTCTGTAAAAAGAACCTAATAACACTAAAGGAACAATGCTGTCACACATCAAAATATTATGACTAATTGCTTAAATATTAGCCAACTAATACTATAACCAACTACTAAATCCATTATTAGACAAGACTAATCCAATTGCACTTTCAAGGTGACATTTTGCTAAAGAAAAAAGAACCCTTGCCTATTCCTATAACAACTCACAACTACAGTTACTTTAATTTCCATAAAACATGTTGCAATAGCTTTATAATCAATGTTTAAATGCAACAATTTGTATTCATATTAATCCCTGGTGGTGATCAGACTATTCAGTGTCATGCAACAAGATTTCCAATAACTATTAAAGGGCCTATAGTGCACTATTTTCTGATCTGTTATCCTGTTTCCTCATCACAAACATACCTGGAGTTGTGTTTTTTTTTTCTTCATTCATACATATTTAGCACACAAACCCTTGCCGCTCATTTTCATTTCTCTCCAGTGACTAGGTCAGGAATCAGAACACACTAGATGGTTCGCAAAACCCCCGGAAGTGTGAGTTCGGGCACCAGCCAGTTAGCGAAAAGCTATACATTCTGTGTTGGCAACGATTCCCGAGATCAAGGATTTAAAGCCGGAACTAAAGGGAGGGATATTGTACTAATGAGTCTGTTCTGTGCTTTTATCGTGTCGGAGATGGAACTTTTCAGAGATTATACGTCAGCAAGTCACACGCATAGACCGTATATATGAACGGACATATATCCTAGCCCCCTAGCTTTTTGGCGGTGAATTACTTTGCCGTGCTCTTACCTCTACGCAGATCCATAAATCAAAAACAGCGGCGACAAGGCGACAGTGGCAGTGCTTGTTGAGTCGACGCTGAACTATACTTCACCCTTAAGACAATGTTTGGTGAACTTTATCAAGGGTAAAGACGTTATTGCCCTTCTTCCTATGGGATTTGGGAAGAGCTTAATATACCAGTTAGCCCCATTAGCGGCGCATTACATACATCATGACCAAATAGCAGTGATTGGTTACATTTTTTAAAAGTACACAAACCCTGCATATTTAAGCAGGGTTTAGAGTTCTTCTCTCAAACAGAACACACTCTGTTCCACCTTGAGGAGTCATGTATTAATACAGGAAGTGCTCCACTGTGTTTTTAAACTCCATACATGATGATTTCAGACCTGGAATGGCCAATCTCCACTGAACTAAATGTAAGAGTCATCTGAAAACTACCGCTTCATGACATCACAAGTTGGAATGGAGCATTTTGAGCTTTGAAGATGCAGACAGACTAATAATTAAGGGTTACTCAGGTATGTGTTAATGAATTAAAACACAACTCCAGGTATGTTTTTGATAAGGTAATAACATTATAAAATGGCTTATAGCTCACAAGTCCAATTTGTGTAATATTAAAGCAAAAGCAGAGCAAAAAGATCGTAACTAACCAAATTTAAGAAATAAAAGTAGTAAAAAAAAAACATGAATCTTCTAGAAATTTCTTAGCTTGCCTGTCAAGCAAAAATACAACCACATTCCCCTTCTATCTATGACATTTATCAAACTAACTTTTCCCTGTTTTTTTTTTTTTTTTTTTTTTTCAGATTTAAAATTCTCTTTGGGACTCATTACAACAGCAAATAAATATTGCTGAGGAGTTTCCAGTCATCCGTCGACATAAGATTGGTGAGATTTGGCGAGATTTCTTCAGCGATTTGAATTTATACGAATTCCACAAAGTTCTGTCCACTCAGGAAAGTGATTTTGCGTAACCGTGGCTGTGGAAATGAAAAAAACATTGAGTCATCTGTGCAGGAAGTTTGGGCTTGCATCAAACTAGTAAAATTAACTAGACAAAAGAACACACATGTGGACACTTTTGCAACACTGTCTGTGTAGCTTTAAATGTTTTGTCACAACATTTTCAGAACAAACAAATGGGTAAATAAAATAAAAAATACTCATCACAAACATGCCCGGAGTTGTGTTTTGTTTCATTCATACATCTCTAACACTGTCACACAAACCCTGTATATTTAGGCTGAGTTCTTCTCTCAAACAGAAAACACTTTGTTCGACCTTGTAATGTCATGTGGTACTACAGAAAGTTCTCTTCTGTGTTTTTAAATTTTATAAAACTTCACTAGACTCATTTGGACAATTGCAACCCTGGAATTGCTGAACTTTACACAGCAAAAAGTAAAAGGGTGCTGTTAACATGACAGCGACCACTACGTAACATCACTAATTGGAACAGAGCATTCTGAGCTCTGGAGATGTAGACAGACTAATAATAGGGTTACTGAAACATGTCAAACATGTCAAACGTGTGAATGAAACAAAACAATACTCCAGGTGTGTTTTTGATAAGGTACCAATATTATAACATGGCTAAAAGCTCACACAATTTTGCATAATATGGGACTTTTTTCTGGTTGTGGGTCCATTGAGATTTTATTACTTTGCAGAAGGTTCCACAGTATGTCATAAACATATCTATTTCTATGGATATAAACAGCTGTTACTCGAGTTACAGGTCTTATCTGTGGAGAGTAAATACTGTAAAAATGCATATTTTCAAGGTATTTTTAGCCAGGAAAAAAACTGTAATTTAACAAAAGCAAGATAAGTTTTACTCATGAAACATTCCAGACAAAGCAATTACTCTAGAAGTTTGCAGCAGTAGTGATAGTGAATAAAACTGAAGTGACATTTGTTATACTGGACTAATGGTGGTGATTATATCTGACTTATTCTGGTGAATTAATCACTTTATATCAGGTAAGGTGGGTAAGTGACTTGGCTAAGGACCTGGTATTACCAGTCTCCCATCCAGTACTAGGCCCAACCCTGTTTAGAGATCAGATTGTGCATTCTCAGACTGATAGTAATAGTAGTAGCAGTGGTAGTAGTTAGGAGTACCATTTGAAGGAGCTGATAAATCGTAACACTAGTAGTAGTAGTAGTAGTAGTAGTAGTAGTAGTAGTAGTAGTAGTAGTAGTAGTAGTAGCAGCAGTTGTATTAGTAGTAATAGTGCTACTAGTCCCAACACTGCTTAGCTTCTGAGATAAGATGTGAGTGTGCATTCTAAACTGGTAGTAGTAGTTACAGTAGTAGTATCAGCAGTAGTAGCAGTAGTAGTAGTAGTAATAGTAGTAGTAGTAGTAGTAGTAGTAGTAGTAGTAGTAGTAGTAGTAGTAGTAGTAGTAGTAGTACCACTTGAAGTAGCTGACAAATCATAGTCATGGAAAAATGAATGCAATAACAAAGACCAACTTTTGGCTATTTTACTTCTATGTAAATCTGCTTTACAGCTCTATTTACTCTCCTTTTAAACTTATCTGATAGCACATCTAAAGAATGTGTACTCTTTATACTCCAGAGAACAACGTAAAAGTATCAACCAGTGCAAAACCAGTTATTGGAGAATAGCTCTTGGATAGACTGGCTGCTTATCAGATAGTATACAACATAGAATGGACTTCAATACTTGTATACAGTTACAAAGTATTAAAACACACACACAAATAAACCAGGGCATGGAATCCAGACAGAGGTTAGACATTGATGGAACTGGGCCAAATTTGATACAGAAGAATGAAAAGCAATATTGTACGCATTTTCATTGGCCAGTTTGTTGTTTGTATCAGTCCCAGAGGAGCCATAGTAGTTTATTATGTACAAGAGTCGAAACACCCAGTATCCCAGAGCACGTTACATGACCTGGGAATGGAGGAAGGGCTTTCATGTAAACAATAAAAGTTACAGCAGAGGCAAGAATGTGTGATGCAATGAGGTGATATGCAAAAAGAATGAACTGTCAAACATGGCTGGCAAAAACATGTTGTGAAGTGTTTTGGGTTTTTTTCTAAATGGTCTATGGACATTTTTGAATAGTGAAGTGAACTATATTAAGTCTACTAAAGGAAATAGTATATGTGGTTAGAGCAGGCTAGTATTGCAATACTTTTGTGCAGATAATCAAGAAAAAACTGCTACTTCTTCTACTTCTTTTTACCAGGGATGTAACAATATCCAAAGCTCTCGGTACAGTACTATCACGATATGCATCTCACGGTACGATATTTATTCCAATATTTTGGAGAGGCTAATATAACTGTAGATAGGAAAGTTTTTGCTTTTAAAATACCTTGACATGATTTTGGTGTGAATTATTTCCATCATAATCCCAAGAACTCAAGTAAAAAACATATCTCTTCATGTTGTCTGCGCTGAAATGAATCATGGGATTTGTAGTTCCCTATGTTTATAAGATGTTGCTTCTATAAAACCATGCATTTAAGCAAAGGAACTTGTAATTTGATATATTGTGACAGCTCACGATATTATTGTGAGACTTTTGACGATACGATATCACGATATTCCGTTTATTGTTACATCCCTACTTTTTACCATATTTAAAAGTCATATATTAATGCATGTTATAATGTTGTTTCCTCATCAAAAACATACTTGAAGTTGCATTTTGTTTTATTCACAAATGGTTGAAATTATCCAACTGATTCTAGTAAAGGTGTATGAAGTTTAAAAACACAATCGTATTATTCCTTCCTGTATTACCACATGACATCACAAGGTGGAATAGAGTGTTTTCTGTTTGAGAAAAGAGCTCTAAACTAAATATGCGGGGTTTCAGTGTTAACCATGTGTGAATGAGACAAAATAAAACTCCAGATGTGTTTGTGATGAGGAAACAACAGCATAACAGAGATCAGAAAACAGCGCAAACAGCCCTTTAAAAACGAATAGCCCACCTTGTTTTTGTTTAGTTTTTCTCTCAATTCTTCAATTACATATATTGATTTTAACATAAGAATAAAATTATAATGTATTTCTCTTTGCAACACAAGGTTTAAGGTTTAACTTGTATCCCTTGCCCCAAAATACTCTAATGTGTTCGAACTATAAAACTTCCAATGAAGAAAAAAGACCAATTTAACTGTCTGAAGAATAGAAAAGAGGTTAGTACTTTATTCATTTCAAAGTGCTGATATTTGGTACACATGAGGTTGCAGGGTCACAGAAGGGAAAGCCATGGCCTAGTCTAAACCCAAATCCTCGTGGTCCTATCTATCTGAGTTCACCGAGCGTGGTTTACGACGCCGAAGGAGGGGCCCATTGTCTCCTAAAATGGTCTCCAATGTTTTTCAATAGGTCCAGTGAGTCAGCCCCATCAGCAGACACACACACACACACACAGAGATGGAAGTACGCCCCCCCAGGCACTAGACAAGACAATCAGACTAACAAATCCACTTAAGCTTCGTGACTCTGCTCTTTGTACTGACAAATGATAATGTATAGTTGTAGTTGCAGCACTAAAGATAGCAGTAATACTCTAAGTGGTAGTGGTAGTGCTTCAAAACAGTTTTAATCAATTTGGAAGTGATTTTTAATGCTCTGATTTAGGTGACCAATGATGTAGTAGTAGGAGGAGGAGGACGAGGAGGAGAAAGAGGAGGAAGAGGAGTGGGAGTAGTGGAAACCTGTACGTATATAGTATTAGGGATGCATCGATCCACTTTTTTCAGTTTCGATAACGATTCTGATGCTATAGCTCTAAGTGTCTGCCAATACCTGATAGTAACTGATACCAGAGTAGAGACTGAAACTGCATTCATTTCCTTAAAACAAAAATAAAATAAGACCAAAATGATTCAAATGTGTTATGTACCTGCTATTTATCTCTCAAGTAACAACAAAACAACTTTGTGTACATAAAAATTCAAACATTCTGAAACTGTATGGTCCGACTATGACCAGCAAATATTCTTATTACATTGATTTATTTGTCTGTATCAATATTTGAAAGCCAATATTTGATCCAGTTCAATATTGGCATTGTTATCTGATACCATTATCGGATCAGTGCATCCTTAGATAGTATTATATTAGAAAGAATTTGTATTTTATATTTGGTAGTAGTTGGATCCTTTCAGTTCAATTATTGTAAACTTAAAGTAATAGGAACAGTGTAGCACCAGTAGTAGATGTGCTTGCAGTAGTAGTCATACGAGGACATTTGTAGCGGTAGAATGTGTGGTCAAAGTAGCAGCTATAATAGTCTTGCAGTACTTTTAAATTAGGCTACATGAACTTTAAGTAGGCCTGTTATAGTCGTGGTGGTACTATTAAAGTACTATAGAAGTAGGAACTGGAAAAGGTGAGTATTTCAAGTTCACAGCAATGTAGTAGAAATGTATTAAGATAAAGAAGTAGTCTGCAATAAACTGTAATTGTCATTGTTGGAGTATTTTGAACCATAATACCATAGAAGTTGTGTACTGACATTAACAGTAGTACATATACTTTCAACTGAAAGGGCCCATATTACACTATTTTCTGACCTGTTATAATGTTGTTTCCTCATCACAACATACCTAGAGTTGTGTTTTTAAAGGGACAGTCCAGGACCTCATTTCCTAGTGAGCCAGAGTGTTGGAGACGTGTGGAGACACTTTTTTAAATACTCCATCCAGTCTTGTTATTTACAGAAGCTGCTAGTGCTAGACTAGTGCATGTCAATGGCCATAGTTAGCCTGGCACTAAAAACAGACTTACCCACTCCACAAAGCATCTGAGGTAAAACAATTATAATGCCAGACTGTCGATGGGAATGTCTGTGTCGATAGAATCATTTTAGAAGTAAAACCAACCTTCCATTTGAAGGATTTATGTCTGAGCAGCAGCAGCAGCGAGTTGTACTTCCTGATAGAAAGCTTGGCAGCAGCGGACTGATATATGAGAAAATAGTCCCTCAACATGCGATGATTCATGCGATGAAAGGTTAGTTTTATTTCAAACATTATTCTATCAACACAGACATTTACATCATCAGTCTGGCGTAATAATAGATTTGCTTCGGGTGCTTTGTGGAGTGGAGTGTTTTTAGTGGCAGGATAACTATGGCCATTGACAAGTGCTAACCTAGCACCAGTGACCTCTGCAAATACAAAGACTTAGTGGAATTTTTAAAAAAGTGTCTCCACACGTCTCTAACAGTCTGGCTCATTAGGAAATGAGGCCCTATGTTCAAAATTCCGAACTGTCCTTTTAACACACAAACCCTGCATATTTAGAAGTTCTTCTCTCAAACAGAAAACACTCTGTTCCACCTTGTGATGTCATGTGGTTTTGAAACATACACCTTTACTAGAATCATTTTGCCAATCTCTATTAAGCAAAAGGTAGCTTGAAACTTGAAAAATACCACTACATGACATCACAAGGTGGAACAGCATTCAAAACACAAATGTACAAACAAGTGTGAATGAAACAAACACAACTCCAGACATGTTTTTAGGAGGTAACAGCATTCTAACTTGGCGTAAAGCTCACAAGAGTTAATTTTGTGTAATATGGAACCTTTAAATAAACAACTCAATGTGTAAATATGTTTTCATAAAAGTAATTACTGATTCAGAGCAGTTTTCTTTACCACATAGATCACCAGTCTTTTTATAAGCAACGCCACAATATCTTTTTACTACCTCCACGCGCGTTGCAGACTGTAATTTCCGATCCATATAGCTGTGATGATGTTTACGTTGTGAAGCTGTGGAGGTGCCGTGTGCAGACCTCGTCCAAAAGCTCAGATGCCTGGGCGCTGAAATCACAGCGGAGTGGAAACTATTCTGTTAAAGTGCTTTAAGACAGTGCCGTAAATGACACAGAAAAATCCCACATAGTTTTAAATGTGTTTGATAAACATTGGCAGCGTAAAATGTCGCAAGATTGAGCAGTGCAGATAGGGTTAGTGTGTGTAAGGGAGGACAGAGGTAGGATAAGGTCATACTAGACTTTAAATTGTGTTTTTCAAAATATGGCGTCTACTTGACATAGTTTTGAATTGTGAAGTCATTGCATATTGAAGGTGCACTGTGTACTTTTTGTGGTGGAGGAATGTCTAATAGCATTAAACGTATCCATCTTGCATTTACTCAATAACATGGGTCATTTGCGGACATAGATTCAATTAAAAGATGCATTTAAGACAGAATTTTATGTCCGAGCAAGTTTGACCAGGAATCTAAGATCGTTGATTTCCCAGTTGCACGCAGGAATCCTTCCCCTGGCCTTAGAAACTGAGATGTTTTCTCAAACCCCTGAAGATATTTGTGTGAGCTGGGAAAAGTAGAAAGTGAAGTTCATGTTTTGGTGTATTGTCCATTTCATGATGAATTTAGAAACCCTTTGTTTGATTAAATGTTCTCCCAGCGCTCTGATACGTTCTGGTGTAATGATGATGACAAGATGAAATGGTGCTTTAATTCTAATATTTACAAGTTGGCATCATTTTGTGTAAAGCCGGAAGAAACAGCAGACTTGATTGTATAAATGAATTAATTTGCATTTGTAACACACATCTGGCAACTGGCCATGGTATTCTGTCTGTGGTGTCTTATAATTATGCCCATGAAAGGGCTGGGCATATCTCATCTTTATGCAAGACATAAAAATAAAAATACCTTTAAAAATGTAATGCTATACTGTGGAAAATTCCAGGCAATATCTGCATGGAGATAAGTGGCCCCTCCACCAGCACAGTTACAAACTGCACTTTTAAATCTACTGTATTAATTGTAGCAATAAAAGAAAGTGCATGGTTAGAGCAGGGAATAGTTTTAATCAAGAAAAAAATACTGCTATTACTGCTAGTTTTTACTATTTTTAAAGGTTTTATATTAAGCTAAATTGACTCTTGTGAGCTTTAAGCAATTTTATAATGTTGTTACTTCGTCAAAAACCTACCTGGACTGTTTCATTCACACATGTTAATATCACACATGTTAGTAATCCTGCATTATTAGTCTGTCTACATCACCAAAGATGAAAATACTCCTATACTATTCCACCTTGTGATGTCATGAAGCATTAGATTTCAAGTTACAGCTACAACAGCTACTTTTTACCTTTTGTTCAGTAGAGATTGGCAATTCCAGGGCTGAAATTATCCAGATAAAGGTGTATGGAGTTTAAACACAAAGTAGAGCACTTCCTGTATCACCACATGACATCACAAGGTGAAACTGAATGTTTTCAGTTTGAGAGAAGAATTCTAAAAAGATGGCATCTAAAAAGATGGCATCTAGTTGATATATTTTTAAAGCATTTTCTGAAAAACAAAAGAACATTCTCAGTCAGTCCACATGACCATAATCGTAGAGTGGTTCCAGTATATTGGTCCCATGAGGGTACTTTAAATGAAGAAAAGACATAAAAGTCTCCATGAATTTAATGGGATGCTATGTCAAACTTCCAGAACACAGTTTGAAATGCCACACGATGCCAGATTGGACAAGAAAAGCATGAGAAAATGATCACAGAAATTGGACATTATTTAAAGTTGTTGTTGTTGTTGTTTTTTTCATTTTTGGTTGTTTTATTGCTGACAAATTTAGAAAAATGGCTGCTTACTCTGCATCTCCACAAACCTGACTCTTATTTGGCCTCTCCCCAATTGCTATCATCTTAAACAGTGTGTCATAAAACTATCTGTCTCCATCGAGTATGGTTTTAATTTTTTGTTTCCATGGAACTGTGCAGGTGACGTGCCACATCTTGAAAGTTGCACAATGCACCTTTAACTAGTTTGTAAGTAAAATTTGTTTTACTTCAGTATACTGCAAATAGGTTGTAAAAACAGCTCTTAAAGTCAAAATGAGATTGCTCTGCGCTGTCTGCATGTATTTATAACACATTTTTATCCTCTGCTAACCAGGAAGTTGTGCTGTGAACTTGTGGAAACATCAGTATTTGCGCTTTAAACCCACTTCTATTTGTAGAAATTTCTAAGTTGACGTGTCCAATACAGGACGAGTGTTTACTTGCTTATTAGCTTGTGGTAGCTCTGTCTCCCTCCTTTTGCTGTTGACCTTTGAGCTCACTTTCACCAACTTGAGTGTCAGAAGTGCAGAGAGCGAGAGAGAGAGGAAGAGGGGGGTGGAATAGTAAAACTCCTATAAATGAATTTACAGCAGGGGCCCGCACAAAGCTGTACCGGGGGATGAGCTAACCACTGGGGAATGTATGTGAGAAAATCTGCAAACGCCATCCGTCAAAATATGTATCTGAAATATGCAAAATAAACAGATAAACACACAAAGCTGATCAACTGTGCTTTGAATCATAATTGGACCCCTCTTTGTTTTCCGAAAGTTGTAGATTTTTGACCGATCATTCAAAATCGACTTGTCTTTGCAAATACTTGTGACGTCAGCGCCGGTCTGGATTCAATCTTGGCTGTCTTAAATCTTCGCTGTTCACCCCAAAGAAGAGGGAGACGAAGGGGGAGTGAAGGATTGTGGGCAGTGGCAGAAGTGACCCGTTTAAGTTTATGGTCCTCATCTCCATGCGTTGTCCATCAGAGCGTGGTTTAGCAGACGCAGGGGTCACAAGGCGCTGACCCTGACCTCGACATTTTGACAACGGGCGCCCATCTTGTTTTCGAGGCGTAAAGATATTTGGGTAACCTTCACAGCTCCAAAGATAGTCCAGATGTTAAAATGATTTACAAAGCTGGCTGAGCATAGTGAATGTTAGTAAAGATTCGTGTTTAAATAAGATAATGCGTCAGTTTCACTCCAAAAAATGCGTTGTACCTTGGTACTTTTCTGGTAGCTGGTACGTCAAATGCTTTTCTTCAGTGGAAATGTCTGGCTGGAATGTTTCACAATATTGTATATAACCTTTCTATCTTCATGGAGATCAAACCAGGCCAAGTTACCAGTCAGATCTGTGAAGAAGCAAATCTGCTCACAGTCAGAATGCATCTTTCTAGGTATTTTTGAGCTGTAAAACCACCTATAACTTAAAAAATGTAAGGTAGATCTGTTTAATGTCATACTGTGGAACATTCCAGACAGAGCAAAGACATACCCATAGAAACAAGCAGGTGACGGACCAACAACCAAAAAGTTACACAGTGCACCTTTAATACGCAATGAATGGGCGATGCAGGAAATCTGTCTACTAACCTTGTGGGTAATGGGTGAATCTTTCAGTATGCAGTAAGCGTATTCTGTAAACGTGGTGTAAAACGGACTTTATATTTAAAGGTGCGATATTAAACTTTTTGGGGGCCGGGTCTGTTACCTGATTGTGTCTGTGATGAATATTATTGCTTTGTCTGGAATATTCCACAGTATGGCATTAAACATATCCATGTGGCATTCATTCACAATTAAAGTTTTTATTGCTCAAAATACCTTGAAATAGATGCATTCTCACTGTGAGTGGGGTCACCTGTTCATAGATCCTGCCTGTAACTTAGTTTGAAGGCATGACTCGGCCCCTTTTTGTGGTACAGCACAACAGTAAACAAAGCGGTCGAGATGGATGAAGACGAGACAACGATTCCCGAGATCGAGGATTTATAGCCGGAACAAAGAGAATGTTTGGTGAATTTTTTCAAGGGAAAGACGTTATTGCCCTTCTTCCTATGTGATTTGGAAAAAGCTTAATATACCAGTAAGCCCTGTTAGCAGCACATTACATACGCCACGACCAAATAGCAACGATTGGTTAAATTAAAAAAGTACCCACCTACCATCAAGCAAACAAATACTAATGCTGCGAGGTCAGACGGTTTCCACGAAGTGAAACTGACTGATGAATCAGGCTTGTCTAATACCATATTGTGACACATTCCACGCAACATCACCATGGATACAAGTAGAGAGCAGACCCTCCACCAGACAAGTTACACAGTGAACCTTTAAAGATTTTAAAGGTTGATCACACAAGTCACCAACAATCAAAGTAGCAACTTAAAGGCACTATGTAACTTTCCTGGTGGCGGGGTTAGCCTCTTGGAAATGTTATTGCTGTACCTGTAATGTTCAAACAGTATGGCAACATATCCATCCACCAGGTAAAGTTACAGGTCAGATCTGTAGGTAGGCGAGTACACTGACAGTAGGAATGCATGTCTCTTTCAGCAATAAAAACACCTGTAATGCCTTATGATGTAACACTCTAGAAAACTCCATGGAATCAAGCAGCATTAAACGTAACTATCTTTGTGTGTTTGACTGCTACCAAAAAAGTAAAAGTTCGATGTTTTTTTGTTGTAAGATAAGACCCTTACTTTAAAATGCAAACTTCATAATTGGCTGCGGTCAGCACCAGTCAAAACAAAGGAGTATTTCCATAAGTGAGAACACCTGCAGGACTTTGTTCTGGGAAAAATCACATTGGACTTCAAACGATGTGTGTTAAAGCGGACATTTCAAAGGCAGGTCCGTCGCTAAACAAGAATTAAGGTGGACAACTCAAAGGCTAATATTTCAGAGTGGATGTGTGTGTATGTTATTACACTGGCAATCTCTTTGAGCAAACAACGCAACTACTCCAGATTTATATTTCAGGTACTCAAAACATGACTGAAGGGTTGTACTGTAGTTCTGGGTATCACAGGGTCCCTTATGATTCGATTTGATTACGATATATGGCTCACGATACGATATTGTCACAATATGACAATACATGTGATAACTGATATACTGCACATGATACTCTGTGATTTATTGCTGTTTTTAAAGAACCCAGTACACTTTAGAAACAGTATTCTTTGTTAAACCTATACCTGTGCAAAGTTAATAGGAAATACATATATTTTGATCATCAAAACAGTGAATATGTCAAGCGTATTGCATAGACATGTTTCCTTCCACTAAAAAAGCAATAAAACTGTAGTGTGGTCACACAAAAAAATGCAAAAAAGATGCAAAAACAAACAGTCAACATAAAACAAAAGCATCTATATCTTGGCAATAAATCACTACAGCAACCCACAATAATGACATCAAATTTAGCACCAAATTTAGTATTATTACCAGTTTTATTACCATTTATATTTTTTCTCTTTGTTATTATAATATATTGTAATATGTCAGCTACTGTGTCCAAACAATTTCCCCATGTAGATCAAAAAAGTTTGTATTACAATATATCAATATTTTTGATCACCCCTAAAAACTGTAAAGAACCCTACTGAACTTTAATTCATGCTTTTTCCCATTGGCCATCAGACCTTAAAATCAAAGTTGTTTTTAGAGACATTTCGTAATTTCGTAATTTTCGTAATTTCATTCAGAAGAGTTTTTGTCCAACAACTTTCAGTTTTAATCTGGTCTGACTTGTACCTATGACCTAGACAGGCTAGACAGAATAGTTCACATATTGAGTAAGAGAATAAACCAATCATGCATGTGTATTGTTCTTTAAAATATCAATTTAACTATTCTATATTACACAAAATGGATTATTGTGAGCTTTAAGCCATGTTATAATGCTGTTATCTCCTCAAAAACCTGACCAAAAAAACAAAAAATAACATACCTGGAGTTGTTTTTTGTGTCATTCGCATATGCTTGAGTAACTCTTTGTCATTAGTCTGTCTGCATCTTCAAAGCTTGATAGGCGTTGTTTCACCTTGTGGTGTCATGAAGTGGTAGTTTTCAAGTTAACAGCTACGTTTGACCTTTTGTTCAGTAGAGAGTGACATTTCCAGGGCAGAAATTATTCAAAGGATTTTAATTAAGGCGTATGGCATTTAATAACAGAGTGGAGCACTTCCTGTATTACCACATAACATGACAAAGTGGAACAAGTGGATTTATTTTATTTTTTGTCTTAGAGAAGAACTTGACCTAAATGTGCAGCGTTTGTGTGTTAAACATGTGTGAATGAAACAAGACGCAACATTATAGATAAAAAAATAGCATGAAATATCTTAATACTCTGGAGACTTTAAAACATATTGTGCTTGTCTTCTTCGTCCCGTATCAAGAAAAACACTTCCAAGTCTATTCTTCACCTTATAGACCTGATATTGATTTAACACCATTCTTATACAGCACGCTAGGTTACATCTATCTTCATTGTGTCTTTGAAAATGATTTGCGAGTGAACCTGTGTTTGAAGTGTAGACATCGAATAGAATTGACCTTTTTCTTCATACTATTTCTTATTTTTATGCAACCAGACCCAGCCATGTCATCTGAGGTCTCTCTCCACACAAATCACTCATCCCGCACTAGGTTATGGAATTATGTTATGTGCAGAAATTAATGGGACTTTCCATATTCATACAGCCAGAGAGCTTAAAGTGGACTTCAGTTATTGCATATTATTGGTGTAAGGAAAATACTTTGAAATTAAAAGTTCTGTATTACACAAATTTGACTCTTGGGAGATTTTAGCCATGTCACAATGTTGTTGCCTCCTCATGAACATATCTGGACTTGTGTTCTGTTTCATTCACACTTGTTTGAGTAATTCTTTATTATTAGTCTATCTACATCTCCAAAGGTCAAAATGCTCTGTTACACCTGGTGATGTCATAAAGTTGTAGTTTTCAAGTTAACACATTTTATCTTTGGTTTAGTAGAGATTTCCAGGGCTGAAAGTGAAGGTGGATTGAGTTTAAAAAGAAGTACTGTATTTAATGTAAATTTGTACTTTACTTAAGTACATTTTAAAGTGGATACTTTTTCTTTTACATCACTACATTTGAGAGCAGGCATCCGTTTTTTTTCCCCTACCCCACTACATTTTTAACTGGACTGAAAAGTAAAAGTATTTTTCATTATTGTTTGAGACCTTCTGAAAAGGCTGAGGGGATTATTTTTAACATATTCACAGTTTGATCAAGCAAAAATATGCAGATTAAAAATGCGAGAAAAAAAATTCTATTCAACTGAACAGATTTCAGCACAAATCTTTATTAATGTCACTACATTTGAAGCTTTTTTAGATTTAAAAATCTGCTCAAATACATTTTTACACAGTCTTTCATATTTTTACTTAAGTAGATTTTTGTGTGTTGCTTTTACTTGAGTATTTCTTTGCTCCAGTGTCTACACTTTTATTTAAGTTACAAAATGTAGTACTTCTTCCACCATTGACCAGATTGATATGCAAATGTGTCCCCTGTCCTCTATTGTCCACTGTGAAGAATAGCACTTCCATATTTAGCCTCAGGTCTGACCAGCCCCATCTGATTTCTCTATTGTTTTTGACACAGAGCGCCGCCTCACTGCACGTGCGCACGGCCCTGCAAACGCCCACTCACTCCTTCACGCTTTCTGGCACAACTGTTGCCATGGTGCCTGTGCAAGCCAGCTGTGTTTCCTCTTCAATGGTCCAAGGATATAATAAGATACACTAATGTAGATGGAATATTCCCGTTGGGATCAAGATGAAGTGGCTGTTTTGCAGTGTCAACAAAAGTATCTTAATATCATAGTGAGCTGCATATGAGAAAGCGTTTTGATATTTTTTGGGTATTTTTATTCAGAAAACCAAGAGAATTACGAAATAGTAACAGGACGTAGTCGTCACTTGTTGCCATGGTAATAGAGTGCAAGCGTCTGGGTCACTGTGGGTGAAAAGACGTAAATATAGACGACAACGATAATATTAAAGATGTTATTATTGCAATTCAGAGTCTAGACAAAAGCAGTAATGGAAGGTAATTGATCATAAAAATTAAAAACATGTTTGAATTTTGTTCTGTGAAGTAGTTTCGTTATTTTGTGTTATTTTTGTGGTTCATTCTCTCTTAAAATTGCTTTTAAAGGTGCGCTATGCAGCTTTTTTGGTGGAGGATCCATCACTTGCTGGCTGGTCTCCATGGAGATGTTATTGCTTTCCTTATTTTCCACAGTACAAGCATGTGACAACACCAAGTTACATGTCAGATCTCTGGAGAGGCGACCCCATTTACAGTCAGAATGCATGTTTTTAAAGGTACGCCACTTACAACAATAAAAACACCTTGCATGATAGAAGTTTATGCAATACTGAGGAGCTTTCCAGGCAAAGAAATAACATCTTTCCTTCACCAGTAACATTACATCGTATTCCTTTAACAAAATTCAGTAATACACACACATTTAGTTTTATTGTATTCTATATATGTTAAGATTTTACATTTGTTGCTTTGACCTTTTTCAGAGATTTATAAATAAAGTTTGGTTTAGTTTTTTTGTCATAGCAAAATATAGACTGGGGTCACAAGGTGCAGGTGTTGCTTTCGGAAACAACAATCAACACATTTCAGTTCATTTCAGTTCATATGAATACAAGAATTCAAACTGTATATTAGTATTTAGTTTAGGATCTATTTTAGAAAACTCCACCTTACCAATTTTACCAGTAGCCTTTATTATACCTCCATTCTTATATTCCCTGGACCGCCCCTTCATGCCTATAAAGCAGCCACTTTGTCCTCAGCCGAGTCTCCCAGTGCATACAGTGGTCCATAACTCCACATATGTTTGCACAGCTTTATACACACAGACTGGAGGAGGCATGTGATGGGCGCACAGTGTAAGTCACCTTAAGCATATCGGACCTTTATCAAACCCAAACCCAAACCCCCCTCTCCCCTCTCCCCTCTCCGCTCTCCCCTCTCCTGCACCACTCTAAATATTTGTCGGCTATTATAAACAAGCCGAACGCTGGAATGTGCGCACATGAATGACAGCTATGCCTTTTTATCCCTTCAAAGATTAAACTGTTCCAAATATGTGCAATGAGACCCGCCGGTTCACTGTGACAAAAGGAAGTTTGCATTTTTGCTGAGATTTTGATTTTAGATTTAGACAATTGGAAGTTTCTCAAATTGCATAATTTTCTGAAAACTGAAAAAACGTCAAAACTGAAAAAGTGGTTCACTGGGATTTTAGACTCCATGCATCTTCACTAGAATCATTTGGATTGGATTCAGCGCTGGAATTACCAATCTCTACTGAACTAAAGGCAAAAGGTAGCAGTTAAAAAGTTGAAAACTACTACTACATGACATCACAAGGTGCAACAAAGCATGACTAAATCTCACAAGAATCCATTTTGTGTAAGATTACTTGTTGATTAAAGACTGCTTTGTGACACAATAGATAGAACATTTCGATACATAAAACACTAATCTGTTTTTTATTCGTCAACTAAATAATATTATGATGTGCGTCTTTGCTGCCCCCTTGTGGCTGAACTTGTAACTTTTGCCCCTATCTTGCAAGAACATACTGTATGAACTTATACTGCTGACAGACTTCAATCGCAAATCCACCAACAATGCATGCAAGGAATAATACAATACACATTCTATGACTTCAAATAATGGAAACAAGACTTAAAATGGGGTTATGGGTGGGGCTTAAATATTACCAGAACATGAAGCAGAACAGAAGGTGGAGAAATAGATAGGCCTCTTGGGATCAGGGGTCAAACAAGCAGCGTAAAGTCTGTCAAATACTCATCTGTACGCCATCTTTTATGTATTCTCTATAGGCTCAAAGGCTGTTCTCAAATCAGGTCAAAACTATTGCCTTGAATAATGGACAAACCACTAAAGTTGGGTTTTGTTTGCGCGGGTCCAGTCTCCAGCGTCATTTACATTGGATTAGCATAAAAAGTGTTGACAAGATGCTGGGGGAAAAAGGGCGATTTGAATTAGAGCCATGCGAGTTCTCCTTCAGAACTCAAGTGCGTCTAGGGCCTGTGTTATGTATTATTCATGTTTTTTGACACACATTTTACACCTTGAAATCATGTAAACGTAGGGAAGAGCAAAGTTGGGACTGTGAGGGGTAAGCCTGTGTAAATAGAGCTAAAAACAATAGACTGGGTAAATATGCAGGATTACAAACATGCACGAATTAAAAATATAACAACTTCATCAAAGATATATTTTTTATGACATTAAGGTTATGGTTATATGCTGACGGTCTGAACAGAAGATGCAGAAGTGGCCTCGTGTTTTCACTTTTTATTCCGCCTTTAAACGAGTGTTTTCTGGAGGAAATCTGTGTGCATACGGTGACGGAAAAGTGTGTGGATTTCGATTGGGTATGCAGATCCTTCTCTGTTCACTAATTGTATCTCTGCATATTCTGTACATTTGTTGGGATGCCTCCTGTAAGAGCAGCTTGAAGGTCCGACACATGGAAATGATCCAACATGTTTGTTTCTGTGTACTGTATGTATGTAACATAAATGCGTACCCGACGTGAGCAGATCTGACCAGAGTTTTGTGTCTTGGGCAGTGTAAACTGAAATGCTACAGTGGAGCGTATTCAACTTTTCCACTCTGGAGGGTGGTTTCAGATTTTTGCATTTTTAAGCCCCAAAAAACGCCATCACCGTCTATACAAAAGGCACTTCCGATAAAATATTTTGTCGTTTTTACCAGCAAGTGTTCTCTTGTAAACAGGCCCTAAAATCTCAAAAAATTTATTTTGCATAATCTAGGATCTTTTAAACTCAACGTGTAAGCTTTTTTAGGTGCCTTGTAAACCACCTGCTTGTCTCCATGGAAATGTTATTGCTTTACCAGGAATGTTCCACACTATGGCATTCAGTGTATTTCATGAACACAAGCACGTCATGCCATCAGGCCAAGTTACGGGTCAGATCTATGAAGAGGCTCATGTACATTTAGCATGTAAGATTTTAAAGGTATTTTTCAGTAATAAAACACCTGCATCTATATAAATGCAAAATAGTTGAAAGACATCTGCAGCATATTAGGCACAACAATCACATCTCCATGGAGACAAGTAGGCAGCGGACCCTCTACCTGAAAAGTTAAAGAGTGCACATTTAAGCTAGCCCAAACATTAAATCAATAGGCTTTGCTAAAATACAAAAACATTTTCTTGATTTTTTTCCAACTATGCCTGGGATTTACGAGGCCCCTCACTTCACGGCTGCCCTGTCGGTTGGACTTCAGCGCAGGGCTGAGGCTCCATGTAGCAGTGACAAAAGAACAGAAGACAGACTCTAGTGCTGTCTCTGTTTGAAGTGCACATCAGCTGTCTCATTATAACAGGCGTGGAGACAGGCCCTTCTAAAGCCTCACACCCTCCATGTGAAAAACACTTGGGCTGGTGGGGAATCCTGGTCTGTACCTGCAAAAGTGATATATGGGTCAGAACTAATAGGCTAGTTAGTGCAGTATAATATTTTTAGAAATGTTTTTTGTAGTCTACCAGTAGTTGTTGTAGTTGTTGTAGTAGTAGTAGCAGTATAATTAGTAGTAGTAGTACTAGTAGTGGTAGAAGAAGTAGTAGAAAAAGTAGTAGTAATAGTAGTAGTTGTTGCTGTTCAAGTTGTAGTAGTTGTTGTTGTTGCTGCTGTATTAGTTGTAGTAATAGTAGTAGTAGAAGTAGTAGTAGTCATAGTTGCTGTAGTAGAAGTCGTAGTTATTGTAGTAGCTTTAAATCAGTGCTGGTGGTATTTGAAGTTACTGCTCAAAATATTTAATGTCATGCGTACTATCTTTAGCAAGCTATTTATATCCAAAATATTCCATTTTGTGGGTGATTAATTCTCCCTTTTTGCAGCAAAATGGAAAATTTCATTATAAACAAACCTTCCAGTCCAATCAGCATCATAATTTTCCCATTAGTTGAGGTCCAGTTTGATTGCATGCCCAGCTCTACTTTTCTACCAGTGGACTACATATTTTTCTCATAATTCAAACAACATGCAATTTAGCTTCTTATTATAAGTACTAAGAGTTGTTGTTTTTCTTATCTTCAGTGTAACTAGGTATATTTTCCTATTTCAGCTATAAAAAAGATTTGTTCCATTGGTAGATATGGTAGGTAAATTTACTCAAATCAATATAAGTTTTTAAAGGTCCTATATCATGCAAACTTGACTCTTGTAATGTTTCCTCATCAAAAACAGACCTGGAGTTGTGTTTTGTTTCATTCACACATGTTCGTTTGACCCTTTATTATTAGTCTGTCTACATCTCCAAGCTCAGAATGCTGTCTTCCACCTTATGATATCATGATGTGGTAGTTTTCATGCTATCTTTTAACTTTAGTTCAGTAGAGAATGGTAGTTCCAGGTTAGAAATAATCTAAATGATTCTAGTGAAGGTGTATGGAGTTTAAAAACAAAGTGGAGTTCCTTTCTGTATTACTTCATGACATCACAAGGTGGAAGAGCATGTTTTCAGTTCAGTCCAGCTTAAATATGCAGGATTTGTGTGTTAAAAATCTGTAAATGAAACAAAACACAGCTCTAGGTATGTTTTTGATGCATTATAACATAGATCAGAAAATAGCGTAACATGGGCTCATTAATTCAAGTCATTTTAAGTTGGCAAGACTTGAGTTTTTGTAGTGTGAGGGTCTGGGTGGTGCTCACAGGAGTTGGGGGGTTGACAGATCCGTCTCATCCTTCTGGCTCTGGAATGCGGCAGGAATCTTAGCCACTTAGCTCCGCCCACCTCTCCCACCTCTCCCACCTCCCCAAATCACATCCGTACACACGAGAAACAGACCGGACAGCTGCAGGGCTCCTGTACTGACAGTTATGAGTGTTAGCATGTCAGAACTGGCCGGGCTCATACGTGACATAAGGCGTGCTACTTTGGGAGTTGTAAAATGGGATCTGGAGGAGTGGGAAAGAGAAAGCTATAGCGTGTACGGTGTCTTGAATTACAATAACAATTTACCAGGTGTTTCTGCTGCAGCTCTGATTATGAAAAACATTATTTTTTCACAAATTGTAAATATTCTGTAAGTTATCATCATTGTGTTTCATGAATCAATGTTGCACTTGGACTTTTATTCAAGACTGTCAATGATTATTATTATTTTATTTTTATTTTTTTATGGTAATTTAAAGCCCAAAGAAGGTAAAAAGCCAATTTTTTTGATCTATGTCATAATGTTTTCTCATCGCAAACATACCTGGAGTTGTGTTTAGTTTCGTTCACACATGTTTAACACATAAACTGTATTTTTAAGACGTGTTCATCTCTTATATGGAAGACACGCTGTTTCACCTTATGATGTCATGTGGTAAAACAGGAAGTGCTCCACTGTGTTTTTAAACTCCTTACACCTTCTCTAGAATCATCTGGATAATTTCACCCCTGGAAATGCCAATCTCTGTTGAATAAAAGGTTATTTAAGGTAGCCATTAACTTGAAAACTACCCCTTCATGACATCACAAGGTGGAACAGAGCATTTTGAGCTTTGGAGGCAGACAGAAAAAAAAAGATTACTCAAACTCAATGTGTGATTGAAATAAAACACAATTCCAGTTATGTTTTTGAAGAGGTAACAACATTTTAACAAGACGTAAAGCTCATTGGAGTCAATTTTGAGTAACATACCTTTAAATAAAATTGCCAGTTTAAAGTATTTTTGTATTTGTATTTACTATATTTTGCAAAATTGACTCTTGTGAGCTTTACTCCTTGTTAAAATGTTGTTACCTCATCAACAACATACTTGGAGTTGTGCAATCAGAGGCGGCGCAACCACTAGGCAAAAGTAGGTGGCTGCCTAGGGCCCCCACACCTGGAGGGGCCCCCAACCAATTGCTGTCAGTGCCACTAATGGCCGAGGCCTCAACGCAATTTGATTTTCTCTCAATATGACATTAAATTACTGTAATTTACTTTTAAACAATAATCATAAGAAAAATAATGATAATCATATGTAATGGATGTAAACAAAAATGTAATTGTAGTAGCAAAAAAAAAATAAAACTAATTTCAGTTCTGGTTAGTAGGCTTCTAAACTAATAAGACAAGTTTTCAATCCACCATAATTCAAACAGAGATGCGCATGTTTCAAGAACAATGGGGAATAACAGACAATTACAATATTAAAAAAACAAAACAAAACAGAAAAACAGTGCATTATAGTGAGGGCCCCATACTCAAATTCGCCTAGGACCCCCAAATTGCTAACTCCGCCTCTGTGTGCAATTGAACAAATGCAAGGGACATATGTTTAATGCTCTACTGTGGAACATCCCAGGCAAAGATCAGCATCTCCATGAGGACAAGCTAGTAGCGGACCCTCCACCTTAGACGCTGCACAGTGCACCTTTAAATCTAATGGTCCTTGTGAGCAATATTGACTTACCCCTGGACCCTGTGTTCTAATTTTACTGTGGCCTAAGTGAAGTATATGTTAGCATTAGCCTCCCATATAAATCTATAGGACATTTGAGGTAAACTGGGCCCGGCACCTGCCTCCTCTGCTATTTTCATCAGTATTTATGAGGCTGCACTGTTTTGAGTCCAGGATCTGCAGCGCCTGCGTCACTGCCTTTGAACATATAAACCATCTCCCATGCTTACGTTAGCCAAGGATGCTTGTCTTTGTTCCTACCTCCTACAGGCAGGGTCAGCTCTGTGTTTACATCAGCGGCATGTTGCTACGGTAACAGACGGAACGAGCGAGCGGGCGAGGTGGACGGAGAGTGGTGGAGTTTGGGCTAGTGTGAAAAATAATATGCACAAAGAGGAACTGGGTCTTAATGATAGTGGAAATATTAAAAGGTGAGGTCAACGGATTGGCTTTAAAGCTGCTGTGGTTGGCAGGATTTTACACAGTTCAAATGTTAACAGTTGGTAATAAACTGCCTGTAATTAGTTTGTAGGTCCAAAGAAAGTATATTTTTCATTCTATAGAAAATATGTTGGCAAAATATGGAATAAAGCTTGTACTAGCAATGTCAACTGTATTCAAACCTGATGAACTCTTAAAGGGATCATATTAAGCCTTTTTCTGATTTATGTTATAATGTTTCCTCATCAAAAACATACCTGGAGTTGTGTTTTGTTTCATTCACACATGTTTAAAACACAAAGCCTGCATATTTAGGCTGAGTTCTTCTCTCAAACAGAAGACACTCTTTTCCACCTTGTGATTTCATGTGGTAATACAGGAAGTGCTCCAGTGTGCTTTTAACCATCCATACACCTTCACTAGAATCATTAATAGAGTTTCAGCCTTGGAATTGTTATTCTCCACTGAATAAAAGGTAAAAGGTAGCTGATAACTTGATAAATTGGAGCAGAGCATTATGAGCTTTGGAGATGTAGACAGACTATAATAATAAAGGATTACTCAAACATGTGTGAATGAACTTTGAATACACTTTTGACAAAGTAACAACATTATAACAAGTCAAGTCAGTTTAGTGTAATATAGGACCTTTAATGAGGAAAAATAGTAAAAGGAGAAATAGCATAGTATTTAAATTAAAATGTTTTAATTGGTTTAAATTTTACTAAATGTGTCTATCAATACGAATAAAAATGTACAAATCTAAGCTTTCACCATTAAACATTCTATGCCCATATATTTGTGTAACTTTGACATTATGTTCTAGTATGGCAGACTTTCCGTCCTTACTGGGGGTGTCATCACGGTACAAACCTCAGCTCACGATATGGTGGGGAGACTCACGATTCGAGATGTAACAATATCCAAATCTCTCTGTATGATATTTTCATGATATACATCTCACAGTACGATATTTATTGTGATATTTTGTGGAGGCTTACAAAACTGTTAATATGCTACTTTTTCCTCTTAAAATGCCTTGACAAGACTTAAACCAAAGAATTAAGACTTAAAAGTGTTTAGAACTGTTATTTCTTCTTGTAGTCTTACACTGAAATGGAGCAAAGGATCATGGTCTATGTATTTCTTTCTATCTTTTTTTAGCTATTGTTGCACCATAGCTCTTAATTTAAGCAAAGAGACTTGTAATTTGTTATGTTGTGATGGTCCACGATATTATTGTGAGAACCTTGCCAATACAATAACACGTTATTGTTACATCCCTGTTCCTTACACTTCCTTCCATCACATAAACAAAACATTGCTCAGGACAAGGGTTGTCCAGAGAAAATCTTGATACTAAAAGAAGTAACGAAACTAAATACTCATACTTATAAAGTCACATTCACGGGACAGAAATTAACCTTTCCTGAATAGCTTTAAAAGTATAAGATCACATAGACTGATATACGCCCATGTACTATTATAGAAACAACATGGACAACTGAAGGAATACACAAATAAAAGACCACATGGTAATATAAAAGAAAGTACTATGATTTCATGTTGAAAATCACATTCTATTGTCTAAAGAAAGAGTGTTTTTATTATTATTGTGGTATCTGAATCAGTATTGAGCGTTGATTCTATTCCTTAGTATGGATATTGAGTTTGAAATCTTAGTCATAACAACACTACTCAAATTTTCAGTCATGTCTTTATTATTTTTTATCTCATTCAAAAAGTGCTAATTGCTTACCCATTTAGTTACTACTACTGGGAAAACTGCAGTAGTAGAAAAACAATGTGAAGCTTTAACGACTTCATAACCTCCACAAAAGCATGACGGCGTATGATTGGTAAACACATAAAAATATTAGAGGGGCATATTTTGCTTGCCCAACATGGCCGCCGCTGTTGCTGTAAGTCATTTCGGAGCATATTAAAAGTCCATTAGCGCGCTGCCCCCCTGCTGGCCGCGCTAATCCGAACCAGCTGCGGATTCGTCACTCAGACTTTCATATTTTTCTCCCTCCAACTTGGCAACCCCACGGACGAGCACCTCCGGCGTTTAGGTCAAATTAAGGTAAATTAGAGCTCGCAGTGGGTGAGTGGATTGGCACGCAATAGCGCTAATCCTGTTCGCCACTAATCTTTATTTACACTCGCTGCACCTATTGAGCTTTTCATTAGCGCTGTTAATTCTTGGATATGGTCATGGCTACTTGGTATATTCAGAGCTGGAACAAGTACTACTACTACTACTACTACTACTACTCATGCAATTAAGATGGACTTGTGTGTACTGTGTAAATATAAGTATAGGTGTTATTTGCCAAAGTAGTTTTAGTTTTATTAATAGTCTTATTTTTAATCATGCACTTATTAATTACCATTACCAAAACTACTGCTTCTCATTACTAAATTAAGTCACTACTACTCATAGACTGCATATACTGTCTAACCACCATGTTGTAAATAGTAAGTGTTCATGGGTGCGCTTCTGGCTCCATGAACTCTGGCTCCAATTGACTTTACATTGAAAATTTACTCCCCTCACTCTGCAACTGCTGCTGTGAGCCTTGTTATTTTGGTCTTAAAATGTTCATATTAACCCGCTCTACATTACCCTGTTTTTTCATTACCCTGTGTTTTCATTTCGTTATTTTGTTCTTAAAGGTGCACTGTGTAACTTTTCTGGTGGAGTGTCCGCTATCAGCTTGTCCCCATGGTGATATTATTGCTCTACCGGTTCCATAAACAAACATATCTTGTATTTATTTCTCAAAACTACTCCAAAACATGCATTATTTCTTTGCCTGGTGATGTGGCCTGCTTGTCTCCATGGAGATAGTTCAATTAAATGCCATACAGTAGGACATTTCTGGAAAAACAACATGGAGTTTAACAGGTGGCGGACCCTATACGAGAAATGTTACACAATGTACTTTTAAATTAATCTCTGTTCCTAATTTGGAACTCGCTCGGCTCCAAATTTGCTACTATAACTGCCGGCCTCATGAGCTTCATTTGACTGAGCGCTATGGATGACATCACACTCCCTTAGTCCACTTCTTTATACACTCTGTGCTACTACTACTACTACTACTACTACTACTTCTAATATACTGCATCTATTGGGTTAACTTATACTTACTTCTTGAGTTAACTTAAATAACTGATTTTACCAATGTTTATTTTCATTTTTCATCTTGCACAAACTATAACTGACAGTTCATTTGTTATTTTCTGCTGAGTATTTGAACCTAATCCACAATGACCGTACTGCAGCTATAAAGCAGAAACACATAAAGAAACAGATCAAACATGCATCAGACTAGAGTTATTTTCATTAGCTGTCTGTTGCCGTAGAGACGCCCGATGCACTACCTGCGCCTTCTTCTTCTATTGTTTATAATAAGCAGAGGATTATTGGTGTTACAAGAAGTGTAAAATGGTGCAGTGGCAGAGTTCTTCCAGGAATCTCAGCCCTGGTGCCAGTCCATTCCCAGCTCCAAACCAGAGCGCTGGGAATCTACAGTAATGGGAAATTTAATCATTGTTAATTTAAGGGACTTTACAAGGATTTTAAAGAAATTACATAAGACAACTTTAAATTATGTTGAAAATTGTTCCCTGTGGCCATGGTAGCTGACGGAAACCTAACATATAAGTTTTTACTGTATTGGTAGTTTAAAGGTGCACTGTGTATTTTTTCTGGTGGGGGGTCTGCCACTTTCTTGTCTCCATGGAGATGTTATTGCTTTGCCTGAAATGTTCCACAGGATGGCATTAAACCTTTTTGTCTAGCATCTATTGAATTACACATGTTTTCATTGCCAAAAAATGCTTGACCTGGTGTTGTGACTTGTCTCCATGGCGACAGATAATACTATACTGTGAAGGATTCCGTGAAAAGCAATAATGCAAAAGCTTTTCTTTCACAAAAAAACTAAAATAAATAAAAAATAAGTGATTCCTCCATGTTTACATCATTCTAACGGTTAACAGTGGTGCAGTGTTTACCCACCAACCAGAGGGTCATTGGTTTGAACCTTTTCTGTCATTGTGTCCCTGAGTAAAACACTCCACCATCAATCAATGCCAATCAAATCATATAATATTATCACTGTGACATGCCATGAAATAATAGTCAGGCTGGTGCCACCTAGTGCCTCCGCTCAATTTCATTTCTCTCCAGCAACTAGGTCAGGAATCAGAATATACTACACATTTTGCAAGAACCCCTGAAGTTGTAGACCGTGTACCGGCCAATCAGCACAACAGTAAACAAAACGGTCGAGATGGATGTAGACGAAGCCATACATTCTGTGTTGGCAACGATTCCTGAGATCGAGGATTTAAAGCCACAACAAAGAGAATGTTTGGTGAATTTTATCAAGGGGAAAGACATTATTGCCATTATTGCTACGAGATTTGGGAAAAGCTTAATATATTAGTCAGCCCCATTAGAGGCACATTACATATGTGACGACCAAATAGCAGCAATTGGTAAAATAAAAAAAGTACCCCCCTACTGTCGAGTGAACAAATCCTAATGCTGCGAGGTCAGGTGGTTTCCACAAAGTGAAATCAGTTGATGAATCAAGCTAATGAAATAGACCCTTTAAATGACATTATAACAAAAAATAAACTAGAATTTTGAATTTCCAAGGTACAAATATTAGTTAATTTGCTTCCCTGTTAAGAAGGAAGGAAAAAAATACACATTTTTAACCTTAAAACTGTATTTCAGATTCACAAAAACTATAATTTATGATGAAATGTGTTATATATCTGTGAATCAAGTGGCAAACTGTAATGGACTCAAATTTCTGTGAGGATCTGTCCATTAAATCCAAAAATCTGGATCAAAATGCTTAGTGTTTATCATAATCTCTTGTTAAATAAACAATTTTGTACATCATCATTGTAAAAGTTTTTAAACCGGGCTCTGATATCACGCACTCACTTACATGTATCTGAGTGGTTTTCATTTGCTAAATTTTATGATTTTCTGTGACTAGTCCCAATTTCCCCCATTGAAATCACGTTATGTTCCACTCCAGTTTTTGTTTACAATTTTTCAAAGGGTCCACAACGTACCACAAGTCTAAATCATGTGCAAAAACACTATAAATACCAGTGGATGTGGCACGAGGCTGTAACTTTTTCTATTGCAGTCATAGAGTACATAATATTTACAGTGTCTGGAGGAGGCAGTAGCTTGAACCATGACTCCTGCAGGGTTATAAATCTCTGCGGAGATCCCCAAAAACAATACGTGTGGTGTGTCTGTGCGTGTGGAGGTTCTGGGAAGTGGTACACGGTGCTCAGAAGTGATGCAGATACAGACTCCTTATTAAAACACATTGTTAAGTTTGTGCGTGGAGAGGAGACGTGGGTGTACTGAAAACAACTAGACTATGTAAAAGAACCACTTGTGCTAATGGGTTAATGGAGTGGTTCTCCACTCTCCAGTGTGGTGCGCAGGCTTTGTTCTGGGACTCAGGAGTCTATAGTTTGAGTCTGGATTAGGTTTTCAAATTTGCTTAGTTATTAGACCTGGTTCAGATCTGTCTAAGATTATTTAGGCCAATTTTGGACACTGCACTTTATTAGATTTTATTTATTTTGGTTTTTTTCTCGTTTTCCTGATTTAGTCCTGGTTTAGTCTGGTTTAGTCCTGGTTTAGTCCTGCTTTAGTCCTGCTTTAGTCCTGGTTCAGTCCTGGTTCAGTCCCAGTTCAATCCAAGTTTTCTGGTTCTGGTTTAGTACTGGTTTAGTCCCAGTTTAGTGCTGTTTCATTTTTGGTTTAGTTCTGGATTAGTCTTGGTTTAGTCCCAGTTTAGTCCCAAATTAAGTTCAGTTTCATCCCGGTTTAGTTTTTTGCAGTTTTGGTTTAGCTCTGGTCTAGTCCTAGTTTAGTCCTGGTTCAGTCCTGGTTTAGTTCCGGTTCAGTCCAAGTTTAGTTCTGGTTTAGTATTGGTTTAGACCCGGTTTAGTGCAGTTTCATTTTTGGTTTAGTCCCAGTTTAATCCTGGTTTAGTCCTGGTTTAGTCTTGCTTCAGTCCTGGATTACTCCTGGTTTAGTTCAGGATTAGTCCCAAAATTAAGTCCCAGTTTCATCCTGGTTTAGTCCTGGTTCAGTCTTGGTTTAGCCCTGGTTTAGTCCTGGTTTAGTCCTGGTCTAGTCCTGGTTCAGCCCTGGATATGTCCTGGTTTAGTCCTGGTTTAGTCGTGGTTCAGTTCTGGTTTAGTCCTGGTTTAGTCTAGTTAAGTCCCAGTTTAATCCTGATTTAATCCCCCAGTTTTCATCCCAGTTTTGTCCTGGTTTAGTTCTGGTTCAGTTTTAGGTTAATCCTGGTTTAGTCCTGGTTTAGTCCTGATTTAGTCCTGGTTTAATCCTGGTTTACTCCTGGTTTAGTTCTGGTTCAGTCCTGGTTCAGTCCTGGTTTTGTCCTTTTTTAGTCCTGGTTTATTCCTGGTTTAGTCCTGGTTTATTCTTGGTTCAGTCCTGGTTTAGTCCTGGTTTATTCTTGGTTCAGTCCTAGTTTTTCCCTGGTCTAGTCCTGATCTTGTCCAGTGTAGACATGGGGCTAGTCTCGGAACAGAGAGATGACATCAACAGGTTAAGTTACAGGTCAGATCTGTGGAGAGGCAACCCCCACTTACATTAAATATACATGTTTTTCAAGATACATAGAACTGTAAAAACACCTATAACTGCACAATAGAAAAATGTAATGCCATATTGTGCAACATTTTCAAAGCAAAAACATACATGGAGACACGCAGGTAGCAGACCCCACCAGCACCACCAGAAAAGTTACATAGTGCACCTTTTTTTTCTCTACAAGTACTATACATGTGGATACATTATGACATATTTACTAACCTATAATCAATTATTTCAAACAGGGGCCTATTTACTGTCCGTGCTAATTCATTTTCATAGGATTACACGTCACTAATCTGTAGCATAAATATTTGCAGTGTAATGCATCGTGAGCCCGTAAAACCTCCACAGGAAGTACACAGATCTAAATATTGTGCTTGCGTCTCTTTTGGGGCATTTTAAACATTTGATTTCGCCTCCAGAGTGATAAAAAATGTCCACGGGGCTGTAGTGTTTTTGTAAGATACAGCAGAGGGGAGACACATGTGCACAGCTGGGACTGTCCATGCAGCAGCCCACCCACAAGTCCACAGAATTCATCATGTAAAAAGGGAGAGAAGAGAAGAGGGAGAGGGGCACGCTACTCCTGCCAGGCTATGGAGGAGTTTTACTGAAGCTCACTGGCTCCTTCTGCTGGACACTAAAGGATATTACACTAACAAAAATTCTAAAAGGGTCTTACTATCTTCTAATCAATGATATAATGTTGTTTTCATGTCACAAACAGACCTGGAGCTGTGTTTTGTTTCATTTGCACAAAACTCGGCATATTTAGACTGAGTTCTTCTTTCAAACACTTTATAATACAGGAAATGCTCCACTGTGAGACTTGCTGACCCATACACCTTCACTAGAATCATTTGGATAATTACAGCCCTGAAATTGCCTATCTCCACTGAACAAGCAGGTAAATAGGTAAAAATAGTCATTAACTTAAAAACTACTGCGTCATGACATCACAAGGTGGAACAACATTTTGAGCTTTGAAGATGTAGACAAACTAATAATGCAAGGTTTCTCAAACATGTCAAAAGTAAAACAAAACACAAATCCAGGTATGTTTTTGAGAAGGTGACAACATTCTAACATGGTTTAAAGCTCACAAGAATCCATTTTGTACAATATACAATATTTAACCTACTTTTAAAAAAAAACAAGTTTTCTTGGATTTGCACTTTCTTTGATGAGAATGAGAATGCATAGAACTTCTGCACTGCAAAGAAAACAACATCTAGTGAAGTTAAGATCACTTGAATTAAGAAAGTTTTATTATGATTTGAATACATTTCACTTGACAGGTAAAATTATCTGCTCGTGGAATAAGACTTTTTGTACTTAAAATATGAAAATACATCTTGCTACACTTAAAATAAGAAAAGCAACAACATTTTGCACTTAAAATAAAATCAGGTGTTGCTTGAATTAAGAAAAACACACTTATTCCATTGGTAGATCATTTTACTTGACAAGTTGAATCTACTCAAATAAAGTCAAATATTCTTAATTTAAGTCATTTTAACTTACCTAGATATTGTTATTTCCAGTGTGCATGTTTGTAAATACATATTAGGCTTACCTATTTACATTGTTCCTGTTTTCATATGGTCCATTGATAACAGTGTGTATCCTGCATTTGACAAACACTGTAATTATATTGTATTATTCTTACTTTTTTTCTTATAAATGATCAAAATAAAACCTCTCCTTTCAACAAACTTTGATCTGACTCAATTACATGATCTAATGTTTTGTTTCTCCTCGTCTTGGTTTTAAATATGCAACTTCGTTTTAATTGGCTTTTTGTGTACTCAGGTCTCATTAGAGGTAGTTCCTAAAGGTAGCTTATGACATTAATAAATCCTCTGAAACTAAAAACAGCATTCCCTTTACAATCCATGAAAAACCTACTGTATCTGGCACAATTTTCAGGCCTGACTCTTCAGTTGCTGGATTTATCTCAACAAATGTCAAAGCATGTAAATAGCTACTCCCTGATCTCCACCAGATGGCGATCACGCTTTCCTTTTCAATAAAGTTTACCATAAAAATACTTCAGAGATGAGCTAGAGGCCTCACGTTTTGGACGCATCACCTCACCTCTCATCCACTCTCGGTCTGACATATGCATTGACTTTACTGGACCTACAAGCGATCCACGTGAGACGCACTGTACAAAAAAAACACACACACACAAGCACCTGCAAGCAATTCACTCCACTGGATCCCTGGTCATTCCTCCTCAGCTCCTTCTGTCTATTTTTAACTCCGGAGTGCTGGATGGGTCTGTTTTGCTTTCCTTAAGGTTGGACACATGTCAAAGGGGAGAGGAGGAGGAGGAGGGCCAGCGCGTGTGAGAGGAAGAGCCAGCAGAGAAGTATGGGGGAGCTTTAAATCATGTTGATTCTTCACAGCTCAGAGTGGTGTTTAGATCTGGCCGGGGTAGAATAGGTCAGATTTCCTCGAAGATCAGGGCACAGGAAGGAAAACGAATTTTGTTTGAAGTTATTAGACATGAAGAGGTGGGAGAAGCAGCCAGCCAGTACCTATATTTCTCACTGTCAAAAGGTGGACCTGGTTGCAAGGAGTCAAGACAGTCCAGATTTAAGAGGGTTCCAAGTCTGTGTACAGTATGTAGTAAACAGAGGAGGATACAAGGAAGGCCATCTGAATGAATTCTGCATACACTTTTTCTTAGACAGGATTAGATTTTGAAGTTAACTTTAATAACCATCAACTTAGGCATGCACAGATCCATCTTTTTTAGTTTTGATACCAGTTCTGATCTGCCGATATCAACCGATACCAATGCAGAGGCTGAAAATAGCAAAATAAAATAAGACAAAACTGACCCGAATGTCTAAGCTGTTATTTATCTCTCAACTAACTGCAGAACTTTGTGTAAATAAATCTTCAAACATTATGAGACTTTTTGAGCCAACTTACACGTCAATTTAGGGCTGCTCGATTATGGAAAAAATCATTAACACGATTATTTTGGTCAATGTTGAAACCATGATTATTCAAACGATTATTTTTTTAGTTACATGATGCATTTATTCAGCATTGCTCTCTCAAAAAAACGCTTTGTTATTCATAATTTATGCAACACTTTCAAACTGAAAATAAATACAGGCTACAAATTTGTACCTTAGAGTGGTTTTGCAATGTATAAAACATAAAATGAAAAATAAAATACACTTAGAACATGAAACAAGGCATAGAAAAACATAAATGTATCCAAAATAAACTATATATCCAGCTGTTCTACGATCTCGTTCTATGATATATTAAAAAAAAATAAAACAAGTATGCTTATTTACATTTTTAAAAATCCCAAAATAAACTATGTTAAGCTTAAATTGTTTCAACTCGATTATAGGAGTTTGAAGATCCTTTGGCACACAAATCGAAATTGAAAATTCAATTAATTGCACAGTCTTACGTCAGTTTATATGTCCAAACAAAATACTGACTGAATCGATATTTGGAAGCCGATACTCGATCCAGCAAACTGGTAACACTGGATCATTGCATCCTTAATGAAAACTGCACTCAAGACCAAAAGTTCAAGTGATAAAACTGTTACTGCGATAGAATTCCCTGGTACTGCAGTATAAATACTCGGTAAATACACACAGTAAAACTCCAATAAACAATGTAAGACTACAAGAGTTTCAAAAGTGTCTTCAGCATTTTTAAACAGTTCAGCGCAATCTTTTCTGCAGCACTTCAATACCGAATGTGTATATTATAAGTGAATCACAAAAAAACTATTTATTATTTCTGTCTAAACACAATTACGATTTTAACATGTGCTTTGTGTATATTTCACTTGTCTAATCCAGATGATTGTTCAAAGCTGCTCTTGAACTTTACATGATGAAACAAATGGATTCTCTATTTATAGTTCCGCAACACTGTTTGGTACAAGTGTTTAAAGGGCCCATATTATGCTATTTTCTGATCTATTTTCTAACATTGTTTACCCATCAAAAACATACCTGGAGTTTTGCTTTGTTTCATTAATACCCTGCATGTTTCTTCTTTCTTTTTTCAAACTGCAAACACTTGTGATGCCATACAGGAAGCACTCCTTTGTTTTTAAACTCCATACACCTTCACTTTTGAGCTCTGGAGATGTAGACAGACTAATAAAGCAGGATTAACCAAATATGTGTGAATCAAACAAAATCACAAAACACATCTCCAGGTATGTTTTTGATGAGGTAACAACATTGTCACATGCCTTAAAGCTTACAAGAGTCAATTTTGCATAATATAGGAGCTTTAACATGCACTCTACATTATTCTATGACCAGCTTTTTAGAGTGCATGTTCCTGGCTGCCTGATAAGACAGACTCCTAAAGGGGAGCGAGGAGAGGCTGGAGATAAGATGGTGCTAAGACGATGTTTCACTGTGAGCCCAAACATCTCTATCTATGACAAAAGAAATGTATTTATTTTCATATCAGCACCACTTCCCCATTTGAAAATGATGGCTACTGGAGACCGTCCATCCCGAGATTGTCCAATAATAAATCATATAAACAGTGAGAACATATTGTGCCAATGTTGCCCAGGACTTTCTCTGACAGGCAAGAAAGATACATGAGCTCAGCCGAGTGTTTTTGAATATGTTTCAGCACCAACACCTGCTTGTCTCCCTGGCGATGTTACTGTTTTGCCTGCAGTGTTTCGCAGTACAACATTAAGCGTATCCATGTTACGCTTCAGATCTGTGAAGAGGCAACCCAGCTCAAAGTACACATATTTACACATAAAAACGATGTTACTTATTTAATACTACTGCAAATACTTTAATACCATACTATGAAACAACCCAGGCAAAAGAATGAACTTGTTCTCTGAGACAAGCAGTTTGGCAGGCTCTCAACCAGAAAAGTTACATCATAATACTCCTTTAAATTCTTAAAGGCTTGTATTAAGCTTTTTCTGATCTCTGTTATAATGTTTTTTCCTCTTCCAAAACTCTTCCTGGACATGTGTTTTGTTTCATGTTCAACACACAAACCCTCCATATTTAGGCTGAGTTCTTCTCTCAGACAGAAAATACTCTATTCTACCTTGTGATGTCATAATACAGAAAGAGCTTCACTGTGTTTTTAAACCCCATACACCTTCATTAGAATCATTTGGATAATTTCAGCCCTGGAATCTCTACTGAACTAAAGGTAAGAGGTAGCTGTTAACTTGAAAACTACCACTACACGACAACACAAGGTGGAACAGAGCATTTTGAGCTTAGACAGACTAATCAAAGGATTACTCAAACATGTGTGAATGAAGCAAAACACAACTCCAGGTGTGTTTTTGAGGAGGTAACAACTTTACAACATAGATTAAAGCTCACAAGAGTCAGTTTAGTGTAATGCAGGACCTTTAACTTTGAGCTTTAAGACTTTGAGATCCAGGCCAGAGAGCCTTACGACTTGTAACACTGTAAATTGTTAGCAAAAGCACAGTAGGCCTGTTTTGAAGGTAAAATATGAGTTCTTCTGGATGACGAAGTGGTTATGAGAGAAAACAGATTGCTGCATGCTTTAACTGTAGTCTTTGGACACGAATGGAACGACCTGTCCCAGGATCTTACAGCGCTCCCACTATCTCATTCTTTGCTATGTGTTGCACTAGTAGAACTGCAGTACTATCCTGTGCAGTCAGAATGGTAACAATACAGCATTTGCAGTAAAGTTATGGTTGTTACTTCATTTATTTAGATGTATCTTTATTTGGGTACACGATTAGAAGTATTTGTTAAAAGAATTAGAAGTACTTGTTGGGTGTATACAGTGGTGGAAGAAGGGCTCGATTTTGTAACATATACTGGAGCAACAAACACTCAAGTAAAAGTAAAAGTATCACATGGAAAGATCTACATAAGTAAAAATATTAAAGTACCTATTAAATATGTGCTTTAAGAGAAAAAGTCTAAGTATTTCATGCTGATTTTTAGGTCTTATATAAAGTCTCAAATGAAGATTTGTGCTAAACATTGTTCAGCAGAAACAATTGAATCAGTGTTTTGTTTTTTTCTAGGTGTTTTTATTAGTATATTTTTGTTTGCTCAAATTATGAACAGATTATGAAGAGATACTTGCTCTCAAATGTAAGCTACGTTTACACATAGCCAGGTATGTTGAGAAACAAATATTTCCCTCCCTCCATTTTCCAACATAACATCATGCACACAGCATAGTTTTCAAAAAGGTTTTTGTTTACATCAGCCTGCATAAATAACCCACCGAGCGCCATCATGACTACACCAAGCCTCTGGGCGGCACCTGGATTAAATTCAAACCTGTATCATTTATTTCATTACAGTTGTAAGTATCACTCAAAAATACCTTAAAAAACATTACTGAGTGGGCTCGCCTTTCCACAGATCTGTTAAAGAAGTGGTGAAATTGCTGACCTCCAAGCTCTCATTCAGCTCTGGTCATCAATATGATCCATCAGCTGTGTGTGCAAATGCAAACACATGAAAAGTGTTTTGACCATAAGAAATGTGACTGCTGCTCTGAATGCTTCATCATCATCATCATCATAGCAAAAACACTGGTTGCACTTATGGGGGGTCAGCTGCCTAAAACTTTACAAGCAAACGCCAAACCCTAGTTTTCCAGACTCTCCACTCAAGATGGAGTTTTTAGAAAGATTCATTTTCAAAGGTGAATTCGCTGTTTGCGTGTAAAAGTTGTGTGGCCATAGTCAAGTAAAAGTATCCACTTCACAATTCACTTAAAAGTGCACTACGTAGCGTTTCAGGTTGGAGGTCCGCTTCCATGAAGATGCTATTGCTTTGCCTGTAATGTTCCACAATATGGTACTAAACTTACATAAGAAGCATTTATTTGATTATGGCTGTTTGTACTGTTCAAAAATACTATTAAAAACATGCATTCTTTTTGTCCTGGTGGTGTCTCCTGCAGGTTTCCACAGAGATTGAAAAGTTTAACGGCGTACTTTGGAATATTGGAGGTGAAGCAATAACATCTCCATGGAGACAAGTAACTGGTGCGCCCTCTTCCAGAAAAGTTACACAGTGTACCTTCACGTAAAGTACAGATACCAAAATGTATAATGAAGTGCAGTACTTTACTACTTTTACTTATATAAAACCATTGTTGACGCTCAATGAAAGTGAGACAGGGAAGGCTCGGGTTCACTCAGTAGCCGTCAATATTCCTGTCTGTATCCCGAGGCCTGACAAAATTCCCTGACCTGGAATTCCAAATAAATCATTGCTTCAGGCTCCCTACTGTCAGAAAGCAGAGACTTCCATCCAAACACGGTATTCCAAGAAGCCGCACTTTTTCAGACCCAGGTATATTTGATCTGCCGACACTTTAGACTCACTGTAAACATACGCAGACATACGCACTCATTTCAAAGTTTTAATTCTCAAAGATTATCCCAAGTCCTGCCAAGATCAACTAATCTTAATCAAACACAATACAGAACACCTTTATTCGCTCAGACAAAAGAAGGATTGGATGGATTGGTCAAATTATATCATAATTCAAACACATTAATAGGAACAAAACCATAGCTTGGTAAACAGCCCTGTCTGAACTCAAATAAACAGAAAATGGTGAAAGATAAAATCAAAAAACACAATCGGATTTTGTTCCTTTAAGCCCATGTTTGCTCTATAACAGGATATGAAGCTGAACTTTAGATGTAAGATAAAGATTTTTATAAGGGAAAGCCTGTGACCGAACAATGAAGAAATAGAACTTACATTTAAAGCTGAAAGAAAAACAACTATAATCATGATTTTGTGAGCTGGATCTGGAAATTCCCTGACGTTAATGTCCATTTTAATACACTACATATGCCTTTGTTTTAATAGGACACAAAAATTTTAGAAGCATCGATAAATCTTGCTGAAAAAGAAAATTTAATTGGAATATTTGGTATGAAATGAAACAGGAAAAGTTAACTGTGTTGTACTTTAAAATGTATTTTACAGTGCACAATGGCCTCTGGGTTAGGAGTCAGCTCTAACAGTTTCTCACCCGCTCATCACCTGACTCATGCTATTCTATTCATTCTATACAGCCTAAGGACCATGCTGCTGCACTCTATATGAAAGTTAAACTCATACTGTAAAACATTCTCCATGGACACACGTTTAATGTCATATTGTGGAGCATTAGAACTGAAGGAACATTTCCAGGGAGACCAAGTAAAAGTCAAGTGATGGTGCAGGCCTGCTCACAGTAAGGCAGTTAAAACATCTAAAACAAAAACATGCTTTTCTTTTCTTTGCTAAAAAGTTACACAGTGGGGCTTTAAAGGCACTGTTGCCTATTTTGAACTATCAGTGAATAACATGTTTAGTTTGAACTGTTACAAATGAAACAGAAAACGCACACCAAGGTTCTTGTAGAGGTGCAAATGCAAGGAACAGTAAAATTAAAGTGGCCAATGTCAGATGGTCGATGTCCAAAAGCTTTTTTTTTTTCTGTCTTGACAAAAGAGCACCTTGGCTGGCAACCATTTTGTATACTGTGGTCCAAAGTAAGAAAAATTATCTGATGAAAGTTTTTTTTGCTGAAACGTTATTTAAGAATTAAAAAAAAAAGCTTTTGGACATCTGCCATCTGAGTGTGCTATGCATAGTTTCACTTTCAGTTTTAACTATGAGAGCCACGCCTCTCACTCTAATCTTGAACCATTACACCTAGGACAGTCACAGTTGTTTCTGCATGTTTCTTATCCAAGAACAATCCTGCTAGAATAAGAAACAGTGTCCCTGGAAATGGCTTCTATATGGTTCTATCTGACAAAAAGCCTTAAAATACATACAGTGTGTGAAATCCTTTAATTTTTTTTCTCATTTATGGTATGAGGGGTGTTTAACTAAACTAGAAAAAAATCATGTTTATAATGTATGTTCATAGACTGTATATATCAATGGACATAGCTAATCCACCAGCCGCCGTATTCCAAACAGGAAGTGAGTATGTGAGCACTTCCAGCTCCATCAACTCTGGCTCCAATTGACTTTACATTGAAAAAATGGTCACCCTCTCTCTGTCACTGCTGTACTGAGCCTCGTCATTTTGGTCTTAAAATGTTCGTATTAACCCATTCTATATGATCCTGGGGTTTGTATTTCACTATTTTGTCAGTTAATGAATTTCTATTTCTCGTATGAAACTCAGATCTTAATTCACCCCATAAATGCCAGCCTCGGTGAGCTTCATTTGACTGGAGCCGAACACTGTGGGTGACGTCACACTCCCTTAGTCCACATATATGTGCAGTCTATGTGTAAGATCAACGTCATCTCTAGTTTTTGCTTCCTTGGCCTGACAGATTTTTGACGTTTGGACATTGCTCAACCTCTTTCCCATGCTGCTCCAGTGTTGAGTGTCCATACTTACTATAATTATGATAGATACGTGAATGCTTAGTGAAGTTGCCAGACCAGATCTCGGCCGTGTTTTCGCTTCACCCCGTGACAAACCACATTACAAAGAACATTAGTGGACATGGGGTCACTGTAACACACACAAGGCAATACCCAGGAGGCTCTCTGTATTTGCTTGGGGGCCCTAAACATTACAATTAGATCATAGAGCGCACTGTTATTTCTTTTTTTTTTTTCTGGTCTCCCACATGTATCCAAACAAGAAATACAACACTCGCCCTCTCTTTTGCTGAGCCGTAATGGGCACCAGACACACTGAGATTTGGGACTTGCGGAAATTAATGTTTACTTTAAGTTCCATCTTTATTTCAGTGCTTCGGACCGTTGTTGAGAAAACACCCCGGATCACTCCAAAACCACAAACGGGGCCAAACAACTGCTTCTTTTCAGCTAAGATGGTGCAAAAAAATGATTCTCGATATCAAATTGCCTTTCTATGAGGCTTAGAAATTGACTTGTTCCAAATGTGGAGCACTCTTTGAACCCCACGGCGTCCTTTTTTGTGCAATTAGTGTTAGCCATATTGCATTATGCTAATATAATGGTACAGGAAAGCGGCTGGCGACACATGAAAGGACTTCTTAAAGGCACAGCGAGCAGGATTTAGGTCAAGGGACTATTTTCAGAAATGGGATATGGTTTTAATGCGGTTTTCATTGGGGTTTAATCACGTCCAAATTGCTGCTAATATGTTTGCATTACCTTCTAGAGATGCTATCTTCAACCTGAGAGAAAGAGCCGGTCGGGGACTCCAAGATGACCGCAGCTGCTTGAATATGATTACCACAAAGAAAGTTTAAAGTGGGTTGTTCTAGATTTAAGAATTTGTGGACTTCATCAAAACTGTACAAACTCCATGGTAGCAGGAAAGTCTTTTACTCACAATTAAAAGAAGTGGACAGAGAACAGACTAATACTTCTGGATTATGTTGAAGTATGAGTGCCACTGTACTGAAAAAAAAAAAAACAAGTTTAAAAGTTCAACTTCTCTTGGAGAAATTAACTGGAAAAAGTTGACATATTGTTGAATACAGCTGATTTAGCAACAGGGGTAAGAAAATGTATTGACTCACTATAGAGGAATTCACTTGTCCTAACAGGTTTTGAAGGTCCTGTATTGCATGAAATTGATTGTTGAGAGCTTTTAGCCATGTTATAATGTTGTTACCTCCTCAAAAAATCACCTGGAGTTGAGTGTTGAGTTGAATATGTTTGAGTAACCCTTTTTATTAGTCTGTCTACATCGCCAAAGCTCAAAAAATGCTCTGTTCCACCTCGTTGTGTTATCATGCAGTGGTAGTTTTCAAGTTAACTGTTATATTTTACCTTTTGTTTATCAGTTTCAGATGACTGGCATACACAAATGATTCTTGTGAAAGGTGCATGATGTTTAAAAACACAGTGGAGCACATCCTGTGTTAGCACATGACATCAGAAGGTGGAACAGAGTGGGAGAAGAGCTCAGCCTAAAACCCCTTTTACACTGAAACGAATCCACGTATCACCATATCACCGTATCGAAAATGATCTGCATCCACACACGTTTTTTCTGTGTCAGCAATCCTTCCTTATCCACACAGCTTTGAGCATGCAAACAAAACTTAAAACCGCATGGCTAGTTTGCATAAACTGAGCGCTCAAAACAGCTAGCTATTGTGCACTAATGCAGTTCAGCTTCTGTCGGACAAAAGGACACGACTCAGTGGATTATATGTGTTCTTTCTGTGACAGAGGGGTGTTCTGCTGATGGTGAGTCTGTTCTGTGCTTCAGTCGCATTGGAGATGGTTCATGTGAAACGTTTCAGAGAGACGTCTGCAGGTCATACACATAGAAAGTTTATAAGAATGGACATATATTCTAGCCTCTTAGCGTTTTGGCGGTGAATTACTTTGCGGTGCATGGGCCTACATCAGTGCTTCAGCATTTTCAGGAGTCCACATGGTGCTGGATCAGATCCGTACTCAGATGAATTCGTGGGAGCCGACGGCACCAGATCGTTCCGTCTCTGGAGCCGTTTTCAATTGGATTAGTGTGGATGAACACTGCATCCACAACAAAAACGATTTGAATACGTATTAGTGTGGACGGGGCCTAAATATGCAGGCTTTGTGAATGAACCAAAACACAACTCCAGGTATGTTTGTGATGAGAAAACACATCAGAAAATAGCATAATATGGGACCTTAAATACACAGCGCACATTATAATAATAAAAGTCGGCATTAAATAAAAGTATAACGTACTATATCATTATTGAAACCTGTTAATTATAGTTTCATAATGTTAAAATATGACTTGCATAATACTGGCATTGATTTGAGTAATGAGCCTGTATTTCTTTGTTGTATTAAAACTATTCTTAATGCATCACCTTTGTTACACTGAACATTGTATCCTCCACTCACTCCTTACAATAACACAATGACTAATGACGATGACGCACCAGTTACATTCACTATACACTAACCCAGGCTCTTGAACACATATGAGACTATTGGTACAAAAGCTGCATATCCGCCCCTTGCACCTTCCCATTAAATTTAATAAGGCCCATAGTAATTAAACTAGCCTATGCAGAACCGGAGAGCTGTAGTCCCCCGGGTGCAAATGTACAGGATGTCCACACTGCTACAGACATCAGTGATCTATGCATTGAGGTATTTTAGCTTTTAAGATACAACCGTGAGACGTAGGAGGATTTAGTTTGAACATGTACTTTATTTATCACGTGTAAAGTACATGCAAGACTTCACTTCACTGTACTTTGCTGACTAAGGAACCTTTCTATTCAAAGAGCCAAGAAAATGTACGATTCAAACTTTGCGTAAGATGCAGTGGTCTACCGAAGCTGATGTATTGAGAATCGCACGGTGTTGGGAGATATTGCCATTACTGTAGTTTGATCCAAATTCCAAAGATGTCGAAACCTCAAGGTCTAATTCCTCCTTTAGGGAATGAAGGGAGGAAACAGGGGAGGTAAAGCGAAATGAAATTCGCCAGAGTTCACAAGTTCATGTTTTTTCAGGCTAATAAAGCCAGAGTGTTGAAATCTGAGTAAACAACTATATTTTACACTGATACAGATCAACGTTCAGTGGTAAAAGTAATAGTAGCAGTAGCAATGTTGGGTATGTAAACAAATACTGAAAACATGTGGTTGTTTGTTGAGTTATTTACAGTGTGCCAGGCATGCCAATTTTCTTAGAAGAGTGTCTGGAATTTGTTCAACGGAATTCTTACCAGATTCCTACTTTTTTAAATAATCAAAACTGTTGAAAGAGGGCCAGCAAATAGACTTTTTGGAGTTTTCTGTCTTGCTGTAACATTGTTCCCTCGTCACAAACATGCCTGAAGTGGTTTTAGATGCCATCTTTGCTTGTTTGACATAGACTGTATAAAAAAGTGGACTAAGAGAGTGTGACATCTCTCATAGTGAAGCTCACGAGGAGAGCAAATTTGCAGGTAAGTTACCATATATAATAATTAATTTACAGATAAAATAGTGAAATAAAAACACCAGGATCATGTAGAGGAGGTTAATATGAACATTTTAGGACCAAAATGAAAAGCAGTTACAGAAAGAGGGGCGACAATTTTTCAATCTAAAGTGAATTGGATCCGGAGTCAATGGAGCCAGAGTCGTATCCATGAACACTTCCTATTTGAAGCATGGATGCTCGTGGGTTAGCTATATCCATTTCTACAGTCTTTGATGTTTGAGTACTTTTGCGATGTCTCCTGGGCCCTATTCACAACCCCCATAGTGTAATACCCCCCCTTTAAATACCGCTTACATAAACAAAAATGGGAGAATGAGAATTTGAGTATGTTTGGCAAATGATGAAATAGCGATGACAAAACCACTGGATCCAGCTAAGTGCCTAACAATATAATTTCAATTAAAGTCCAATTCGGTTTCCTTTGTAAGACTCTCCCAACATTTCTACGGTAATGTTATTAGAAACAATTGTTATAAACACAACTGTGGGCTATTGGCAGGGTCCCATGTCAACACCACAGCTTCAGTGTTCATGTTGCAAACACATCTTCAGATGCCATAAGTCAGGCCAAAGGTGTAATTTCTGAATAAATAAATATGACACTGGGAGTTTGAAAACTTTCTGCAAGCTAGCAAGATTTAGTACACACAAGCGATGAATCCTTTTCCAAAGCAATTGAAGTCACAAGTCCAAGCGTTGCCAGTTTTGGTCCACAAATAGCTCTCTTCTCCAAACAACATTATTCACTTGCCTTTGCAGCTTTTCTGTGTGGTAAAAATAGTTAATTTGAGAAATGAAGCGTGCAAATCTTCCTGTTTGACTACGAGAAAAGAAAACATTTTGGGTTGCCATATAAATCAAAAGGCAGTACTGGCAGCTATCTGATAGCACGGGCATGTTAAAAGGCTTGTCTTGTAAAAGGTGAGAACTTTTAGTACTACCACAACTACAAATATGCAACTAACACTGAAACTTTTTGCACAAAGATTTATAACTACATCAAATGATGCTATTTATCTACTGCTACTACTACTACTACTACTACTACTACTACTACTACTACTACTACTACTACTACTACTACTACTACTACTTCTACTACAGACATGCAAGACATATTCATAGATTTGTCTTGTAAAATGTTTTGTACCACCACAAATACAAATATGCTACTAACACCAAAACCTCAACTATTACACAAAGATTTATGACTACTACTACTACATAAATGGTACTACTGCTCCTGCAGCCACCACTACTACTACTATTACTACTACTACTACTACTAAGACATATTTATAGATTTGTCTTGTAAAAGATGAGAACTTTTACTACTACCACAACTACAAATACGAAACTAACACTGAAACTTGTTACACAAAGAATTATAACTATATCAAATGATGCTACTTAGCTGCTACTACTACTACTACTACTACTACTACTACTACTACTACTACTACTACTACTACTACTACTACTACTACTACTACGACAAACTACTAAGACATATTCATAGATTTGTCTTGTAAACTGTTTTGTACAACCGCAAATACAAATATGCTACTAACACTAAAACCTCAACTATTACACAAAGATTTATGACTGCTACTACAACTACATAAATGGTACTACTGCTCCTACAGCCACTACTACTACTACTACTACTACTACTACTACTACTACAGACAAGACATATTCATAGATTTGTCTTGTAAAAGGTTTTGTACCACCACAAATACAAATATGCTACACACTAAACACTAAAACCTCAACTATTACGCAAAGATTTATGACTGCTACTACTACTACATAAAATGGTACTACTACTCCTGCAGTCACTACTACTACTCCTACTACTAATACTAATACTAAGACATATTTATAGATTTGTCTTGTAAAAAGTGAGAACTTGGAATACTACCACAACTACAAATATGCTACTAACACTGAAACTTCAACGATTGCTGCTACTACTACTGCTACAACTACTACATAACATGGTACTGATATTGCTACTACAATTATACACATATTTATAACTACATCAAATGATTCTATTTAGCTACTACTGCTACTACTACTACCACTATTACTACTACTACTACTATTGCAACTGCATAAAATGATACTGCTGCTACTACTACTACTACTGGTTCAGATTCTTAGAGAAAACTGACACTGGTGGAACATGCAAACTCCACACAAAATGGTGCCAAATTTATAGTCCAGGTCATTATTTCTACATGCTGTTTATACATACATGAACCAAATACGTTTTCACATTTTATTGAATTTCCTCTTGTTTTATTGTGTCTATAATAATCTGTCAATCACTTCAGAACCACATCTCTGCACACAAGCTCCTCCTGCTCTATCAGCCTTCTGTCCTTCACTGTGCTTCCTGGGCTCTTAATGTAAAGCTCTTTAACAGACACATCACATAAACGTCAATTCTGGGTTTTACACTTTTCTACTCTCTCTCTCTCTCTCTCTCTCTCTCTCTCTCTCTCTGTCTATATCTATGTCTCTCTGTCTCTCTTTCTGTGTGTGTATGTGTGTCTGTGTCTCTCTCTCTGTCTTTGTCTTTGTCTCTCTGTCTCTCTGACTCTCTCTCTCTGTCTCTCTCATTCTCTGTCTTTTTCTCTTTGTCTCTCTTGTTTTCTCTCTCTTGCTGTCTCTCTTGTTCTCTCTGTGTCTCTCTTGTTCTCTCTCTCTCTCTCTCTCTCTGTCTCTCTTGTTCTCGCTGTCTTATTGTCCCTCTTGTTCTCTCTTTCTGGATCTCTCTTGTTCTCTTTTCTCTCGCTGTCTCTCTCTGTCTCTTGTTCTCTCTCTCTTGATCTCTCTCTCTCACTGTGTCTCTCGATCTCTCTCTCTCTGTCTCTCTCTCTCTCTCGTTCTCTCTCTCACTCGCTGTATCTCTCTCTCTCTCGCTGTAGCTCTCATTCTCTCTCTCTCTTGTTCTCTTTCTCTCTCTTGTTCTCTCTTTCTCTCATTCTCTCTCTCTCTCTCTCTCTCTCTCCCTCTCTTGTTCTTGCTGTCTCTCTCATTCTCTCTCTGTCTCATGTTCTCACTCTCTGTCTCTCTCATTCTCTCTCTCTCAGTCTCTCTCTGTCTCTGTCTTTCTCTCTCCCTCTCTTTTTCTCTTGTTCTCGCTGTCTTATTGTCTCTCTTGTTCTCTCTTTCTGGATCTCTCTTGTTCTCTTTTCTCTCTCTGTCTCTCTCTGTCTCTTGTTCTCTCTCTCTTGATCTCTCTCACTGTGTCTCTCGTTCTCTCTCTCTCTCTCTGTCTCTCTCTCTCTCTCTCTCTCTCACTCTCTCTCGCTGTATCTCTCTCTCTCTCTCGCTGTAGCTCTCATTCTCTCTCTCTCTTGTTCTCTTTCTCTCTCTTGTCTCTCTCTCTCATTCTCTCTCACTCTCATTCTCTCTCTCTCAGTCTCTTTGTCGCTCCCTCTCCCTCTCTTGTTCTTGCTGTCTCTCTCATTCTCTCTCTGTCTCATGTTCTCGCTCTCTGTCTCTCTCATTCTCTCTCTCTCAGTCTCTCTCTGTCTCTGTCTTTCTCTCTCTCTCCCTCTCTTGTTCTTGCTGTCTCTTTCATTCTCTCTCTCTCTCTCTCTGTTTCTCTTGTTCTCTCTCTGTCTCTCATTTTCTCTCTCTCTCTCTGTCTCTCTCGCTCTCTGTCTCTATCGTTCTCTGCCAGTCTCTCTCTCTCCTTCTCTCTACTTCTCTCTCCTTCTCTCTTCTTCTTCTTCTCTTTCCCTCTCTGCCCTCTTTTAATAAAACAATAAAGAGGGGCATGGGGTGTGTTGACTCAAGGTTTGCTGGAGTTGACTCAGCCTACTAATTAAACAATGGTAGAAATAGCCACAAGTTGTTGTGAGTTTTTAATACTCAACTACAGTCAATGATTACAGGACAGGTTCGCACTGTAAATTTACAAGTTCCAGTTTACTTCTGTTCTGTATGATTCTGGTTGGGGGTTATGCCACCTGCTTGTCTCCATGGAGATGTCATTACTTTGCTTGGAATGTCCTGTGGTATGGCATTAAAGCTATTGTAAATATGTAATTGCATGCATTTATATTGCTCAAGAAATACCTTGAAAGATGTATATTTTTACTCTGAGCAGGGTCGCCTCGCCTCTAGAGCTGATCTGCAACTTGGCCTGTCTCCATGGCAATAAAACAGCTTAATGCTTGACTTGAAAAGTACCACTACATGACATCACAAGGTGGAACACAGCGTTTTGAGTTTTGGAGATGCAGACAGACTAATAACAAAGGATTACTCAAACATATGTGAATGAAACAAAACACAACTCCAGGTATGTAATATATAGGACTTTTAAAACTTTTTGGTATGAAACAGTATGGCAGTTCAGTTTGTGTGTGATAATTACTTTAAAGAAGGATAAAAGGAAGGTATTCTTGTCAGTCAAATCACGTCGTGTTAAAAATAGCTCAGTTGTGTTTTTCAAAGCCTATGGAAACTTTGCCTTGCATAGCATACATAGCAGAACCCATAAAATCAACCTGCAGTGTGTCTATTAAAACAAGCAAGATCACACAAAATGACACACAAAAATCAGTACTGGACATTTCTTAATATGCATTTAAAGTGCATTGCGTAACTTTTCTGGTGGAGGGTTTCTTTGTGGAAATGTTATTGTTTTGTCTGGTATATTTCACAGTACGGCATTAAACATTTTTATTTTCATGGAGACCAAACCAGATCTGTGGAGAGGCAACCCCGCTCACAGAATGCCTGTTCTTCTAGGTATTTTTGAGCTATAAAACCACCATTAATTTAATAAATGTAAAGTAGAGCTGTTTAATGTGGAACATTCCAGGGAGAGCAATGACATATCCATAGAAACAAATTACACTGTGTACTAGGTTTGTGCAAAAATACTGAAATATTGATATATCGTATCTTTTAATGTGACAATACAATATCGATACTGGGGACTGCTGTATCGATATATCTCCAAGAGTATTTTTTTGTATATTTTACTTTATTATTTTGTTACAGCGCAACAGTTTTGTTGTTTGTTTAGAGGAAGGAAACTTGTTTATGTGATGCATTTGACATTTTCACTGTTTTGAGGAATAAAATCGACGTGTTTCATATGAACTTTGCACAAGAAGTGGTTTAACAAACACTTTTAGTATCACAGCCATGATTTAGTCTTTATTTTTTATTGAACTGTATTGAATCAATTTGAAATATATCTTATCGAATTGTAAGCTCACTGTATTGAGATATGTATAGTATCGTGGCCTATATATCGAGGTATGTATCGTATCAGTAACTTCTTAATGATACCCAGCTCTACTGTGTACCTTTAATAAACTGTAGAACATAAAGCAAAAAGTAAAAAATTATAATGGCACCAGACCAAGAGATTGCATAATGTACAATTTATTCTGTGCAGAGCTGTGTTAACTTTAGACATTTTTTCTTTCTGTTAACACATAGCTAAATTCTTGGCGTTAAGTTATACGTTTTACAGCTAATTTCAAGATTGCACATCACAGCCTGCAAATTGTAAAACCCCCCAGTGGACTAATAACATTCTTAAGCCCTAAGAAAAATACTCAGCGGTGCAGTAACTTCACGGTCAAGAGTTTGGTAATGACTGCATGGCGTTGGCCTCGTGTTGTTTTGGAAAAATTTGATAATTTGTGGGAAAAGTTTGAGGATTTCGGACAAAAAAGTCAAGCTGTGTGCAAAACCGGAAACCAGAATGGATAGATGAGATGTTCTTTTGCACTCGGAAATGATGGGGGAGTGCACGCTTTTGACCTTTTGACCTCCCCGAGTCGTGAGAACCAATTTTGAAGCCAAGATCCCCACAAACATAATCTATTAACTCTAGCATAGGGAAAGCAAATGGCATATAGGCATGTTAAGTCTACAAAAGAAAAATTATCATACCTTTCTATCAGTGCTTGTGGAGCTGTGCCAACTATGCAGCATAAAGCACCCCCTAACGCTAAAAATAAGTCAACCAAGTATGTTTTGGTAAGGGATTTCAAACACTCACTTAATTAGAAGACAAAAGACAAGCTAAGGATCGCAAATGAAATAGGCACATGGTCTCGAGGGGGAACTCCAAACCAAAACATGCAGAGATGACCATAAGAAAATCTGACCATGTGCTTCGAAGCAAGACGCAAGACACAGACTTGAAGAGGTTGTCAACACAAGAACAAAAACATTTGATACTGGAGAGCGGCCAGACATAAATCCTCTGGGCTATTCAACTTCAGTGCACACATCAGGAACTTAACTGCGGCAAACTAGACCAGAGGAAGGGCCTATGTTACGACAACTTGAGTGACTTGCGAGCAACTTGTAAGTGTTAGGTCATGTTAGAATGTTGTTACCTCATCGAAAACATACTGGAGTTGTGTTTAAATTTGAGTAAACCTGTATTATGAGTCTGTCTACACCTCCAAACTTGAGATGTCATGAAGTAGTTTTCAAGTTAACATCTACCTTTTTACCTTTTTTTTTAGTAGCAGCAGGCAATTCTAGGGCTAAAAGTATCCAAATGATGAAGTTGACAATCTAGTGAAGATGTATGGAGTTTAAAAACATAGTGGAGCACTTCCTGTATTACTCCATGACATCACAAAGTGGAACAGGGGGTTTTCAGTTTAAGTGTGTGTTAAACATGTGCAAATGAAGCAAAACACAACTCCAGGTATGTTTTTGTTGAGGAAACAACATTATAACATAGATCAGAAAGCATCGTAATATGGGCTCTTTAATCTGTACGCTTTTTAAAATGTGTTTGTTTTAGGAGTAAACATGTAAAGATTATATTTTTGTCTTAAAATGTCCATTGAATCTTAATTCTGACACTAGAACTACAGATGTCCAGGTGATTAAATTGATATTTTAACACGTGGATGTGCGTTGCAGTTCAATCAACTTCTGCCACACGTGAAAATTATCCAAGTGAAAAACAACAATGGCAAAATCTGCTAAATCTGCAGCCGTGTATTGTAGGTTAATCCGTGGCTTATTTGTGCGTAATGTGCCTGCGTCAAAAGTTCATAGAAAAAGCAACAGTAAACGAGAAATAAGTTGTATCAAACTTTACCTCTGACTTCCACACCACGAAGGCGTGAGAGCATGACGGGGGCGCCTTCTTCTGCAGCCACCTCCTCGGGGAGAAGAGCGCACCGGTGCTGGCAGAGGACGCCACACCGGGCCCTCTCACCAGATACGGCAAATCCCCCGCCGTATTCCGCTTGGCACGCTTCACCGAGTCATAATCAAAGTGGAAGTTGGACGAGGGTGAGATATCCAAAGGTATGGACGGCGTGGAGAGGGATGGAGAGATTGGTTCCCTAAGCGTCTTGATGCGTAAAGGTGGTTTTGACATAGGCGCACCTGTATCCAAAGTTGGAACGGTGCTCTGCCCGTCTGTGCCGCAGTGACGGATTATGGCCGGGTCTAAACTCCGCGTCTGGCGAAGTCTCCGCTTGGCAATGGCTTTGGACGCAGGTGAGGAGCAGGAGAAGACGCTGTTGAGGAGTCCTTGAGCGGTCGACATGTCTCCCCAAGTTACGTATCTCTCCGTCAAATGTCTACAACGACTTCTATCCCATCAAAGAAAACCCCAAAATGTGCGCTCGGGTCAAAACGTGCCGCATTTCGTTCCAGATGCTAACTGAAGGTCTCTCCAAAGTCCAGAGTGCGCCTTCCGAAGTGTGCGCAGTGAGAACACGGTGTGATTGTGAAGTGGGAGGCGGTCACTGTGGGTTCAGATGCGCGCCTGGCTTGTGCGTATGCAGTTCCCAAATGTTATCGTTTTGGATGTAAATCTCCAGGGGATGCGAGTATTAGCGCGCGCATATTGGAGTTTTATGTGTGTATGAATCAGCTTTAAATTAGATTCAGATGTTGGTGAGAGGTGATAACATCTGCTCCACCACATTCCATTGAAATAATACAGAAAAAGTAGAGGAGACTGAATTCCATGTGTTTATACGGTGGAGTAAAGGTGGTAAAAAGAAAGTTTGGCATGTGTCTCGCATACTTTATGCAACATCGCTGCCCTATATTTCTGTAATGGTCATAAGCCACCCTTTAACATTTGCATAAAATAAAGGATGAAGTAAAGGATTTCCCCCCAGTATACATACATGCAACGTTGGCCTTGTATTGTTGTCAGTAAAATAACTATTTCTACACATTATTCTAAAGTGGACACTTGAAACACTTTGCATGGATTAGGGGATGAGTTAAAGGTCCTATACTACACAAACTGGATTCTTATGAGCTTTAAGCCATATGATAATGTTGTTACCTCATCAAAAACATACTTGGAGTTGTATTTTTTGTGTGTGTGTGTGTGTGTTTTGTTTCATTTATCTACATTCATCTACATCTCCAAAGCTCAAAATGCTCTGTTCCAAAATGCTCTGTTTGTGATTTCATGTAGTGGTAGTTTTGAAGTTTTACCTTTTACCTAAAAAAAAAAAAAAAATCTTCTGCTGCTTCTGCTTTTGCTGTAAAAGTCAGTTCCCTATATTTCTGTAATGCTCATAAGCCACCCTTTTACTTGTGTGTAATGATTTAGATTTTTCCCCAATATACATACATACATACATGCATGCAACATTGGCCCTGTATTGTTGTCAGTAAAATAACAATTTGTACACATTATTTTAAAGGGGACACTTGAAACACTTTGGGTATGAGTCCACAAAATGGGTTCTTGTGAGCTTTAAGCCATGAGATAATGTTACCTCATCAAAAACATACTTAGAGTTGTGTTTTTGTGTTTTGTTTCATTCACACATGTTTGAGTTGAGTTGAGTTATTATTAATCTATCTACATCTCCAAAGCTCAAAATGCTCTGTTCCAAAATGTTTGTGATGTTACGTAGTGGTAGTTTTGAAGTTTTGCCTTTAACCCATTCAGTGGTATTTGGAATTTGGGACAACAAGAGCATAAACAGCATTTTATGGAGCTAAATTATTCCCCGATTGTGGGAAAGATGGACTGGCATGGGTAATGTTGTGTTTTAGTTTTTGTTTTTCCTCGAGTGATGCAGAAAAGGGGGAAGCCACTGTCTGTGTGAATGTTCATCTTAGGTACTCATAGGCTTGCTCAGGCCCTCAGATGGATTATGTTATGATAGACCAAATGAGAAAAGTACCAACTGAAACAAAACATTTATATAATTGTGCCTCATTTGCTACTTGTTTAGAATTTATTGTTACCATTTACATTGTTGCTTTTTGTTATTATAATATACATTGATGTGTGAGCTACTGTGTCCAGATAATGTCTCTTGTGGATCAATAAAGTTTGTCTAAGTCTAAGCGTAAAATAATAAAAGAAAGTGAATGTAGGCCTACTTTGGGATGACTCTGGTGGTTTCCATGTTGCAACAAACATAATGAAAGTCTATTTTACTTGAAGGTACATTAGAATTATCACCTATCGCCAAGAATGTGTGAGGCCCTCTTATGCAATTCTCAAAAACACATATTGTTACTTGAGTTATTCTGATCTTTCCAGCTTCACTCCAGGGGGCGGTAGAGAGAACATACCTCGCATTCTTTGTCTGACACCCTGTCCATCTTCATATACATGGTTATCACTTCAATATCACCTTAACATAACAAGTTTAACCACCTCTTTCCACACTGATAAACCAACGGAACATGTCCCAACGTATTTTGATAATGAACAGATATAAAGTGTGTTTTAATTGAGTTTGAATGAGAGCCAACAGACACCAGACATGCGTTAAGTCATGCATAGGCAGACAGAGGATGAAAATAGCCACATTAATCCCTGTCTCTCATTAATCCAAAGTGTGTCTGAATAATAGGCCTAACATTGTAGCCTGCAGCCTTCTAATATTAGCCTATAATAATAACTGCATGCTTGGTTTTATACAGTGGGGGAAAGTAACAAAGTAAAAGTATTTAAGTATGCATTTTAGGTGTTTGTGCATTCCTTGTGGATACTTTTTACTTTTATTTCACAAAATTTGAGAGCAGATATCTGTACTTTGTACTCCACTACATTTTGAACTTGACTGAAAAGTAAAAATATGTTTTATTATAGTTTGAAATTTGCTGAAAAAGGCTGTGGTTTCTTTTGAACACGTTCATACTTTGAGCAAACAATAATTTACATTAAATTTACATTAAATTTACATTTGAAGCTTTATTAGATCTCAAAATTTGTGGAAAATACTTTTACTTTTTACTCTTTAAGTACATTTTAAACAGGTACTACTACCACCTGCTCGTCTGCTCTATCCACACTATAGATTAAACCTATCTATCACAAGGGAGAAAAGCAGGTTACCTCACTATGCTACACAGTTCAGATCTGTATGGATCTTCAGATCTCCGTGGAAATGTTATGCTTTGTCTAGAATATTCCACAGTATTAAATTAGAAAAAAATCTATCACAAGGGAGAAAAGCAGGTTACCACACTATACTAGTTCAAATCTGTGGAGAGCAGCTTCTATTTGCAAAAGGAATTAAAGTATTTTTGAGAAATAGAAACACTTGTAATGAATAAAAGTTTAATGCCATACCATGGAACATTCCAGGGAAAACAATAATATCTCCAAGGAGAAAAGCATTTGACGGACTCTTCACCAGAAAAGTTACACAATGCTACTTTAAGTATTACAGTTTGAAACCTGCTGAAAAGGCTGTGGGTTTATTTTTAACACATTCATAGTTTGAGCAAAGAAAAATTTACATATAAAAATTACTACATTTGAAGTTTAAAATATTAGATCTCAAAATCTGTGCAAAATAATTTTACTTTTTAGTCTTTAAGTACATTTTTAACAGATACTATGGTGTCTGTACTTTTACTTAAAGGTGCACTGTGCAACTTTTCTGGTGGAGGGTCCAGCCACCTGTTTGTCTCCATGGAAATGTTATGCTTTGTCTTGAATGTTCCACAGTATTAAACTAAAAAAAAAAAAAAATCTACAGGGAAGAAAAGCAAGTTACTGCACTACACCAGTTCAAATCTGTGGAGAGTCGCTTCTATTTGCAAAAGGAATTAAAGTATTTTTGAGAAATAGAAACACTTGTAATGAATAAATGTTTAATGTCATACCATGGAACATTCCAGGGAAAGCAATAATATTTCCATGGACAAAAACATTTGGCAGACCCTCTCTCTACCAGAAAAGTTACATAGTGCACCTTTAAGTAACAAAATCGAGCACATCTTCCACCATTGGTTTTAAATAGGCTGTGTCTTTATCCACCTGTGCCGTGCAGCCGGTTTAACTCCAAATAGATGAGAAGTTAATTCAGTGGAATGATCGGTCAGTAAGCGTGCATGAGTAGTTTAAAGTGTGCACGTGCAGCAGTGTGTGTGAAAGTATGGGAAAAATGAATAGAGACAGCAGGAGGGGGGTAAGGGAGGGGTGAAGGGGGGTGATGGAGGGGTGAGGGAGGGGTGAAGGGGGGCCTGATAAAAGAGCTTATGAAGTTGCACTGCTTGACACACACAACACAGCGTGACATGATACCGATAAGAACTAGAGGAGATTGGACGCAGGCTTCTGGCAGTTAGCAATTACAAAATACTTCTACTACCACTACTACTACTACAACCTCTACAAAGTCATGCACCAATGCTACTGCAGTTTTCTACAAATTGCTGCTCTGCTTTCACTGCAACAATTCTGCACCCAAATAACTTTTATTCATCAAACCAATACAAATAGCTAATCCAGATTTGAGCAGGGACTTGCAAATCCACTGTATTCCGTGCGCCAAGATTTAAAGGTCTGGAGTTGTGTTTTGTTTCATTCGCACGTGTTTGAGTAGCTCTTTGTTATTTGTCTGTCTACATCTCCAAAGCTCAAAATGCTCTGTTCCTCCTTTTAATGTCATGTAGTGGTTTTCAACTTAACAGTTACCTTTTACGGGGTTTTATTTCTTTTCTTTTGCAGGGTTTGTGTGTTAAATATATGTGAATGAAACAAAACACAACTCCAGGTTTATTTTTGATGAGCAAGCAACATTATAACAGATCAGAAAATAGCAAATTATGGGCCCTGTACTGCTTTGTGCAACTTTGAAAAATGTAAAGCAACTAATACATTAATATTAACATTGGCTTAGAGCAAGGTACTTTTTATGCTTCTTCTTTTGTCCAGTATATTTTTTATAACAGTGAAATACAATGGAATTAGGGATTAGGCTTGTCTCACAGTTAATGCTTTTACTCCCACATACTCTCATCTCTGGCTCTTCTGTCAAGACACATTAGAAGTCCATAAAGCCAGTGGAAACATTTAAAAGGTGATCATTTAACATTTCTGTCAATTTATATGAGATGTTGTGAACGCCTGCAGACGTTTAGGAATTAATCACCGTTCGGGCCCTGCATACACACTAGCCTTATTTGGTATACAACAAAATAGCATGAGTAGACTGAACCTCTTTTATGTCAAAATTAGTCACTATTTAGACTTGTTTCCCTGTACTTCAGATCACAAGTGTCTGTCTCTGCTAGTGTAGAAAGGCCAAAAGGTCGTGGAAATCTAATTAACTGAACAATTGCTACTATGGTGATGAGATTACAGCTGCAAAAGACAAAGCATAACAAGCTATTTGTAGCCCGCAGCTAAAAATATCAGGATTTCACCTCTTCTGACTGCACTTCACCATTCTAGACATTGAAGGGCTACCATCTTGTTTCAATAGAGGAAGATTAAATTATAGAGGCATTTAGAACGCTCTTGTGCGGTATTAGCTACAGGGCAAAACTGTACCACAACACCGTTTTCAATAGCGGGCCCTTAGTTAGATTTGATAAGCCGATAACACTGAAATGGCAGTATATAATGTCCCGAAATGAGATATGGGTTGGCCAATGTTGCAGTCTTATGTCCTACATATGGACTAAATGTATTTTCGTATCAGACAGACACTATGTAGGTCAGTACAAATTTTAAACATATGAATGCAGGTGTGTTTGGAAAATCTATGAAGCCTTTCTCTTTTTTAAAAAAAATAAACTACTTTAAAGGTGCATTTTGTGACTTTTCTGGTGGAGGGATCGCCATGGAGATGTTATTGTTTTGTCTGGAATGTTCCGGCATGGCATTAAAAGTTTCCATCTTGCATTTACTCACTAACATGGGTTTTCATTGATCTAAAAACTTGCATTCTTACAGTAAGTGACTCTCCTCTCCACAGATGTGATATGTAACTTGAGCCTGTTGCATTACCTGCTGTCTCCATAGACTTAAATAAGTGTAACGCTATACTGTTTAACATTTCAGACAATATCTCCATGAATTGAAGCAGGTGACGAACCCTCCACCAGAAAAGTTACACAATACACCTTTAGGCTACAATAAATAAATGCTGCAAGGAAAGCACTTTTTTTTTAATTAAAGCATTATTAGTCTAATTTGCTATTTCTTCTGGACAGCAATAGTAAAGGGTTTATATAATAGAATTTTCATTAGACAGATAAATAAAGAAAGCATTTCGTGTTATACTTTAATAATATGTTCATACTGTAATTTGTAAGTACTTATTGGGCTATGTAGTGTTTGATACCGCTCTAAGATTGCTTTTTAATACTATAATCCAGTTACTATTAATATATTTAGCCTTGCCTAAGAAAAGAACATTTATTGACACTGGGTGATGATTTTTTTGTAGCACTATACTGACATCTCATGGTCAAAGTGTGGCGTAGATCAAGATGCGGAACAAAATATGTTGCTGACCAATCACGTTCACCGCTGTGACGTAAGGACGCGGTGACGCCTGTGACGCTGCTTCGGTACAAAACAGCAGTGGTCGTGGCGTCTTGAGGTTAGCAGATGCGGGCTAGCTCTTCCTCCGGGCGGACACTCTGCAAAGATGATCCCGGGACCCCTGCTCATCCTCCTGGTCCTTAGCTGTGTGTGCGGGACAGTGGTCAGCGAAAGAGAGCTGGTTTATGTCACTGTGGTGAGTAGTTTGGATGCAAAGTCAGTTGTTTTTTATCGCGCTAAGATGATCGTGCTATATGAGAGATCACTGTCACTAAAGCCTTTTGACTGTTCGCATTACTGTGAAAGTTATTTATTTGCCTCGAATTCATCTGAACGGTTTTTTTTTTTTCGTTCAGTAGAAAAACGAAAGAAAAAACGGTAAATTGAACTGAACATAATAACAACCTAATCACGTCTAATTACTTGTCTTTGTCCAATTGTTTTGCTGTCGCTAAAAAAAAAAAACACGATCTCCAAAAAGTTTGAGCAGAACGTTATTGCTACTCCTGAAAACATCGCAGTCTAGTACGTGACTAAGATGAACACAAAAAACACAGTAAAACACATGATTTTCTTGCTAATTTGACAGATTTCCACAGTACAGCTAAACTAATAAAATTAATCAATAAAAATCCAATCGAAGGAGCAGATGACGTCTCCGTCAGCAAATGCATGTTGTGCAAAAAAAGACATTCATAACTAGTTACGCAGTGTACCAAAGTTACTGATAATTTCGCTAAAGCGTGCTGTTGTATAAAAAATGTATTTTTTTTTTCAATTATTTTCAAGCTCTCCTCACCTGCACCACTCAGACAGGTAGGGTTCATTTTAGGTACGACCCCTGTTTTAACAAGTGCTGTCCAATTATCTTTTAAGTAGGTGTTGACAACACTCTTGAACTTGTAGTAATTAATTCTAACAAGTCAAGTTATTGCAATGTCCCTTAAGGTCAAGTATGACAAGTAAAACATGTCTAAAAATTATGATGTTACACACATTAGATGCCCTGAGACTATTTTTATCACTTATCTTTACCCAATATGACTCTTGATGTTATGAACTTTCCTTCTCCTTCATCAAAGCATCTGACAGGGGAGTGAAAATTAGACTTCCCCTGTATCCGCTGTTTAAGTTATTGCATAAAAGTATTGTATGTCTGTGTGTCAGCAGGCTATAGGTGCTACTGACGCACTGTTAGCTTTGTAAAATTCAACATCCAATCTCGAATTTAGAAAGGAAGTCTAGCCTGCATTGCTTACGTTCCTAGAAAGCTGTAACTGAAAAGCTGGTTAACATCTTCATAATCCGATGGGCAAGCTTAACACCTTAGTAGCTTCTTTAAACACCTTAGTAGCTTCTTTAAATTGTCCACTGTTTGGCTTTCCTCATGTGCATTACAAAACCTACCAAACCTGTAATTTCCTGTGCACCATTACGTGTGAATATATACCCCAGCTGTTGTAGCTTCAGGTTACTTATTGACAGACCTAATACGAGCTTTGGTGACCCACTTTTTATCAGTCTAAGCTTATGTAAAAGAACAGACACAACAATTTGCTGTGTCAGCTGATGTTTTTTTTTCTTTTTTCACATCTCAGTTCTGCAACGTTAAAGGTGCTCTGTGTAAGTGTTAAGGTGGAGGCCCGGCTATGTTCTTGTCTCCATGGAGATTTTATTTCTTTGCATGGGATGTTCCACAGTATTGCATTAAACTTATCTATTACAGGTGTTTTATTGCTCAAAAAACATTGAATTCTTATTCTCTGCAGGCTTACTTCTCCATAGGTCTGACCAGTAACTTATCCCGACTGTGATAACCAAGTTTTTTCCATACTGTATAACATTCAAGGCAAAGGAATTCCCTCTATTTGGATATAAGCAGTTGGCAGACACTTCACCAGTAAAGACACACCTTTTCTGGTGGTGTTGGTTTGACACTATCATGTGATGGCAAAGTGCTCAGTTTTGTAATTTATTTTATTGTAGAATGGGGCGTGTTCGTGGAATATATAGTTTTGGGCGTGTACTCCCATTTGTATAGAAATTAAATGTATTATGCTGTGAAGCCCAAGACCAGAGTTTCTTTCATTTCAACTTCCGTTTTATAAATATGACCATCTAAGTTTTATTGTAAATTCTGTACTTCTCTTTTAGCTGTTTCGTCATGGAGACCGATCACCTGTCCACTCCTACCCCACAGACCCCTACCAAGAGAGTGCCTGGCCTCAAGGCTTCGGCCAGCTTTCTCAGGTGCATTTTAAAGTGATATTTTCAATGTACAATACTGTTAACCTCTAAAGTAATTTGTGTTGTCACTTGTCACAATTTCAAACTCAATTTCAATAATAAAGAATAGGCTTGATCCTCAATAATACCATTCCCGATACCATGATAATAGGAAAAAAACATCTTTTAATTATACAATAAAATGTCACTTTGAAGTTTGAACATGAAATCGCAATACTTTTTACATTACCATGTGGCCTTATATTTGCCTAATTCCTCAGTCCATACTAGTCTATATGATCTTCTTTTTTCTTGATTTTTCTTGATTCAGCTCAAGATCATTCTAAAGCTATTCAGGATTAGTTAATTTCTGTCCTGTTAATGTCACTTTTTTGGTATCAATACATGCTGATATGAGTATCTATTTTTTATACTAGTTTTAGTATCTGATTTTAGATACAACCCTAGAGGTAACACATTATTTTTACAACTGTATTTTGTACAACCTGTTTGAGCACATTACATAAACGGACAAATATTGATATATTACCTATATATAGGTTCCTGTTCATGTTTGTGGTTGCCTTTTCTTTGCTTGTCTTAAAACCTGTGTAGTCACTTTGCTGTTTCTAAAATGTCCTTTTTGGTTTATAGATTGGGATGGAACAACACTACAAGCTTGGACAATTCCTGCGACACCGCTACACTGGTTTCCTTAAAGAATCTTATGACCGCCATGAGGTAAAGTATTTGCCCTCAGTAGCCCTTGCTTACTGATATTAACAATTAGCACTAGACGTCTTTTTGTCATCTCTGTGTTAAGAAGTCCTGCCAGAAGATTGTCTCATTGACTTTAACTGGCTCTTGTCCTCACAGATATTGGTGCGTAGTACAGACTACGACCGGACATTGATGAGCGCTGAGGCTAATCTTGCAGGTCAGTAAGTTGCCACTGTTTTCTATAAATGCCATACATTTTTAAGATGAGAAGATGCAAATTTATTGATCTCATATTGGAGATATTAAATTGTGTTAGTAACTTCTAATACACAATTTTGTAGATTCAACTTTTATTCTTATTTTTAAAATTTTATATTTTGTCATAATAATGAAAAATGTATAAAAATATGGTTAAATGTAGAAAAAGAAAATGTGTATATTCATAATCTAAATCAAGTTAAGAATAACAATTTACAGGGTATAACTTATCAATATGTAATTAAAAGTAATAATAAAATACATTTGCATTTACAAGGAATAATAGTTGTGGCAAAAGTGAAGTTGGTTTAAAAGTGCAAATTATCAAAAATATACGTATTAACTGAAAACACTTCAATTACTACATTTTAAATTTCAGGTCTGTACCCACCAAATGGTTCCCAGGTCTTTAACCCAGACATAAAATGGCAGCCTGTCCCTGTGCACACTGTCCCAATGTCTGAGGAACGGGTTAGTAATAGATAATATTAGCAGTAGTAGTAACAGTAAATTAACTCATTTTTAAATGGTTCCTTTTTTGCGGTTTCTGATATATCATGTGTTTTGGTTCCAGCTTCTTTCATTTCCTCTGAATGACTGCCCTCGCTACAAACTGCTGATGAATGAAACTGAACAGACTGAAGAGTTTCTGAACACCACTGCTTTGTACGAGGTAAAGTTTGAGAGAATAATATGCAGGGTTTATTTGTGAAGCGTGTGAATGAACCAAAACACAATTCCAAGTATGTTTTTGATGAGGACATGAGCTGTTAAATTAAGCATGCAATATTATTGTACGCACACAGTAACTGCCATTGTTTTGTTTAGGATGTCATTGAGCTGGTGAGAAATAAAACCTTATTAAACAAGACAGACATCGAATCCGTTTGGGCCGTCTATGATACATTATTCTGTGAGGTAAGAGGAGAAAATGTACATGATTTAGATATTTTCTTACGAAGCATTATCAGTCACTAGCCTCCACAAGCTTCCGAAAAACAACCACATCCTTAAGTTGCAATCACGCACACGTTAACCACTTTACTATCTGTTTTAGCAACATCTAAAGTGATGGTTATATTTTGAGGCATTTATTAACTGGTCTGTTGCCATTGTTACTCCATAAACAAATGGGCATTGCTAACTCTATTTTGTAACTGCTGCTGTGAGCCTCGTCATTTTGGTCTTTAAAATATTCATATTAACCCGCTCTACATGATCCTGGTGTAAATAAATTCATGTATATTTGTTTTGTTTACTGTGTTTAGGCTCAGCACAACATGACTCCTCCAGTCTGGGTCACTCCTGAAGTCATGGCCAAGCTCAAATACCTGAAGGATTTTGCATTTCGGGTAACGCCCTCATCCTTTATTTTTATTCTTTCACTATTGTTCCTTTGGCTATTGTTATACAATAATGACCTCTTGATTTTATAATTACTTACAGACAATCTTTGGACTATACAAGCAAACAGAGAAGAGCCGCCTACAGGGAGGTGAGCGATTGATACTTTGCAGTGAAATCACGCTGGGGGTGTTCTTCATGTTTGTCTGTGGTAGCATGTTCATCAGTTACCATAGATGCACTATGCACACATTAGCAAACGCTGTCAAAAAAGGTTTGAAGAGAAGAGAAGCTGAAGAAAAAATACAAAACAGATTTAAACAACACATTTTCAGGAGCCAGTGTTTAATACAAGACAATTTTAAGTGTTTGATTTGAAACTAGAAAAGCAGTCAGAGAGCGCAGACCTCCGCCAAGGATTACCCCCATTTTTTATATAAATTGCGATAAAATCAGTCTTCTGGATCAGATCCGGATCAGCCTTTGGAATATGAAAGAGGATCCCATTGTCCATCCCTGAGTCAAATTTCATGGGGTTTGGTCAATAATTAACCGAGATATTGAGAAACAAAATTTTTGGCCCCATTTACCACAATGTTAACTAAAATTTCAAAGTGATCCAGAATCCAGGATTTCTTCCGGATCACCCCCAAAATGAAATCAGTTCTTCCTTTTCACATTTCCAACAAATCAGTCCATAACAAAATCGGTCCATAACTTTTTGAGTTATGTTGCTAACAGACAAACAAACAAACAAAACAAACAGACAAACGCCGGCAAAAATATAACCTCCTTGGCGGAGGTAACAAAAAGGTGAGAGTGACCAACTGAACAACTGTTGGCTAATACTAACTATCTTGTGACTAATTACATGTGTGACAGACTTGTTTAACAGCATACATCAGCTCACCTATTGTTGTTCCTATTAAGTCAGCTCTTTCTGCTCAGATTGTATTCAAATAAAGCTCATTAAAATCTAACCGAACTTCTGACAGAGTGGAGTATCAGTTGTATAACAGTATGAACTGGTTTGCCCTTCCCACTCTCTCATTTTTTTCTTTTCTTTTTTCTGATTTTAAAATGTAAATGTATTTGTCATTTGCCAGGTATGCTTTTAGGAGAGATAGTGAAGAATCTGACTCGAATAGCCGCTGAAGACCCCAAACCACAACTTAAGTTCATGATGCTGTCAGCTGTAAGTTCAAAATGTTCAACAAATGTCATACAAACAGTGTATCTATATCTGTTTAATATTTGTGCTGCTTAGTTGTTAATTTCAATGCATTTATTTTGACAGCATGACACTACTGTAGCTGCTCTCCAGGCTAGCCTTAATGTTTTCAATTTCATTCAACCACCTTATGCATCTTGCCATATCTTTGAACTCAACAAGGAGGATAATGGGTAAGGGCTTAAATATTTACAAAAATGAAAAGGAAAACAGTAACTCACTTGGTTTCATATTTAAACCTTTTTTTCTCCTTCACAGTTCTTACAGTGTCCATGTTTTACCGCAACAGCACTGAACTCTACCAACTGCAATTACCTGGCTGTGCTCTTTACTGCCCCCTTGAGGAATTCAAAGCACTTACAAAGCCTTCTATTTCTGATGATCGGGATAAGGAATGCCAGCTTCCTTCAGAGGGAACAAAGAAAGGTAAAAAATAAAATAAAATTAGAATATGCCGTTTTCACACTCTCCTCTTTTGAAGATATATTTGTTAAGAAATATTAAAGAAAAGTCACAAATATTGAGTTCACTGTCCTAGCTTACTACAAAATCATACATAGCATCACCTTTTACAGCTTAAGTTTTATCATATTGACAAAAATAATTACATTTACCAGTAGTGCAAAGAAAATGTAAACGGGATAAATATAATAAATATTGTTCCACCTTTCATATATTGAATGATAAGTCTATATAGTAATTATGGTGACAGGCCTACTCCCATCTGAAAATCAGTGCTTGCTCTAATTTATGTTCTTTTCAATATTTCCAGAAGTAATCATTAGCCTAGCAGTGTCCGGCTGCCTTCTCTTCCTCCTCATCGCCATCCTCCTCGCGGTCATCTGCCGGCAGACGGAGCCAATGAGATCGCGGGGATACCATCATGTGATCAACGAGGCTGAGTCCTGACAGAAGTGCGAGCTCCTGCCTCCCAAATGCACACGGCTCACTTCCTGGGACAATACTGAAGAGAGTGAAGATGATGAACTTTGACCTCTCTGTTCCTGGAGTTAATTGAGTGAACTCTAAATGACCTACAGGGGGTCCAGGGGTGGCACAGGGGGTGATATGACTTGAAAAGTTCTGGTTTAGTTGACAGTGGGTCCACTAACTTTCTGCTGGGTGAGGGACAAATATTTGTCCTAAAAAATGAAATTCTATATATGATTCAACTCTTGGATATGCTGATAATTGTGCATTTGGAAACAGTAGAAGTTTTATAAATTTCAAGGGCTAAGTGTTAAAAGGTCCTATGTTTCTTCATCAAAAAAATACCTAGAGTTGAGTTTTGTTTCATTCATACATGTTTAACACACAAACCCGTATTTAGGCTTAGTTCTTCACACATACAGAAAACACTCCACCTTCCACCTTTGTGATGTCATGTGGTTATACGAAATGGGCTCCACTGTGTTTTTAAAGTCCATACACCTTCACTAGAATCATTTGGATGATTTCAAATCTGGAATTGCCAGTCTTTACTACTAAACTAAAGGGAAACAGTAGCTGTTAACTTGAACCAGAGCATCTGGAGCTTTGGAGACACAGACAAATAATAAAGGCTTTCTCAAACATGTGCATGAAACAAAACACAACTCCAGGTATGTTTTTTGGATGAGCTAACATTGTAACAAGGCGTAAAGCTTACTAGAGTGAATATTGCGTGATATAGGACCTTTTTAAGGGGAAAATGTGCCTTACCTTCTTAATCTTCCTCTTGGGACTATTTAGTTTAAGTGTTTGTCTTATAGCTTTACTTGTCTTTCCACCTACATCTGTTTACAGTTGGTTACAAGAGACACAAGTTTCATTGAGATGCAGTGCAATATTCCTCAATATTCCTGAAAATATCTGAACAACATTATACAAGCTTGTCAAAAACTATGCATAGTTTTGCGTTTGTTTAAATTATAAGACATGTAGCTGTCTAGAAATTGCCGTATGATGTAAAGTAGGGTAATTTCATGCACTGGATTGCTAGTATTACTAAGATGCATTGTTAGCTGTCTATATTTGGTCAAAAAAAACATGGGGTGAACACATTTTGTACAAGCTGAAATTAAATAAATGTATTGATTTTGTTGATTTGTAGTACCCTATCTTCCAAATCACATGAATGAATCTATAAATTTTGATGTGAAGTTTTGACAGCATTGGTTAAATCCTTTTAAATGTCTACTGTGCAACATTTCTGACACAAATATATTTTATTCAATTACAGATGGTTTAATTTCTCAAATCTACAGTAAAAACATGGATTACTACTGTTGACGGGCCCTCTTCTCCACAGATCTGACTTGGAGACAAGCAGGCCAAGCTACATGGAGATAGTTAAATTAAATGCCATCCTGTAGAATGTTAAGGGAAGAATGTTAACATCTACATGTAATCAAGCAGGTAGTGGACCCTCTACCAGAAAAGTTACACAATGCTGCTTTAAACTAGACATCTAGACTCCTCCAACTGTTGTATGTTTGCAGAGGCTTGGCTAGCGGATTTTGATTTAATTCGGATGTTCCTAATAAACTTGTTAAGCAGCAAATTAAACCACATGATCCGATGCGCATAGTTGTGGAAAAGTTTGAACCAGCAAGAATCTCTTAAGTTCAAAAGGCCAGTAACCATCATTCAAATAGAGTCAAAGCAACATTATTTTTCTTTAAAAAGTGTGCAGTAGGCCTTTATTCAACACGGTAGTGCATTTTTGCATACATAATCGGTGATCTTTTGCACGTTACATTCAGTATTTTGCCACTAAACAAAATGATAAAATTATACTCACTGTCACCTGTTGCAAACATTTACACAAGTAAGCTATCACACTTAACAGAAAACACTATTGAGTTGTTGCGATTGGATCCAGAAGCATGCCCTGTAAATGAGCGATAACTTTTTCCTTTAAACCACTATAAAGTTGATATCTTACATATTAATCGGTATTTGTCAGTTAATATACATGTCCAGTATGGAGGACATTGATTCCCTCAGTCAAACATAAAAACACTACATGAGTTATGTTCCAACATTGTGAAATATTGCTCAGACACTGAAGTTAGTTATGAGATTGAAAGACCTACGAGTAAAAAAAGACAAACAATGAAATTCAAACACACAGTTCAGGATTAGAAATCAGCTCGGACACACACACAAACACATCTTGTGCAAAAATATTTCCATAGGGAATGAATTGGATATGATCTAATGTGATGGCACATCAATAGTCAATAATAAAATAGAGGATTGCCAGGAGAATACATAAATATGGTAGGAAATGACGTCCTACATTTGTTAGTCTATTTGGAAAGTTTTCTAAGTGCAAAATGTTTCAGATTTTTGATTAAAAATATGACATCCTTTCATGTGAAATTTTAGTTATGCTTGAATGTATAATCTATCATCTATATTACAATGTCCCAAATGTCCTATGTTGACAGATCACAGTTCTGTTCTTGGTCAAACCAGCTGCTTTGCTACACATTCGCCATCTCTCAATGTAATATTAGTTTGCTTACAAAACTGTTCAGTAAACTTCAAAGTCCATAAATAGACTGTCAGTGGGTGCAGCAACCATATACAAGAGCCTAAGCTTTTAATGGCATCGACAGAAACATTGGATTCGATAGCATGATTAGCTGACTAATGCTGTTTTGGCATAGTCTGTAGCCAAGCAGACTATTTTAGCTTTATAGTCACAATAGCTTTTTAAAGTGTATTTCAATTTAAAAGTGCACTGAGCCAGTTTTTTGATGGAGGGTCCGTCACCTGCTTGTCTCCATGGAGATTTTATTGCTTTGCCTGGAATGTGCCATTGTATAACTAAATATTTCCATTTAGCATTTATTCATTACAGGTGTTTCTACTGCTCAGAAATACAATCATTCCTTATGTGAATAGGGCAACTCTCCTCAGATCTGTACTAATCTATACTGTGGAACATTCTCCACAAAGCAGTGACATTTCCATGGAGACGCCAGGTGGTAGACCCTCCACTAGAAATGTTGCGCAGTGCACCTTTAAAGCATAACATTACGACCACTGACAGGTACAGAAAAGAACACAGAATACATCTTCATTGTCAATTTGCGAAAATGGTAAAGAATTTGAATAATAACTGTGATGTTAAGACAACTGAGCTCATCCAATAACCGAGAAGCTGCTGCATCACAAAGCTGAAGAAATGATTCCTGTGTCCACCCTTACAGGCTCAGTGCAGTCACATTTATCAAAATCATAAAACACAAAACAAACAACCTACAATTAATATTCAAACTGAGTAAATATAAAGAATACCCAATCATTTTTATATGTAAAACACTTCAGTTTGTGGCACTGTTTTAATATTTATTATGCCTCAAAATTTGCATTAGTGTTAGCACTGAGACACAAAAATCTATCTTTCTATTATTTATATTTGTTTTATTTGTGTACTTTTTACCCTCCCCACCCCCAGTTCCCTGTGCACTGTGCACTGCCTTATCTTTAAATATTTATTAATTTTAGCACGACTCTGCAAAAACCACAGACAGGGTGACCAGATGTCCTTGTTTACCCAGGACAGTCCCATTTCTGACAGTCCCAGTTTTGACAGTCCCAGTTTTGACAATCCCAGTTTTGTCCCCTTGTCCCAGCAGATTTATCCAAAACCATTGATTTGTTCCAGTTTTATATAAGAAATGTCCCAGGTATCCCTATTTTTGACCAATTTGATCCTCGCCAACTGTAAAGAGAGGCAGAAATTGTCACTTGTTTAGGTTAAATACAGAGAAGCTGCTTAAAAATGACCAAAACAAAAAGAAAATGTGACTATACTGACTCATGTTCGTCATGAATGGACTGAGTGCAATTTTCCTTAATTACGTACTCGCTTCACAATTTCATTCTTACCAGCCACCCAAAACCGTGAGTGTCCCAGTTTTTGATTTTGAAAATATGGTCACTCTACACATAGAGATAAAATTGGACAGGAAGTAGTGACGTTAACAGTGCACAGAGCCAATTGGCAGTTGGTCGTAATGTTATGCTAGATCAATACTGTAATGTATGTTTCCATTTACATATAGAGTGAGAATGACATGATATTGAGGGCTTGGTCCCTGATGACTCCAGTCTTGGACACAAAATGGCTGCCGCTGGCCATGTTAGCATTGGTCCTTGTGATTGATCCATGCATTTAAAGCCATGACATCCTTCAACTTAGTCTATATACCACCGTCAATATCTTAGGTCCACCATCTTTCTTTCTTTGATTCAATTTTGCGGTGTGCAGTAGTACGTTTGCGATCCACAATAGTAATTTTGTGGCGTCGAGTAGTAGTTGCCATGGTGCTGGTTGCTATAGTTGTTGTTTTGCGGCGTTGAGTAAAAGTTATGGTGATGGTGATGACTTTGGATATTCCCATAGGCGAAGAGCAGGGGGGCGGTGGAGGAGGTGGGCTGGGCGGACATGATAGCGCTACTGCAGTTGCGAGGTATGGAGCCGTACCAGGTGGAGGGGCCCATCTGGGGGGTGGTGGAGAGGAGGCTGGTGCGGTCCGCTCGGCTCGTGATGCTACGGGAGAGGTCGTCATCGCTGTCGTAGCGTCGAGGATTGTCAAAGAAATAGGCACGAGAGCTGAAGCTGTGGCTGTTGATCATACCACCAGGAGCCTGACAGAGAAAATTATTATTAAATATGGAGTCTATATCAATATTAGGTTTATACATTAGAATCACAACTCTACAGTTGCATGTATGTATATTTAGATTTATTTTATTGGACTATTTTTATATACTTTTTAACAGTATTAAGAACAATAATCAATATAATCTGTCTTTAAAGGTCCAATATTACACAACTTTGACTCTTATGAGCTTTAAGCCATGTTATAATGTTACCTCTTTAAAAACATTCCCTGAAATGTGTTTTTGTTTCATTCACACACGTTTGAGGAATCCTTTATTATTAGTTTGTCTACATTTTCAAAGCTCAAAATGCCCTGTTCCACCTTGTGATGTCACGAAGTGGTAGTTTTCAAGTTAACAGCTACTTTTCACTTTGAGTTCAATAGAGGATGCCAAATCCAGGGCTGAAATCATCCAAATGGTTCAAGTGAAGGTGTTATATATTTAGTCTTTTGCAATATTGATGACTGAATCTAATATACAGCCTCCAACATGAAATAAATAGATTCCTTAAATAAATGAAATAAAATAAATTGTACTTGAATAAAAGGGTTTAATGTATGTTTACCAGGTTTTGGTTTGGTTTTTGAACTCGGAAGAAAACCACCACGAGGCTTGTAGGCAGCAGCTCCCAGAAGAAAAGAATGATCCCAAATATAATGTAGGCTTCACCAGTGATTTCCTGCACGTCAGCCTGCAACAAGAACAGTTCTGTATTAAATCTTAATAGTTCTGATGTAACTGGCATGAAAGAAACATGCAAAAGTGTCCTATTTCACAATGTATTAAATAAAAGCTAAATAAATGTATTAAATGATAGAGGGCTAATGATAATGTATTGTGAACCCTTTAAAAAGAATATGAGAAACAAAAATCAGATGTTTTAATTAAGTTTTGTTTGATCAAATTAACACAAAAATGCTATACATTAAAATTAAACATAAAGGTGCACTGTGTAACATTTCTAATGGTGGGTCCACCACCTGATTGGTTTGTCTAGAATGTCCCACAGCATAGTTTAAACCTGCATATCACAAAGGAGACAGGCAGGTTATAGTACTATGGTACATTACAAGTCAGGTCTGTGAAGAGGCGCTGATATTCATAGAAGGAGTTACTGTATTTTTGAGGAATAGAAACACCCGTAATGAATAAACGCTATATGGTTTAAAGTCATACCATGGAACATTCCAGGCTCAGCGATCATGCTCCACCAGAAAGGTTGCTCAGTGCACCTTTAAACAGCACAAACACTAAAGCAGACCCAACACAAGGCTACATTATGACTAAATCAACGCCGAAGGCCATATAAATATTTTAAAACACAACATGTCTATTTTAGGCTCTCTTTGTTAGATTTTTGCATTATGGCAATGTACAGTTTCTTTGCAAAATGGGTACTGCAAGATGTAATATAACAATAATTTGGCCCAAACAGTGTATTATTGACTCTAGTTTTAATTTGCAGTATACACTATACATAGGGCTGTCACGGTATATACTATATCAACTGTTTACCTATAGCAGCTCATATCTTTTAATCATACTGTACATTTAAAATAATTTTTCAGGTTTAAATTTGCTATATATAACACAATTCAAAATGTGTTATCATGACAGCCCTAACTATATACTTTTGCAGATCTAAAGCAACTACTTTGTACTCATTGTATAGGTGAATGTATATTTTTAAACATGTTTATATAGTGCATTGACAGCTGGTATACCCATAGATTACAGCTGTAATTTGTAATATCAGATTATAGTGATCATGGGGGGGAGAGAGAGCGACAGCCCTTTGAATCTGCCTATCTCCAGTCCTGAGCCATCATGATGTAGGTCAACACATTCACACACGCACTCACACACACATAGGAGATATTTATAGTCAAACAAAGCCCTTTAACCCTTTAAGCTCTACCAACCCCCCAAATCACATGAAAGGAAGAGTAGAAAAATCAATGTACCTGATCAGAAACACTGTACCAGCCGTAGTTAAAAGGGTTGGGCTTGTCTTGTGGTGACAAAGATACCACCACTAGGTTGTAGCACGCTCTGGAAACGTATAGGAGAATTACAACAGCTCCTATGACGGTAGCTTGGCACACCGATGTCCCCTAAAAAATATCATCAATTCATGTTAATGCATAAAACTTAACTGAATTTTCAAAGGGTCTATGTTACACTATCTTCTGATCTATGTTATAATGTAGTTTCCTCATCACAAACAGACCTGGAGTTGTGTTTCGTTTTCGTTTTAACGCACAAAATCTACATATTTAGGGTCTTGATTTCTTCTCTCAGACAGAAAACACCCTGTTCCACCCTGTGATGTCATGTGCTAATACAGGAAGTGCTCCACTGTGTTTATAAAGCCTGTAGACCTTCATTAGAATATTTGGACGATTTCAGATCTGGAATCGCTAATCTCTACTGAACTAAAGGTAAAAGGTAGGTGTTAACTTGAAAACTACATCTTTATGACATCACAAGGTGGAACAGAGCATTTTGAGCTTTGGAGATGTAGACAAAAATAAAGGATTACTCAAAAATGTGTGAATGAAACAAAACACAACTCCAGGTATGTTTTTGATGAGGAAACAAGATTATAAAATGGCTAAAAACTGTGTAACATAAGACCTTTAATATGGGGTTTGTATTGTTACCTTTGATTCTAGGTAAACATTAGCTGAAGACATCTTGGCGATTTTAAAGATGCAAACAGCGAGAGAGATGGCACAAAGGACAAACAGGCTGTCGTTGATCAGGACCCGTGCCAAAACAGCATGTCGGATAGTAGCGTCACTGCACACACACAGAGGAGTGAATATATTTGTAGCAAATAGTACACAAGCATATTTAGGGTGATGTGATTATGTTGGTGCACTTAGTATTTTTATATTAGGGTGAAACTTAAAGGTGCATTGTGTAACTGTTTGATTGGGGGTCGGTCACTTGCTTTCTTCTATGGATATGCCATTGCTCTGCCTGGAATGTTCCACAGTATGACGTTAAACAAATCAACCTTACATGGATTCAGTTACAGGTGGTTTTATACCTTCAAAATATCTAGTAAAACAGGCATTCTGACTTTGTGCGGGGTCACCTCTCCACAGACCTGACCTGTAACTTTGCCTGGTTTGGTCTCCATGAAAATAAAAAGGTTTATAATATCATACTGTGAAACATTCCAGCAATAACATCTGCAACATCTGAGAAAAGCATTTGACAGACTCTCCACCAGAAAAGTTAGACAATGCACCTTTAAGCTTTCGTCTTCATCTGAGAGTTTACACATCACTGTGATTGGTTATATTTACCTGTCACTCAATCAGGATTTAAGGATGACCAATAAGAGACTGTAATATCACAGCCTCAAGTCAGCATTAGCCATTGTTTTTCTGTTATTCACTCTCACTTTTTTGCTGAAAATCACACATCTTAACGGGACAATGCACGCTCGTATTGATCACAGACTAGTGAAAATTAGTTCTTTTAAATCAGTTTCATATTTCATGCTTTAAACTTTGATCTTAAAACATTTTAAGTAGTGTTTGCATTGTGTCACCATGGTAACTGCAGAACATTCGGCCATAGACATCCATGCAGTGCAAAGTATCGATAATATTTGTGCTTTTGTACTTTTTCTCCTTGCCCCAACTTTCTGTGTTCATAAGAGTTTCATTTTGAAAGCTTCCTTACCTTGGTGATTCCGAGCGTTCCAGAGCTCCTTGCACTAACAACGCACATGTAATATTCACCACCAGGAAAAATATACTTAGACTCAGGAAGAACAATCGCAAGGGGACCCTGGAGACACAAGAGGAAGTTGTTAAATCCTACTTAAGAGGCATTAAAATAGAAACAGTGCAGACTTACTTGTACTTATTAAGCTCAGGGGAATACTTTGCTTTGGCCTTGAACATGACCTTAAAAAACAAGCAAAAGCAGGTCAGGTCAGGTGGGTCGTGCTGGGAGAGGAGTGTGAACTTAACATGGCCCAAGGAGATTCCTGGGCTATGACATGCATTCAGCAGAAAATAAGTGCCAGTCAGTGGTGGAAGAAGTACTTACTTGTATAAATACTGAAGAAAAAAATTTAAAGTAAAAGTATCAGATCTACTTAAATAAAAGTTTTAAAGTACCTGTACTTAAATAGTAAAAAGTAAAAGTATTTTGTGCAGATTTTGAGGTCTTATCGGGCTTCAAATGTATTGATTTTGATAAAGATTTGAGCTGAATATTGTTCAATAGAAACCATTGAATCAACAGTTTTTTCCTAGCTGTTTTTATTTGTATATTTTTGTTTGCTCAGATTATGAATGTGTTCAAAATAAAACTTCAGCCTTTTTCAGAAGGTCTCAAACAATAATGAGAAAGACTTATACTTTTCAGTCCAGTTAAAAAATGTGATGAAGAAGAAAGTACAGACACCTACTCTCAAATGTAGTGACTTAAAAGTAAAAGGTATCCACTTGTACTTGTAAAGTACTTAAGTAAAGTACAGATACCTAAAATGTATACTCAAGTACAGTATTTGACTACTATTACCTTCCACCACTCATGTCATTCATCATGTAACAATCTGTCCTATGGCACTGAGCAAACAACTGCCTCAACAAACATGAAAATGTGCATAAGTTCATCCAGTGCAAAACACTAGCTGCCCTAGATTCACTTCACTTACTTTGTGGAATGGTGTTGGTGCACAACGTATCCAAAACAAACAAAAAAATTCCATGTACAGCTGAATTGCACTCAGATTTTTTGTTGAAAATTTAAACAATTTAAATTCAAGGTTTGGTCCACAACATTCACATTTTAAACATGTAAAGGAGCAGTGCATTTGGAGAGAAGCCTAAAATATGACCTGTTTAACTATTGAAAGACACATTTGCATTTCAGGGCATGTTTGCAGAGATCCAAACTGCAAGATTTCATAAGGCCGCATAAAGACAAGAAATAGTTTGAAAATGTAAAACTGCAGCTTTATTTCCAACTCCCATTTAAAAACAACACGGAATGACCAAAGTGCTTACAAAACATAACAATTAAAAATAATAAAAACAACATATGTGTGCCACCCATATAACTGCAGCCTTCAGAATGATGAGATATCTGCATAAATTGTGATTTTAATTTAATAGCAATTACAGTCTTAATTTAATATATTTCAGTGTAATAGTTCAAATTATTAATGTCATAATTTAATATAAGGTAGTGTGAAATATTGGAAAGAGAACCCAATTGACAATTTGAGTCATTTTGCCAGAGCTAAAATAAGTACATAAGCTATATATAAGTGTTTATAGAGTAGTTTATAGTTTTACAAGCATTGTGTGTGTTAGAGGAAGCTATTGTGAAAAAAAAAACAGAAGGAAATCATGAGGTCTGGTTTTAGAGTCATCAGAAATCTCGTGTGAATCTGTGTCAGGTATATACGCTGTCACAATTGAGTGGTGACTGTCCTTTGAATAGGCCAGATTGCAAAAGCATTAGTAAGCAATTTTACTATTGCACTGAACTTCTGAACACTGGAAAATATTTAGAAAGAATGAATAAAGTACATGGTCATTTTATTAGAGTAACTGCAAAAACTAATATTTCTCTTACTGGGTAAATAGTTTTTTCGAAAACATAAAGGACAAGGGAGTGATAGCATGCTGATACCAAAAATGTTGCTGGATCATATCTCATTTCCGTAATACTGGTTAAAATGATATCATGGTTTGGCCTTTAATTGGCAATAAGACTATCTACAGGCTGATTTTGGCCTAGAAAGTCTTATCATGTTTTATTCATATGAAGCTATTTAGTAGCGATTTGAGAAATAAATAACCATTCTATAACACAACTGAATCTCTTGTGTGATGAGCAGACACTTAAAGTTTCAATATCGGTCGAGAAACTGAAAAAGCTGGATCGTTGCATCCCTATAACAACGATTATAATAAAAAAAATACTCTTTATTTAGACAATAGAATGTGATTTTCACAACTCCGGGAGGACTTCTCCCAGATTCCGGGGGAGGCTGGAGATATGGAGTCCGAGTGGGCTTCATTCTCGGCCTCTATTGTTGATGCGGCTGCTCGGAGCTGTGGGCGTAAGGTCTGTGGTGCCTGTCGCGGCGGCAATCCCCGAACCCGGTGGTGGACACCGGAAGTAAGGGATGCCATCAAGCTGAAGAATGAATCCGATCGGGCCTTGCTGGCTCGGGGGACTCCTGAAGCAGCTGACGGGTACCGGCGGGCCAAGCGTGCTGCAGCCCGTGCGGTTGCGGAGGCAAAAACTGGGAGGAGTTCGGGGAGGCCATGGAGGAGGACTATCGGACGGCCTCAAAGAGATTCTGGCAAACCGTCCGGCGCCTCAGGAGGGGGAAGCAGTTCTTCGCCAACACTGTTTACAGTGCGGGGGGAGAGCTGCTGACCTCGACTGGGGACGTTGTCCGGCGGTGGAAGGAATACTTTGAGGATCTCCTCAATCCCACAGTCACGTCCTCCGAGGAGGAGGCCGAGGCTGGGGACTCGGAGGCGGACTCATCCATCACCCTGGCTGAAGTCACTGAGGTGGTTGTAAAGCTCCTTGGTGGCAAGGCTCCGGGGTTGGATGAGATCCGTCCTGAGTACCTTAAGTCTCTGGATGTTGTGGGGCTGTCTTGGTTGACACGCCTCTTCAACATCGCGTGGCGGACGGGGACAGTACCTCTGGACTGGCAAACCGGGGTGGTGGTCCCTCTGTATAAGAAGGGGGACCGGAGGGTGTGTTCCAGCCTTCCGTGTAAGGTCTATGCCAGGGTACTGGAGAGGAGAATCCGGCCGATAGTCGAACCGCGGATCCAGGAGGAGCAGTGTGGTTTTCGTCCTGGCCATGGAACACTGTACCAGCTCTACACTCTCCATCGGGTGCTCGAGGGTTCATGGGAGTTTGCCCAACCAGTCCACATGTGCTTTGTGGACTTGGAGAAGGCATTCGACTGTGTCCCTCGTGGTGTCCTGTGGGGGGTGCTCTGGGAGTATGGGGTCCGGGGCCCTTTGCTAAGGGCTGTCCGGTCCCTGTATGACCGGAGCAGGAGCTGTGTTCGCATTGCCAGCAGTAAGTCAGACCTGTTCCCGGTGCATGTTGGACTCCGCCAGGGCTGCCCTTTGTCACCGGTTCTGTTCATTGTGTTTATGGACAGAATTTCTAGGCGCAGTCAGGGGCCGGAGGGGGTCCGGTTTGGGGACCACAGGATCTCATCTCTGCTGTTTGCAGATGATGTTGTCCTGTTGGCTTCATCGAACCAGGACCTGCAATGTGCACTGGGGCGGTTTGCAGCTGAGTGTGAAGCGGCTGGGATGAAGATCAGCTCTTCTAAGTCTGAGGCCATGGTTCTCGACCGGAAAAAGGTGGCTTGCCCTCTCCGGGTGGGTGGGGAGTCTTTGCCTCAAGTGGAGGAGTTCAAGTATCTCGGGGTCTTGTTCACGAGTGAGGGAAGGACGGAACATGAGATTGACAGGCGGATCGGTGCAGCTTCGGCAGTGATGCGGTCGCTGACCGTTGTGGTGAAGAGGGAGCTGAGCCGAAAGGCGAAGCTCTCGATTTACCGGTCAGTCTTCGTTCCTACTCTCACCTATGGTCATGAGCTCTGGGTAGTGACCGAAAGGACGAGATCGCGGATACAAGCGCTTGAAATGGGTTTCCTCCGCAGGGTGGCTGGGCGCTCCCTTAGAGATAGGGTGAGGAGCTCAGTCACACGGGAGGAGCTCGGAGTAGAGCCGCTGCTCCTCCACCTCCCTCGGGAGGTGTTCCGGGCATGTCCCACCGGGAGGAGGCCCCGGGGAAGACCCAGGACACGCTGGAGGGACTGTCTCTCGGCTGGCCTGGGAACACCTCGGGGTCCCCCCGGAGGAGCTGGAGGACGTGTCTGGGGTGAGGAAGTCTGGGAGTCCCGGCTTAGGCTGCTGCCCCCGCGACCCGGCCCCGGATAAGCGGACGAAAATGGATGGATGGATGGAATGTGATTTTCAACACGGTACTCAAGCATCCCTCAGTCTTCTACTAGTCTATGTGGTTTTATACTTGTTCTGATACAGCTCAAAGTCATTCAAAAGTTGTTCAGGAAAGATTCACTTCTGTACTGTAAATGTGACTTTTCAGTATTGATTCTTGCTCAAATTAGTATTTAGTTTAGATAGTAGTTTTAGTATCAGTTTGTATTAGTATTAGTATTTTCAATACTTCTGACAACTCTACATAGTTCAAGGAATAGGTGTACTCGTAATTAGTAGAAGATATTAGTAGTTGTAGATGTTGTAATAATAGTAGTAGATGTCGTAATAGTAGTAGTAGATGTTGAAATAGTAATAGTTTCTTTACAAGCAATATTTTCTCAGAAGAACTCTTACATTTGTACACAGTTTAGTACACATATCGTGAGCATAGAACATGCAATTGTTGTAGCAAATAGAAAGTTATTTACAAAGGTAAGCAGGGAGGTTCAGCAAGAGGATTACCTGAATTCAACTTAATATTTTATTGACTTACTCATTGCATAAGACTTGTTCTGATCTGCCTTTTGCACATACAGTAATTCCCTGTGCATTATGTTTTGTACCTTGTATGAAATCTATTGCATAATCAAGAGTCCAAAAAAAAGCAAAAATCCTACTTCAAAGAAAGAATGATATTTTTCCCAAGTAAAATCTTTTCTTTTTTGACTATTTAACTCAAGTTAGATTTAATCTATTGGCCTTACCGGGCTAATTTAAAGGTCCTATATTACGGAAACTTGACTTTTGTGAGCGGTAAGCCATGTTATAATCATGTTTAGCTCCTCAAAAACATACCTGGATTTGTGTTTTGTTTCATTCACACATGACTGATTAGCCCTTTATTATTGCTAGTCTGACATCACAAGGTGGAGCAGAGTGTTTTCTGTATTAGGAAAACTCAGCCTAAATATGCAACTCCAGGTATGTTTGTGACGTGGAAACAACATTATAACATAAATCAGAAAATAGTGTCATATGGGCCTTTTAATTCCATGCAGGAAAATATGTTCACAGGTTATAAATGGCCTTTAATGACACATCAATTGACACTTAAGTTTTTCCTCTTTCCATTTATACGTTGCCATGGCACTGGTCAGCTGACAGACACGGCAGTCATGTGACGTGTCCATTTCAATACCTATTCAAAACTAGGGCAGCATTTTGGCCAAGACAGACAACTTCCTCTTTGGGGTATTTTGCAGGTTTTAAACAATGGTAGAAGTGATACTATTGCTACTACTGTATGTGGGAAAACAAACTACAGTAGTCCTTGACATTTGCAGTGGGCAGGTGTTGAACAAGAGTGACCGACCAGCTGTGTCCCTATGCCCCCCCTCATGCCCCCTCCTCCTCTCTCTCCGTCTTTCACTCTATATATCCCCCTCATCTCCCTCTTTCTCTCTCTCAGACATTCAATCTCTCTCTCTCCTCTCTCTCTTTCATCCTGTTTATATCTCTCTCTCTTTCTCTGTCTTTACATCTCTCAGTCACTCTCTCTCCATCTATTCCTCTCTCCTTTTCCCTCTGTCTATCTTTCTCTGTCTGTCTCTCATACTCTATTTCACCCTCCCTCTATTTCTCTCTCTCTTTCATTCTCTCTATCCTTCCCTCCCTCTATTTCTCTCTCTCTTTCCATCTTGCCCACTATTGTCCTCCTATCCTGGGCAAGCAGCTCAAGCTTTTATCCTGTCTTCCTCGGACATAAGACAAAGTGCTCGTCTCCAATGAACCAAAGCAGAACTCTGTATGGAACAATCTGACCACATTTTCCATAATATCCAAACAGTAATATATTTATTTATAACAGCAGTAAGTGGACAACATCAACTGCTTAAGATGCTTGATGAACTATTACAAAGAGATTAGACAGCAAATTACCACTTTTAATTAGTGAAATGAGTTAAACTAAATGTGCAAGATCTTAATGAGACTAATCAAATCAAACAAAGGGTGATCTAGCAAACAGACCTAAATCATTAATAATAGGACTTAATAGCTCTAAAATAAATAACAACTGTGAACCATCTGAAGAGGCTTATGCATTTGCACGCTATGGTGATTATTGTCAAATATGTCTGACTTAGACTGGACAAATTGAAGCCTGCAGGGTAAACTATACAGTGCTATGATGTATGTATACAGTTTGTTTGTTAGGGCTATCAGTGATGTCAATAAATAAATGTTTGGAGGGGCAGTAATTGATCGAACAAATTCTCATTTTGCAATCCTGCCCTGTTTTATGTAATACACTCCCAGCTTATGAAACTTGGGGCTCTATAATTCAAAATCAATGAAGATGATTACATTCTTCAACCCCCATGTGAAAAGGCATGATATTGAACCTAAGTTAATTATGAAGCCATGATGAGATTTGACTGTATGGTGAGTGTGTATCTTTAGGGGGTGCTGCAGTAGTGGAGAACAATGGAGCAGCGTAAAGCCATGGAAAGTCAAATAAAGGAGCCGAATTGTGCAAAATGGGAATAGTGGTTTGAAATGTAATTAATATAAAAGCCATAGAAACTGCGGAGTCAGCTGTATTGCTGAAATCAGGTCATAGTCAAAGGCACTGCACTCTCACACACACATACACACAAAGAGATGGAGGAGAAGAAGGGGGTGTGTACCTACCTGTGTGAAGTACAGATTGAGCAGGCATAGGGTGAAGAATTGTAGGCAGACTGGGCAACAGTACAGCACCCAATAGGCCAGGGGCTGGAGTTGATTGGCCTGCACCATATTTTGGAAGTAGAATGAGAATAGAGTGGTTCTAAGAGCTGCCCATAGCAAACACAAGAAGAGAAAAACACTCTGGTAGCTGAACCGTTTGTGTCCATAGTGCAAAATGAGCCAAAGCTGCAGGTAGACAAAAATAAATAGGAAAGAGTACAAAACGGTGTATAACGTTGTCAGGCTTAGCTCTAGTGTTGGAGAGATTGCAGCTCCAGTAGGGGACTCCTTTTGTGAGGTAAACAACAAGGAACTGACTTCATCCCCCGCAGCAAACATCTCCACGGACGCTTGTTTTAACGCATTACGCACACCAAAAAGGCAAAAATACAGCAAACTGGGTCAGAGCTGTGCCAATACCATCGTAGACAACAACAAATAAAAGCAGGATATTCTGAAAAGAAGTGGCATATTGGAAGTGCGTTTGTGTTGAAATCCGATTAAGAAGTAAAAAATAAGGCAATTGTTTTAAAATAAGGAGGAAAGGGGGAAGAAAACAACAAGAAGAAAAGATCCCCCTGTGAATCCTGCAAAGCTCCTCTGCAAAAAACAACTTGAGGGGGGGAAAGCTTCAGATCAGCTGTGATGCAGTTTACGGCCCGCCCCCCTCGCTCTCAATTCACGATGAAACTGCAGCATCATGAGCCGCCATTTTGGGTTGCACAAGGCTTGTTTTTCACGCAACTCATCCAGTCTTTAGAGCCAGAGATTTCACCCAGTTTCCGAACCAAAGCTCCCAAGTGAAAAACACCCTCACGCCCACTTAGCCATCCTTTCATCTGATTGGTTTGTTGTTTGGCCCAGCCTCTGCGTTTTCAAGTCTACGATTGGTCTAAAATGATGTCAGCTGCTAAAACGCCCGCCCCCTGCGCTTTTTTGATTTTTCATTGGTTGAAATAAAAAAACGTCCTTTTTGTGATTGGTTAGAATTTCACGTGGGCTTCTTTTCACAGGAAGTAAGGTTTCAAAACAATTTACAGAAAACAGCATCAAGTTTGCATGAATGTGAGTGAAAATGACAATTTTTTTCCTTCAAAATAATCTTTATAAACGTCACAAAAACGGTTTAACTCTAAATTGGCGCTATATATCATCGCATATAAGCCTGTTTACGTTGATCGATGTTATAATCGGTAGCGTTTTACCCAGCACCCGCGATCATATCTGCATTGTTTAGGCCACTGAAACTGGTATAGCATTAATTTGAAATAGAATAGGAAATTGCTATGCATAATTGTGGGCAGCTGAGCATGTATTTATGGAATATAATGAAAAAAGAAATGAAATAAAGACTGAAGTATGAGAGAGAGTAGTAAAAATGAAATTTGATCTAGTAGAGCTATTGTAAAAGCACCCAAATAATAGAAGTTTCAATGGTTTATTTACGTTTTTGAGACATATTAATGTGATTAACCGGATTTGATTAATTGTATCATTTTAATTCATTGTTATTGCTTACTTGTTATTTCATTGTTATTATTAATAGTATTTTTGTATGTATGTATTTATTTTTTTGTTATTAGCGTTTCAGTTCACACTCCTCATCGGTTGGTGGCGATACACTACTCGAAGACGAAGACAGTGTTGCCAGATTGGGTGTAATGATTTCCGCACAATCACGTTCGAAAACCCGCCCTCTTCAGCACAAAACAAAAAAACGCAAAGTTTTGGCACAGAAAACATTTAATCTTTGAATAAACGTATGTAATCCATTGTTTTTAAAAACATTGTCAGTATTGAGAAAACATGTTAAATGTAGAATAGCATTTTAAATTATCACAGAAATTTTATATAAAAATGTTGTAGGCTTTTTAAAAACATTGCCAATATTGAGAAAACATGTTATATAAAACCTTTGGTAAAACGTAGAATAGCGTTTTCATCACGCATAAAATGAATCAGTCATCAACGGTAGGCTATAGCCTAGGCTACTGTGAGAACAGGTGGCAAACCCAGAGCCTGCCTACTCATACAATTATACTGAATCTCTGCAACAGCTGCCGGGGAGGTCTGAACGTAGCGGACGTCCATTCATTTCTGTACAGGTTGGAGCGCACCTCCATAAAACTCATACGGTTCCTTGCGTTATTGCGTATCGCGTTTTTATTGGTGTGAAAATAAAATCCGCCCAAACTTGCTGAAAGTAGCCCAAATATTATCTCAGCCTGAGTCTTCCCCTACTCATCCGACGTAGTCAAAAAAAAAAAAAAAAAAAAAAAAAAAAAAGCCTGCCCGCCTAATCTGGCAACACTGGAAGAAGAAGAAATCGCAATGCTCATCGGCTGGTTCTGTGAGCATCTCTCCGCAAAGCAATAAAAACAAGAATTTTATATTTTGTGGTCTTTTCTGTGACCATGCATTAATCTGCACGTCAATTACTGGTTCACATCAGGTACGTAACACCTGGCAACTTTTTTTTACAGTTTTAGTCTAGTCAGTTGGCTTTGGATGTGTTATGTAACATAACATTTTCAGTATATGGTAAAGGAGTAAAGGGATAATTATTATTACGACTTTTAATTGCCAGATTTTTTGTATTTTATTCCTTTTTAGACTCTGCCTCATAAACCATTATGGCTTCGTGGCTGTATGCTGCTGTGCTCCTGCTGTGTACCAGGTCAGGAGGATGCATGGAAAAGGCCAATATCTCAAATCTCATTGAATTCACAGCTGCAGATTTCTATGATAAACTTTATTCTGGGAGGATGATGTTTATGTATTTTGAAAGCGAAGGTAATGACTTATCAAATAACAATGACACAAATGTGTAAGTGCTCTTCTATTACAAGGTAATGTTTTGATTTGCAGTTCCTCCATCCATCTCCATCTTCCTGGTGGAGTTGGAGAAGTCTGCTGATGTACTTAAAGATTATGGCGTGCTGGTTGGTAAGGTAAGTAAGCGCTTATACCATGGACACCAACTGAAATGTCTCACCTGTGACTCTGAAAAACGTGTTCACTGTCTGTAAATGTCTCAAATATCAGTTTTTTCTGTGTTATAAACTGTTCTAGGGAGCACATTCCTACCAAGCCCCTACGCCGAAACATGTCTGCCCAAGTCAGCCAAGCTCAAGGGTGACTGGGGGTGGGGGGGTGATTAAGGAGAACTTTACACGCATTTCTCAGTGCAGTTCAGCAGGAGGACTGATCAGGTAGGGTCAGCAGATCCTGTGTCAGGATAGTTTGAGGAGAGGAAGAGCCACGGTTCTGCTCTACAAAGGCAAAAGACCTTAACTCGGCAGAGTGAGAAACTGAGAAAAATGACTTCAAAGTTTCTGTTTTGTCCAGACAAAAGTATAATAGGTAGGGCTCCCAAAATCTGACAACTAGTTGCTATAATGAAGAAATATTGAGCTCAAAATTGACTTTTGACCGTTATTTAGCAGTTACTGTACTCTGCCAAAAAAGTAACTGACATTATCTTACAAAATGGGAATAGTGCATTCTTGCATTAATAGATAGATTTGCTTGATTTTCTCCCAACTTCCATCCATTATAAAAACACCTCACCAAGCTCTAGTCATCATGATGTTTGTTTGAAATGATATAGAAGACCTTTGGATTTCCTGTTTAGTACTGATCAGGAGCGTGCGGCGACACTTACACAGTTAAACAGTTTGACACACAAATTACTTTGCATTATAGTATGTACAATATGAATAAATACTCTAAATACTTTCATATTAAAGATAATTGAATACAAAGGTATATTTATTCAATGTGTTAAGAAGACTGTTTCAAAGCCGCAACAAAAAGGAGGCAAGAGGTTGAATTTTAAAATAAAATATACTTATTAATTAAATCACAAACAAGACATGAAACATACACAATAGCTTTCTGCTTACTTATGGTTTGTTTTGTTTGTTTAAATGTCATTATTACTTTATTACTGAACTGTTCTTGTGAAATTATTTTCCCATTTAATAGAATTTAAATGACCAAATAAATAAAGTATTGTTGCATGAGATTTGCATATTGTTACGTACATCCCTACTAAATTGTAAGTTTGTTGCATATTTTTAGGTCAACTGCAATAAAGAGACAGTTTCCAAATATTGCTCAGGAGACAAAGTATTACAAACAGCCTTTCTTTTCAGGTATAATGGCATGTGTAACAGTGTATTTATTTAAATGTTTTTAAGCACAAAAACTTACTAATTATTGTCCCCTCAGAAGCGGAAAGGAGTATCTGAGTTTTAATCTGGATACTGTTTTTGATGTCAATGCCATTGTATCAGAAGTCTTATTGTAAGCATCTCACACACTTAATTCTATATTTTTTAAATATAAATAAAACTGACCTTTATGTTTTCATTGTTCCAGTGCAATCCTGCGTGACGAGGTGAGATATGTCCACACTGACACTGACCTGTTGGCGATGGAGAAAAGCGTCAAAGGAAAGAAGGATATTGTATTAGGTTATGTCAGCAGTCTGGGGACTCAAGGTATTTACAAATAGAAAATAGTGACCTTGATTCAAATATTTAATAGACCATACAAACCAGCGCAAGTATCGGCACTACATGAGAAAAGTACAAAATGTAACTGTTAATTCATTTATCAAACTGGATAAAATTATTTATGAATGACAAGGACAGAAATCAGACTTTTCTGCAACTATGGTTTGTTTTCTTTAAATATCATGAGAATGCATGAGAAAAGTACAGTTGTCTTATTCTCTATTATTTTATCTTTAGAACACAGGTCAATTATGGAGACAGCGTTTGTGTATGGATCAAAATACCAGTTTATTCTCATAACTGGAGGTCCTGTACTAAAACACCTTGGGTAAGTCAGCACTTCTTTTCTCATGTTACACGTATAAATTAAAGGTGCACTGTGTTCCTTTTCTAGTGGAGAGTCTGCCACCTGCTTGTCTCCATAAGGATGTTATTGCTTTGTCTAGAATGTTTCACACTAGAGATTAAGCCTATCTGTCTCAAGGAAGACAACTATAGGTTCCATTACAGTTCAGATCTGTGGAGAGAGAATCCTATTCAGAGAGTATTATTGCATTTTTGAGCAATAGAAACACCCAGATAATTTCTAGATAAATGTGTTTAATGTCATATCATGGAACACTCTAGGCAAACAATAACATCTTCACGCTGACAAGCAGGTGACGGACCCTCCTCTAGAAAAGTTGAACAATGTACCTTTTAATATTATGTATACTGTATTTTATTTATTTTTTCAGTATAAGTAGTACATCTCCCTCTGCACGAGTATGGGTCCTGCACTGTAGAGAACAGAAGGCCACCATCTCTGACCGATGCCCTTTGACTCCAATGAGAAAACCACTGTCCACTCTTAATCTACACTCCTTCCTTCAGCTTGTTGACACTCCTTTACTGGTGCATAATGTGAAAAAGTATTGACACTTTGCAGCTGATCAACATTCCTTGGGGCGTGTGGTGCTAACTGTAGACCCTTCTCTGTCTGAGGCTTTATAAGACTTTAATCTGTGCTTTATTTTAACACAATCTGACCATAAAAAACTGACTTAGTTAGACTTGGATCTAAAACAGGTGAACTGATTTTTGCTGTTAAACAAGTCTCACACATAAACAGTTTTTCAGTTACTCACCATTTTAGTTGAAAATCAAACATCTTAACAGGACCATAAACACTTATACTCACAGGCTCTTGAAAGTTAGTTCTTAGTTGTTTAAATTCATTCTGTATAAATTTATTTGGCTGTGTTTGCTAATGTGTGCATTGTGTCTCCATGGTAACTGGTGAACATTCCGCCAATACACATACATGTTGAACACCCCCAGAGTGATCGCACTGCAGCATGTCAATTGAGAATATATTCTGTTTTCCCCAAAAGATTGCACATTATACACATTCTTCCTCTTTCTTTTCTAGACCGAGATGCATGAAGACCCCTCAAAAATACCACCATCCCAACATGTCCCTCAGGTTTTTTTGTTCTCACTTCCTGAAACTAAAGATATTGACAAGGAAACTGCTCACATGTTGGCATGGAAACTCCGAGGACTCGCCCAAGTGGTGCTCATACACAGGTAGCAGCATAATTATGATCATATGTCTAATATGCGATTTTAATAACTAAGTAATACTAATAACATTACATAATAACACACCTTACATTTAAAGCTGCACTATGTAACTTCTAAGGTGGAAACTTGCTTGTCTCCATGGAGATGTTATTACTTTGCCTTGAGTCTTTCACAATTGGGCATTAAGCATATCTCCCTTGCATTTGTTCAATTTATTTATTTCAATTTATAGCTCAAAAATACCTTAAAAACCATGAATTTGTACCATGTGCTGGCTTGCTTCTCCATAGACCTGAATATTAACCTGTCTCCATTGTAATTACCAAGTTTATTTCCATACTGCAAAATAATAAAGGCAAACAGTAATATCTCCATGGAGACAAGCAGGTGGTGGACTCTCCACCAGAAAAGTTACACAGTGCAACTTTAAATACATATCAAAAAGTATGACATTAAAATCTGTAAGAGAAAAATGCTGAAAACCATAGAAAAAAAAACCAAAGCATTATGTTGGGGTAAAAATGGCATTCATTTATTTATTTTATTTATTTTTATTTTTTTAGTGAAAGTCTTGCTGTTGAGACTCTTAAGCAATACAATGCTGCTTACAGGCTGCCTGGAAAGGTACTGTGCCATTAGCAATAAGTCAAATTCCCATGCCCATGTAAAGGTATTAAAGTTTTTGGTATTAATATGTGGTTTGTGCATCCAGGCTTTAGAATATTTGACCTTACACAGCACTGAGGAGGTGTTGGAGCTTTTTCCAAATGAGGACACAGAAAAAGTTGCTGAAACGGAAGAGTCAGAAGAATTTGAGGACTTTTTTGGTATTTATCATAAATTCACATTCAGTAAGAAGTTAATAATAATTATTGAAGATTCTGTAAATAATCATGTCCCATATTTTGCATTCAGACCAGTTGGACGATGAAGTTGCTGCCTCTGTGTATCGGAAACGAGCAGAGGAGCTGGACATGGATGTTTTCACAGTACTCAATACGCAGAATTTTCACCGTGTAGTAGCGCAAAGCAGCCTGACGGTGGCACTGTTCTACTTGAAACGTGAGCTACAAAACCACCGCACAGATAAACAAAAAAATGCTATCCACTGGTTTGTTCTGTCTTTAAATTAATTTGTGTGTTTTGGTCTTTTCACCCCTAGAGGATGCTGTTTCAAAGGCTTTCCTTGAGCCTTTTGTTGAAGTAGCAGAAAGCCTGTTAGGTAAGTGTGATTTAAATACAGAGGTGGATAGATGGATAAAATTTTATGCAAGTATGAGTATCATTCGCCCAAATAATTACTCAAGCAGTACAAGAGTAAAAAATATTGGAAATTTTCTGAGTAAGAGTAAGAAGTATTTGGAGAAAATACTACTTGAGTATCTTAAAATTAAGAATAACATTGGATGTACCATTTGAAGTCAGTGTAACTATAAACAAAACACATCTGGTAATTTCAAAGGACAGACCACAACAATTTGAAAAATTCAGCTATGTTTGAAGGAACTGTGGAAGAATCTGAAATGTTCAGGTAATTTAATATGTCAACACACTCACTGTGGGAAGTCTTTTAGTCTAGTAAAAGTACAGTTACACTGTTGCATATAATACATATGCATATACATATAATAGTTTATTGTGAATTATGGTGCTTGAAACCGACTAAGTGAATTACAGTTTTATTAAAGTTACTCTAGTACATGTAACTGAATTGTACCCACTCCTGACTAACTAATATAAACCCCACCACTAAGCTAATTGATTGATTCTTTTCAGATGCAGATGTTGACGATGTCCAGATGTGTGCCGTGAATTGTGGAGAGTGGACAGATCTTTGTGCTGCACAGTCTGGCACAACCGAGCCGTTTCCCTTTCAGCCAATCACAGCGTTCCCCGCTGTTATGATGCTCCGACCCCAAGAGCCTGCTCAGCGCTACAAAGGGATGCTATCAAGCCAAGCTGTACCGTTTTATCCTACTGTAAGTTCCCATAAGTCGTAAACTCAATTAAAAAGTTCAACTAAGACAAATATTTTGATAAAATATCCAAAACAACTCAATTACATATCCCTATAGAGTTCTTGAAGCATTTGAACTTCCTGTCTTTGAAAATACAGACTTATATAAAACCGAATAAGTCCCCTAAATTAAAAACATATACTGTGTGTTGTCCATTCCAGTCATTTCGTACCAACCAAAACATGACCCTGGCCTCTTTATTTCTTTATGACTGTTGAACTGCTCTAGGCAATCCTATGGGAGCTGTCACACTATGGATTTACTCTGTAAGGTCTTTAAAAATATGTTTCAGATTTGCAGTGCTCTAAAGGGCTTTTCTCAAATATCAAGGGGCATACATTTTAGTTACATTTCCTGCAGTGGACATAGGGATTTAACATAGTCTTCTTTATACTGGGCAGCAGTGTTTTTTTTATCTTTATCTAGTCCAGATTTAGCAGATGGTGTTCCTTTTTGTCATTTTATTGAAAGGAAAGTGTCATTGCTCTACTTGGAATGTTCCACAGTATGACATTAAACAGCTTTACAGATGGTTTTATAACTCAAATACCAAGAAAAACAGGCATTCTGACTGAGCGGGATTGCCTCTTCACAGATCTGACCAGTAACTTGGTCTGGTTTGGTCTCCCTGTTGATAGAAAGGGATAATGTCATACTGCGAAACATCTCAAATAACATCTCCATGGAGAAACCCAGGTGATGGACCCTCCACTAGAAAAGTTACTCAATGCACCTGAGCAAATGCTTATGTTTACAGTGGCTGTTATAGGCTTGTTAACCTTTCTACTGGCTCTCTATAAAGCATAATATACTGGCTGTCTATAAAGCATAATATATATTAGCCATATTATTGTCTTATATTTATCATGTCTTATTTATTCTTACAGAAACCGTGTCGCTTCTCCTCTTGATTTGAATGATGCTGATATAACTTTATTTATGAGTGGGGCCATCCATCCTGACCTACCCGGACACACTGTTGATAAAGTCCTGGGATTATTCGACACACACTCACATCCAGGTAAGAATACATGCATAGATATTATGTGCTTATCTCTCTGGAAAGATATCAAGGCCTTAGAAATGTCACCTGAACTTTTCTGAAGTATGTGAATGTATTGCTTTAGTTATTTTTGTAGATTATGAACTGTGTATGGATACTTTTGCATACCGAGATGTCACCAACATTCTCTTGGGATGTGATACTAACTGTAGGCTCTGCTCTGTCTGAAGCTTTCTTAGACTGTATTCTTAGCTATGTTTTAACGCAATCTGGCCATAAAGAACTGACTTAGCTGGAAACTACATGTGAGCTAATCTGTGCTCTTAAACAAGTCTTTCTCAAATAACATAACAGTTACAAGCTAGCTATCGCTATCCAACTTTTTTTCACTCTCACCTTTTTTGTTGAAAATCAAACACCAAAACAGGACCATGAATTCTCATGTTGATCACATGCTCCAGAAAAATTTGTTAATTTTTCTGTATTTGTTAATGTGTGCACTGTGTTAACTGGTAACTGATGAACATTCCCCTATAAAGAGAAACATGTAGAACACCCCCAGTGTGAGTAAGTAAGCAAAGTATTAATTGTTTTATCTCTAGGTGCACCAGTGTTTAGTGGAGCAGCCAAAGCTCTGAGAGGAGAGTTGTTGACAGGACTGCTGACGGATGATCTGGCGCTGAAATGGTAACCGCTCATTCCTCTTTCAAGGTTGTCCCTCACCACAACTTCTCATTTTGGATTTGGATTTCTGTGTATACTGCATATATTTGTTAGTTGGTTAGTTAGAGTTACTTTATTTTGAACATTGTGAAATTTAAGAAAGCACAACATATAGTCTTTATACTTAGAAAGACATTCAAAACAAACACATTTAACAAAAGAAAGAAAGATTTCTTCTACATTATTTTTATCTTTGGTTTGTCATCACTTTCAAAGTAAAGTTAGCCTTCTCCATAGTTAAACCTGCACCATACAGTTATGTGCATTATAGTGTCTCTACAAACATTAGAGAAATGTCTAACTAACTCTTAACTTCTCATTTTCGATTTGTACATCTGTGTATACTGCAGATTTGTTTTGTAATGATTTTTTTATATTCTGCCACAACAACAAAGTATATTGGACGAATATACAGAAAAGGCAAAGCAAATAAAGGCAGTTTTATTCATAAAGCAGGTTTTAGAAAATAGGAACTTTACAATAAGAAATAATTACGGGGGCTCAGGTTTATTTTTATACATGCCATAACTTATAATAAAGGCATTTAAAATTTATAAGAGTGCCTTGGTTTTCTGTATTTTTGTACATTGACAGTCCCTTGACCTGTCCGACTATTTTTAACTTAAGTGATTTACCAGGTAGAGAATATACAAAAACGATGCACCTAATTACCGTTTTTGCAGGAAGTTGTGTCTGTAATAAAAATAAAATACAATAGAGTCTAAAACTTCCTTCCTATAATTTAATCACATTTCCTAGATTTTTTTATTGTTCAAACAAGAATTTCTAGTACCCAGAGTGAATTTCCAAGTATTCATTTGGTATTTGTTTATTATATTTTATTATTTTCCAGGGCGTCTGACCTCAAAGTAGACCTCCCTGCTGTTTTGGTGTTTCCATCATGGCGGTCAGATCATTCCCCCTCTGTGCTCCCCCTGCCCCCCTCTATAGAAGAGTTGACATCGCATATAAAGACTGCACTGCTTCAACCCGTGGTAAGTCCCATTGTAAACACATGCGAGTCTTAATCACAAGATAAAGGTTCCTCAAATATCTCTTTGCTTACACTAGCTGTAAATTCACTAAGAAAAAGCCATTGATAAAATTGAGAAGGTATTTGTTTTTAACGAGTGTGTATAGCTGCTTGTAAGATAACGTTTTATCCAGTATAACATAACAAGGTCCATATGTGAATCTCATATGTTTAAAGTTAGTTTTGTGTAGGCATTCATTGTCAGACTATTGGATCATGGCGAAGTTTACATCTCCATGTAAACAAATGGGCTAAGCTTATGCTAAAACCACATTTGATAAAGTCATGGTATGGAGATTTACGTCAGTGTGCAGTGTCAAATACTGTTATGTAATGTTTTGGTTTCAGGGTTTTGGTCGTTGTTGAGGTCACTGTATATACAGTAAGGCCTAGTATGGGGCTGCAAGATGTGGGTAATGAGTAGATTCATCATATATTTAAATTTCAAATTCTCGAATAACGTCTTGAAGTTACAAAAGGTTTTAGATACTTTATGCTTGTCAGTATGTTTCAAAAGCTTTGTATTGTGAGGCAGTTTAGAAAGTTTATCTTGCGCCATGATAAAACAAACTCTATAATATTTTAAGAAATTGCTTTTTAAAATTTCCATAAGAATGTTTGACAGGTATCTGTAGCATTAACAATTGCAGCTGAATAAATGCAAGATATATACCGGTAAGTCTGTAGCACATTCCGGCCAATGCTTAAAGGTGCACTGTGTAAAATCCCTCAGTCATCCAGGTAGAATCCATGGCAAAGGAGAAATTAAATTTGTCAATGGGATAAACGGTTATTTAATTCGAAAACGTTTCGCAGCTCAACCAAGCTGCTTCTTCAGTTCTGCAAGGTGCACTGTGTAACTTTTCTGGTGGAGGGTCCGTCAGATGCTTTTCTCCATGGAGTGGTTATTGCTTTGTTTGGAATGTTTCACAGTATGGCATTAAAACTTTCTATCTTCATGGAGACCAAACCAGAACAAATTACAGGTCAGATCTGTGGAGAGGCAACTGCTGCTCACATTCTGTTTTCTAGGTATTTTTGAGCTATAAAACCACCTGTAATTAAATAAATGTAAGGTAGATTTGTTTAATGTCCCCCGTTAGTGGTGCAATACATACATCACGACCAAATAACAGCAATTGGTTAAATGAAAAAAGTACCCACCTAACGTCAAGTGAACAAATTGTAATGCCAGACGGTTTCTACGAAGTGAAACCAGCTCATGAATCAGGCTAAAATGGCGTACTCTCAAACTGAAAATTTAAATATTGCAAGATTAATTTAATTGTTTTGCAAAAATTATTTGCATGTTTTTCAAAAGGCAGTAAATGTTATCACCCAATACACTTAGTTTTACATCATTCATTTGGTAGGGAATTCATTTTAAACACCTTTTTGCATTTCCATCAATATTCATTCTAAAGAAATTGCACTATGGCCTATACCCATTGCTCATAATTGGTTTCGAGTCTAGAAGTCTTGCCTCGTTCAGCACCTTCTTTGCTGATCACCCATATAACCGGGCAGCTGTTGTGGCGTCAGCAAATGCCACTGGTGTGGGAATGCCATATATGCCACAGAATCACAGTGGAGTTTCAGCTTACACATCACGTTTTTAATTCAATCTAAACTTTTTCTAATTGGTCCCTAACCTTTTGTACCCCCAGCCTGAGCTAACAGTGGCCAACCTGCCCAACTTCCTGTCCCTGGGTAGAGGTCTGCTGCTTCTCTTTGTGGGGGAAGAGGAGGATGAAATCGGGCAGAGGCAGAACAAGGCGCTGGTCAGCGAGCTGGAGAGAGTGGTGGAGATAGGAGGAGCAAAGATGGAAAAATACTTGCCCTGCTATATCCATTTGTGCGTACCAGTAACCGTTTTGTATAAATTGGGGTTTTATTGTAATACAAGACATTTCTGAAAACGTTATAATCATTTTAGAAGGACGATCAAATTATTTCCAGGCAAGCCTAACAGCTAATGCATATTTTTACAGGAATAACAGGCATGTCCTTTCAGTGCATCCCTCATTTTGTATGGGACCATGAATATGTATTTTTGATATGAAAAGCTCTTACTTCCAGATGGTTGGAGAGGGCCAGTTTTCCATTGTATTTTGTTTTTCTATGAATATCAAATAGGTAAATTTAATGTTTAACCTGATTAGTGACTAGACCCTAAAAGACATAATTAAAGTCCTATATTATGCAAGTTTTAGTCTTGTGAGCTCTTAGCCATGTTGTTACTTCCTCAAAACAGAAATGGAGTTGTGTTTTATTTAATTCACACATGTTTGAGTAGTCCTGCATTATTACTGTAGCCTTTTTACATCTCCAAGCTCAGAATACTCTCTTCCAATTTGTGATCTCATGAAGTGGTAGTTTTCACGTTAACAGCTACCTTTTACTTTTAATTCAGTAGAGACTGGAAATTCCAGGGCTGAAATTATCCAAATCATTCTAGTGAAGGTGTATGTAGTTTAAAAACACAGTGGAGCACTTCCTGTATTACCACATGACATCACAAGGTGAGACAGAGTATTTTTCGTTTGAGAGAAGAACTCAGACTCAGTTCAATGTTAACAATATTAATTCTATTAATTTTAGCTACTCATTTGTTTGTTGTGATGTAATTAGAAATTCAGCAAAAAGTCATTACAATGTTTGGGTAAGAAAATATGTTTAATCTATTTAGTATTAGTTGAATTGAGTGCAAATTTTCCTCAGACTCAAGGGTTAGGGTTCTATCTATGCAATTTTGTTTTACAATTTGCACTGACAGACTTAGCAACTTATCTCTTTAACTTTTAGCAGATGTTTTCAGAAAGTACAAAGACGACATGTGTTCTGTGGTGCCAAAAAAAACATGCAATGTTTATTTAATATTTAACACAATTCATCCTTTTGACTGTACTTGCATTCCCATCACCTCTATTGTACTCTGTGTCCCAGGGGGCGGACTCCAGCCGGTATTGATGTCCTTGGATCATACCTTGGCTCTGTGCCTCCTCTGCCCTCTCTGATCCTTACCCACAATCCATCAGCAGCGGAAATCTACCAGTATCCTCCACGGCTACCTATTACAGCTTCCTCTGTGCATCAGTGGGTACAGAGGGTGGAGGAGGGTGGGGAGAAAGCAGCAGGTAAGGGCACATTTTAAGACTTTAAAGGTCCTATATTACACTAAATTGAGCTGAAAACAGAGTAATGTGGGCCCTTTAATGAGTAATTAACTTTTAATAATTATGAAATGAAACTAACCAATGGTAAATATACACTGCTTAGAACTGGATTGTTTGCTTATTATGTTTATTTTGAACATGAATAAAAAAATATTGAAATTAAAACAAATGAAGACAACAGCTCTAAGATAAACACTTAAAATAACCCAGCAATGTATGTGTTTATACATATTGTTTATATAGAAAATGCACATATTTGAATAGGACTGTAAAAAAAATAACATTTCCTTAAGGGGTAAATGCTCTGACCACTGAATAACAAATTTTATTTTATAATTATGAATATTGAACTAAAATATGAATACTACTAGGACTATGTGGTTTGAGGGGGTTATATCTAGAGCCCGACCGATATGGATTTTGTTGTGGCCGATATGAAACGGATATAATGGGAGTTGGAGCTGCCGATAGCCGATATATTCGCCGATATATTTAGTGATGAAAAAATTCACTGTAAATCTTGAATTGTTTAAAAAACTTAGGTTTGGCTCTAGTGGATTCTAAATTGGGTTTATTTAGGCAACATTTATTGTTCTGACTCTTTACATCATATTTACATACAGTAGATTGGACTAATGGCATTTTTGCATCACATTCTAGATACTAGTGATGGGTATTCCAGTTTTTTTTTTGGAAAACCGGCTCTTTTGGCTCGGCTCACTAAAGCAGCTGGCTCTTTCGGCTCCCAAGCGACTCTTGAGATTGTTTTGTTGCAAGCAGGACTAAACCAGAACTGAACCAGGACTGAAAAAGGACTAAACCAGGACTAAAACAGATTTAAACCATGTGTGAAACAGGACTAAATCAGAACTTAACCAGGTCTGAGTGTCGGGACTCGGTTTTTATCTCTCTCCTTCACTCGAGCCCAAGATTAGTCCTGGTTTATTTATTTTATGCTGAACTGCAGCCAAATATGCACTTTTATTTTTTTTATCCTATGCACACGCAGATTTCTGAAAGTTTCGTTTTCAGCCGCTGCTGCTGTCAAACTACGGGTCTACATGCGGCTTGAAGAGAAAAAGTGAGAAAAAGCGAAAACACGGCTCCCAATGAGAAACATGCTCCCGTTGTTCGCTTCAAAGAGCCGCTTCGATCGACCGACCCATCACTACTAGCTAGTAAATAAACTACCGCTATTAGCCTTTAGCCGTGCGCGCCGCGGTAATTAATTATATGCATAAATGTGGATCATTCACACGTCTATTCACAGCTCATTTACATATCAATGCAGGTTCAGTAACAAATATACGGCCAATATAGTCACTTTACAATAGACCAATAGAAAACAGCCTGTTTATGTGTGGGAGCTACAGCAGCTAATCGCTAACAAAACCTAAACTAGCTTCAAAGTCGATGTATTTCTAACACTCACCGCTCACACAGGCTCCTCCTCACATCACAAGTCAGCACTAATAAATGTCCTTTTAATCCAGACTCAAACCGATTGTCCGTAAAAAGAATATAAACTCAGAGTTGCGCACCGCTGCGGGTGTAAACAAACACACGTGAGTGAAGTGACGTCACTCTGGGGGTGTGTTCAGGGACAGTACGGACACAGACACAGACAAATTAAACCGCAGATAAATACTGATGCGGAGCCACATATGAGGACATTTATCTGTGTGTAAATTGGATTAAATGAACATAATGTAGAGAGTCTAAGCTTTATAACGAGGTATAACATGCCCACGTGAAATATCGGCCCATATCAGCGAGCATATCGGCCGATAGCCGATATGTCTCCAGGTGCCCATATTGGCCGATAATATCGGCCAGCCGATATATCGGGCTCTAGTTATATCTATCTTTAAATAGGATAAGAAAGTTTTGGATGGTTTAAATAGGGATGGGCATTCGATGAAATTTTCTTAATTGATCATCGGAAGAATTAACGATCGATTATCGATCCATCATTAACGTTTTTATATTAAAATGATCATCATTATTATTACTATCTGCACTACTAATCTGCATTAATAAATTCAACTTTAAGACATATAAACCGTAACGACTCTAGAGCCACATCAATCCGTTTGACATTATAATGTGTTTAATTCAGTTTTGCGCAACTCTCACAGAAACGAAACTTAAAACCGCATCGCTAATTTGCATAAACTCAGCGAAGATAAAACTACAGCTCTTGTGCGCTGATGCGATCAACTTCTGTCGGATTAAAAGACATGATTCAGTGGAATACAGGTTAGTGTGACCATATTTGCGTTTGTCAAAACCAGGACACCGTACGGGGGAAGGGAGGTGGGGTCATCGACATTGCGCGACTCTCACCAGGTAAAGCTTTTTCCCACTGGACACCGAAACGTATGTTCGTGCTTTGTACACTGTGCACATGGACTCCCACTTGTCCCGAGCGCAACGGAAAGCGTGGAATTTCTTGTACAAGTCATCGTTAAACACGCATTTGTGCTTCAGTACGTTGCAGACGAATGTTTCTGTTTGCTCGCTCCTTCTGAGTGCAGAGCATGGATCTATTAAAATAACTAACGTAGTGGTCACTCACTGGAACTTCAGCAGAAAAAATCCCATGGGCCGAGACAAGATTTTTCTCATAGAGCACAATATAATCACAAACTGCTCGTGTTCGTCTGACAGATCACCTACAGCTTTCAAAAATGTCGGATTTGCTGGCGATTTTTACCTATTTTTAGATCATAAACTTTTTCTCAGCTCAAAATCCTTCAGTTGTCTTAAAAAACTGTTTATATTCGTTAGCTTCGGCTACGCTCTGCTCCGCTTTAGCTCACGTGACACACGAGCTCACGCACCGTGCGCAACATTCGCGTGTGCCCGTGGGAGAAAAGAGCACTAGTGCGCATGCTCGGTCGGCCCACAGCCACCGGAAGTACCTAGCCGGGCTAGGCTAATCTGGGATCATGCACCATTGAGCTCAGCCCATTGATTTGAATGGGCGGCCATTTTGGAACCTGGGGGCTTGGTGCAGAGAGACACATGTACGGACCATGGATCTATTAAAATAACTGGATACAGTATTGCTAGCTTGTAGCTGCCTCGAGTTGACGTATTGGCCACTCAGTGGTACTACAGTCGAAAAAATCCCATGGGCCGAGAGAAGATTTTTCTCATAGAGCGCAATGTAATCACAACCTGCTCGTGTTCGGCTGACAGGGCACCTACAACTTTCAAAAATGTCGGATTTTGTGGCGATTTTTACCTATTTTTAGATCATAAACTTTTTCTCGCTCAAAATCCTTCAGTTGTCTTAAAAAAACGCTTTATATTCGTTAGCTCCCGGCTCCGCTCTCGTTCCTCTCGCTCTGATTGGTCAAAGCGATCACGTGATACACGAGCCCGCGCTCCGTGCGTGTGCTCGCGTGCATTCGCGTGTGCCCGTGGGAGAAAAGAACAATACTGCGCATGCTCGGTCGGCCCACAGCCACCGGAAGTACCTAGCCGGGCTAGGCTAATCTGGGATCATGCGCCATTGAGCTCAGCCCATTGACTTGAATGGGCGGCCATTTTGGAACCTGGGGGCTTGGTACGGACCCGTTTGGTCACACTACGCACAGCAACCTACATTCGGTTTGTAGATGAAAATTAACGTAATCGATGAAATTCTTAATGATCAATTATCGATTAATCATGCCCATCCCTAGTTTAAAATTGTACAACTGACAAATCGTCTATGGTAGAAAAAATTAAACATAAAAATGATACTAGTCCCATGTGGTTGGGAGTTTTTATCTATCTTTAAATAGGACAGGAAATTTTTGGATGATCTAAAATTGTTTAACCGACAAACCATGTATGGTAAAAACAAAATATCCATGTGTTTTGTAACTGCTATTTAAGCACAAATATTTTGGGCCAACATTGTCCTGTAAATCATCTTACATTACACCAATGTATACACCAAAATAATCGACTGAACCGATATCTTGAAACTGATATCTGATCCATCAAAATGTTCAGTATGTGAATGTGCTGATATCAGATACTTTTACATTTGTGTGGGTCAGTTATTAGGGATGCACTGATACAAGAACCCATTTACCCCTTCCAGATATTGTCATTAACATGCAAATGCTTCATATAATTAAACCCTATAAGATTGCACCAAATAATTGCATTCTTTTCTGACTATGTAACTGATGAATGAATCTCTGACATAATCAAGTTACTTTATCCAAAGCCCATTATTGTCCATTACAGCACATAATCACAATGGTCCGTATAGACTAAGGATTACGTAATGTAATAAGGTCCCTTACACCTTTCTCCTATTTTCCATCCTTCCTAGCATTCAGCCATAATAGCACCCTTACCGTTGTGGTTTAGCGCTTTAAGATGCTTGGGTAATGCTTCCTTGGCTTTTTTTCTCAGCCCATTTGCCTTCTGTTTACTCTAATTACGCTCTTAAAATAGTGTCTACTTTTAGCACCTGCTGTTATAGTGCACTTAATGTCTATATATGCATCCATAAAGCTAAAACAATAAAACATCTCTTGCGTTCATACGTTGTCATATCTTTACATTACGATGGGTAGATGAGTAAAACATTAGCTCCAGTTGGATTTATGACTAGACGTTGGGAAGAGGAGACATTTTGCCCTTCCTCATGCTGTGATCGGGTGTCAGACCAGAAATTGCTATGACTTTTAAACAATAGACTACATGAACACTGTCACCTTTAAAAGCAGATAGGACTTTCCAACAGCACTAAATTTAAAAGTGTAGTTGTAATTACTCATGCTATACAAACTTCCTGGTCATTTCTACAACAACGGAGATGAATCTGTGACCTCACTTGGAAAATGTAGTAAAACTTTGTAAATTGTCCAGACGTTTATGGGGGACAGTTTAAGAGAGCTTTTCCGTGAATGAAGACAGATACACTAGACATTGTTTCACTCATGGAAAAAACGCATCTTTTATTTCAGTGTTTTGACTGATCACTTCAGTTTATGTTTTGTGTATTTTTAAAAATGCTATACTTGACGCCAACAGAAACAGAGGGTTTTGAAAGGATAAGGATCAGTATAAGGACGATGTCAGATTTAATGACTTGACTGTTATCTATTTTTAATACATTTACACTAACTGCTAGAGAGTTGCCACAAGGAAGTGTTGAAAAAAAATGGGAGACTTTTGAGAGATTTTTTTTTTTTTTACTTGAACAAGGATATTCAGATGAATGCCTTAAAGCTGCATTATGTAACTTTTCGGGTAGAGTGTCCACCACTTGTTTGTCTCCATGGAGATGGTATTATTTTGTCTAAAATGTTTCAGATTGTGGCATTAAACTTGTCCAGTTATGGATGTTTTTATTGCTCAAAGAACATGCACTGCTAGAGTCAGCAGGACATCCTTTGCACAGATCTGACCAGTATCTTGGTCTGGTGGCAGATAATTAAGTTTAATACTACTATAAACATTCCAAGCAAAGTAATTACATCGTCATGGAGACAAAATTGTAGGCAGACACTCCACCAGAAAAGTTGCATGCAAGAATATTCAAATGTTCCAGTATAGACACCAGGAATTAGAACTGTTTTCCTAATATGGACTGAACCAGATTTTCAGTTTGATTTTATTTTGTCTTATTAAAAACAAAACATAGTCAAAAATAGTCAAATCACTTCGTTTATAGTCTGAACTCAGCTCCAAACTACATGCTGTTACTGACAAAAGGTTGGCTGGAGACCTTTTAGATCAGATAGATAGATTATCACTGACAAATAGAAATGACTGAATCTTGATTCCTAAGAATTGAAGTCCAAAGAGTAATAATGCTGGGTTTACGTGAGAAAAGCAAATAAGGACCAGCTTGAGATAATGGATTCTTTAAAATAACATTGTTGAAACTTCAAACTGTTTACAGTTAATGGCACTCACCCGCTCACTTCACCCTTTACTTTGGTCTCATTTGGACTAACAGACCCTTCTTGCTAAGACTTGTCCCTAGGCCCCTCAGGCTTGAAATAGCCATATGTTCATGTCCTACTAAACATTCCATACATTCTAGGGTAAAGAAATGACCACTATAGATTAGATTGTTATGTATTTTAAAGGTCCCATATTGCGTAAAGTTGACTCTTGTGTGCATGACATGTTTGAGTAACCCTTGAGTAACCCTCCAAAGCTCAAAATGCTCTGATCCACCCTGTGATGTCATGAAGCAGTAGTTTTCAAGGTAACAGCTACCTTTTACCTTTAGTTCAGTAGAGATTGGCAATTCCAGGGCTGAAAGCATGCAGGTGATCTATTGAAGGTGTATGCGTATGTATAAGTTGTGTGTATACGTTTTATAATGTATGTATAAGTTTAAAAACACAGTGGAGCAATTCCTGTATTACCACATAACATCACAAAGTGGAACAGAAGAAGGTTTGTGTGACAAAAAAAATAACTCCAGGTATGTTTCTGGTGAGGATAGAGCATTATAACATAGATGAGAAAATAGCTTAATAACGACCTTTTAAAGTCTTGTCATGTAGAATGTCATCCCATTGTCTCTATAGGAGTGTTGGGAGAGGAGAGCTGGCCTCCTGTTGCACCGTTTTTGGATTTCCTGGCGATAATGGATAAGGAGAACCCCTCTTTTGCACGGCAACAACTGCCCAAACAGGAAATGGGTGAGGGTAAGTCCAAAGAAGAAGATGGAAAGGTGAACAGTGCAGATGATGTGACAATAGAAGAAGAAACCAATCTACCTCATACAGATCCAAAGCAACACACTGAGCTTTAACTTCTGGGTGACAAAAATAAGTCATCTGTCATCATCAATTACCTCATATTTTATACTGTTTTTTATATTTTATTTTTTTATTTCGAAGTACATGCATCTTGAATTTTTCACTGAATTCGTTTCGTTTTGTATTTTGATGGACCAAGAACACTCTTTTAACATTTCAGCATTTTGGTTGGAGGTCCGTCACCTGATTGTTTCTATATGTCATTGCTCTGCCTGGAATGTTCCAAAGTATGACATTAAACAGCTCTTCCTTACATTCATTAAATTACAGGTGGTTTTATAGCGCAAAAATACCTTAAAAAAAAACATGAATTGTGACTGTGAGCGAGATTGCGTCTCCACAGATCTGACATGTAACTTGGTCTGGCTTGGTCTCCATAAAGATAGAAAGGTTTAATACCATACTCAAAACATATTCCGGTTGTTCCGGTTGGTAGTAGTAGTCTATTTTACTTCATTGTATTCGTGAAACTGAAGTAAAAGCATTATTCTCATGTTTAATATGGGATCTGCTTTTAGACCAATGTGCCTTTATTTATTTATTTTTATTTATATTTGTTTAGTTTCTAGTAAAATGATAAAGCAACAATAAAGTTTTAAAAGGGAAAATCTATGCAATCTGATTATTATTTAGAGCCAACATTTCAGATTGACCACATGAAATATTCTAGTTAAATATTAAAGGAGCACTATGTAACTTTTTGGTTTGGGGTCTGTCACCTGCTTGTTTCTATGGATATGCCTTTGCTCTGCTTGGAATGTTCCACAGTATGACATTAAAAAGCTTTATCTTATGTTTACTCAATTACAAATGGTTTTATACCTCAGAAATACCTAGAAAAACATTCTGAATGTGAGCGGGGTCGCCTCTCCACAGATTTGACCTGTAACTTGGTCTGGTTATGTTTCCATGAAGACAGAAAGGTTTAAACAGTAACAAAACAATACCATTTCCATGAAGAAAAATATTTGACGGACACAACACCAGAAAAGCTACATAATACATCTTTAAGGTGTGCATAGAAAATATATTTGTTATTTTTTTGGTGTTCCAAAATTGTTAATCACTGAAAAATAAGGTTCATCTGTGGTCAAAATGTAAGTCTTAAAATGTACCAACAAAAAAATGAAATAAAACATTGTTAACATCACGTATTCACTTTTATGTGTACAAGTCTCTCCATGGCCGAGCACTGAAGTACATCTGTGACATGTTAGTGTCATATGAACCATCTCACATTCTGAGGAGCTCAGGGACCGGCCTCCTGCTGGTGCTCAGAGTCACGACTAAACAAGGGGAGTCAGAGTTTCAGGTTCATGCAGCTAAAACCTGGAACAGTCTTCCTGAACATGTGAGACAGGCCTCTTCTGTGACGCTGTTTAAATCCAGGCTCAAAACATTTCTGTTTGACTGTGCATATAACTGAAAGGTTTTCATTCCGCACTCTTCTCTCCAATTTATGTCTCTCTTTTTTAATTTTAATCTTCATGATTATTTATGTTTTGATTTGTTTTTATTATGATTTTAATGTATTTCTTATTCTGTAAAGCACTTTGAATTACTTTGTGTACGAATTGTGCTATACAAATAAACTTGCCTTGCCTTGCCTTATGTGTTTGTGATACTGCATTAGATTACCCTTTAGCATTACCGTAAGTCTCATAAAAGCGTCATCAAGAAAAACATCTTCGGAAGTGTTTTGTGGTCTTCCGTGGTGGTTCTACTTGATTTTATACCGTGATTATACCAACCTTACATCACTGAATAATAATGTTAATGTGTTTATGGACTCTTTTTATGGAGGACTTTCTGGAAAACCTCTGATAGGATCTTGATAGTGTCATCTGTTTCTCTTCACTGGGAAGTTGATTTCAAATTAATCAACTTTTCTTTCAAATAGTTTACATCACAAATTCTCAATCCTGTTTTCAATCGGTCACGGTTTTTAACGCTACAGCCACATCTGTTGACTGTGTATAAAATCAAAGAAAGCATGAAAATTGGTGTGATAGTTTTTAACAATTTGCATGAATATTTACAGGAATTGACTTGTAACTTAACTCTGTTTTTCCCATTATTCCACCTCATGTCCGGTAATAAACCCAAAGCATTATGGGAGTTCTGGGGTAGTTTTCCCAGCAGCTGAAGTGCAGACGCATTGGTGTGGAGAATTGATTAGTTGTAATGAAATGTGACTTTAGATGGCTTTGAGAGATTAACTTGTTGGAATAGTTAAGTGTCAGTAAACCAGGATTTGGTGATCTGTATGGATCTGTATTCAGGCTGTGACATGGATGGCATTTTCCATTTTATTATACACACATAGATATTAGTTTGAGAAAGATTTATTGTGGAAGAAGTGCTGAATGGTGTTTTTCCTGCATTAATTGGAATCGTCTTTACATCAGATGCCCTCCCTTTTGATTTGGACAGCATACATTTACTGTAATTACCGTACTGTAGACCAACACCAAAGACCAGGATTAGACTGGGGCAAACCCAAGTTTACATCATGACTAATTCATCATGGGTAAGTACTTTACTCTCCCCAGACACTTCCTCCAGCTTTGCATTTATTATTGATGCAATATTCAAAGGTCTTATATTACTGACTCCTGTGACCTTTAAGACATGTTAGAATGTTGCTGAATCATAAAAAATTAACCTCGAATTGTGTTTTGTGTGTTAAATATGTGTGAACAAAATAAAACACAACTCCATATATGTTTGTGATGAGGAAACCTGTAACATAGATTAGAAAATAGCATAATATGGGCCCATTAAAATATGTAGGCTATATGATTTACTTCTGAACAAAAAGTGAACGCATTACATTGAAATTTGTAAACTAATATAAGTCAGCTTGTGGGATTTAAAAGTGTGTAACTTTTCTGGTGGAGGGTAAGCCAACTGCTTGTCTAGGTGACGCATTTAGGTCAGGTGACAGGTCAGATCTGTGGAATACATGTTTTTGAAGGTGTTTTTGAGCAACAAAAACCCTTAATTGAGTACATGCGAGATCCATAAGATTAAAGCCATGCTGTAGAACATTCCAGGCAAAGTGTTAACATCTCCATGGAGGCAAACAGGTGGCATATCCTCTACCAGTTAGTTACATAGTGCATCTTTATATATATGCAAGAATAATGCTGATACTGCTCTTTTCCCTCAAAATTAAATCCAATCGAGTGGAGTAGCACATGAAAATATGCCAAGATCTACAAACAGTGCTTAGTGTACTTTTTGCAAGTTAACTGTCTCTTTTCAGGCTTTTTTGGGGATTAAATTTTTAATGCTGCCAGTCAAAAGTGAGGCCATGTCATGAAATTTAATAATGCTTCCATAGATATCTGGGTCCAACTTTTATAATCTAGAGTGGAGTGAGGGGTATACAGTTTGGCAGGGTCTCAGTAAAGTGAAAACGCAGGCTTTTTCCAGGTGAAGCCATCAAACATAATGACGTAATGCAAGGGTAGGCTTTTTTTTTTTTCCATGGGGCCACATGAGAAGCAGAAAATATTGTGAGGGACTGGGCCAAAAAGCTGGTAAGACTGGTAAGAGTATATGTTCTGACTAAGCAAAGAAAAAGTGAGGTTGCCCTACAAAAAATTTATTTAAAAAAAACACCTCTAAAATAAAAGCAATGCCACCTGAGTCCATGCGTGAGGTAAAATGATAAAATATGTTTATCTTGTCATTCCAAATTAGATTAAATGGGACAGTCAGAGTCAACCAAAAGGCCGTATGTGGCCCTGGAGCGGTACAGTGCTCAGGTCTGACATAATGGGTGCTGGTGGAAGGGGTTTAAACTGGTTCAGCAATAAAGTTAGAGCACGGAATAATATTGACAAACTCAAACAGCAAACATCTATTTAAAGGTGCATTGTATAACTTTTTTGGTGGAGAGTCCGTCAGATGCTTGTCTCTGTTGAGTTGTGGTTGATTTGTCTGAAATGTTTCACAGTATGGTATTAAATCGTTCTAGAGACCAAGTTTCTGGTCAGATCTGTGGAGAGGCAACCAAGCTCACAATTAGAATGCCTGTTTTTCTAGACATTTTTGAGCTATAAAACCACTTGTAATTTAATAAATACTGTAAAAGGTAGAGCTTTAATGTCATACTGTGGAACATTTCAGGCAGAGCAATGACTTGAATTACTGCTGGACTATGATCATATTGAAAAACTACTTATTTTCTGTTCATAATTACATTCTATAAAAAAAATAGTATTTATAATTTTCACGGTATCAAAATAAGTACTGAGAATCAAACATTTTTCTTTGTATCAAAACTGTCTTTTAAAGGCACACTGAGTAACATTTCTAGTGGATAGTTCGACACCTGCTTGTCTCCATGGAAACATTATTGCATTGTCTAAAATGTTCCACAGTTTACAGCACTACGCTACATTACAGTTCAGATCTGTGGAGAGTCGTCCATATTGAAAGAAGGAATTATTGTACATTCTAGATGGATATGTTTAATGTCATGCCATGTAACAATCCAGGGAAAGCATTAACATCTCTAAAGTGAAAAGCATTTGACTGACCTTCCACCAGAAAAGTTACACAATGCACCTTTAATACACAATTCTGGAAAATGTTTGATTCTCAGTACTTATTTTGTTAGAACAATAAAAATTATGAACACTATTCGATTAAACCATAGAAGATACCTTCCAGAAAAATTGCGCAGTGCACCTTTAAATGTTAGTACCATGACAATGCTGGTAATACGGAATAATATAAAACCTTAAAAAGCAGTTCTGTTGTTTCCAGGCCTCAGAAGCTCAATGATATCTTTTGTTTCATGGCTGAAAGATGACATTGTTTACCTCCCCATTGGCCTAAAACAAACATAGAATAATTGTATTTCATCGTGGCCTGGAGTAGCTATAATCATTCAAAGGGAACGTTTGTGCGTAGATCAATTATGTAACTGGATTGTAGGCCGCCATCCACCCTTGTGCTACGTGTGAGTGATGACAGCAGTGGCTTATATTCAGTTATGACTACAGCAGATCTGCGCCATAAATACGTTTTTCCAATAGCGTTTGCCGTTTCTATGCAATTTTGTAGATACAGATGCGTAGATACTGGCCTATGGATTTTGTAAACATCGTCTTCACCACCAAGAATTTAAAATGATTGCATAACTCTATGACCACAATTATGGAGTCAAGTATAGCCAGGCAGCACATGCAAGCACAAGGATCTGCTTTAATTACAAGGTCGTGTAATAGAGACAAAACACGATATAATGACATACAGATGCACTGGTGAAAGGTGTTTGCTCTGTCTCTGCTCAAAATGTATGATGGTTAGTATAGTATATTCTACTGTTTAAACTTACTTGTTTTTTATTTATTTTTTTATTATTTAAGCTCTGTTTTTAACATAATATCATGGTATTTTATCCAACTAAGAAGTGCAGCATGTGCAGTTCAAAGGACACAGGTAAGGAACTAATGGATTGTGAGAAAGAAGCTTATCTGTATCCATAGAGACAGTACAAGAGGCTGCCCAAGGAGATAACTATAATATATCCTCCTGGGACCTGAAGAAAAAAAGTGTACTGCAATATATATATTTTGTGATTTTCTATCTTTGGTGGTAAATGAACACCTTAGCATTTAGATTTTGTTCATTTTGTTTTTATTCATAATTTTGTAACATGTCCTCTGTAATGTTAGCCTTCATCAGACGGTTTCACTTTGTAGAAACCATCTGACCTTGCAGCATTAGGATTCGTTCACTCGATGGTAGGCAGGTACTTTTTTATTTTAACGAATTGCTGCTATTTGGTAGTGATGTATGTATTGCGCTGCTAATGGGGCTAACTGATATATTTTGCCAAATCCCATAGGAAAAAGGGCAATAACGTCTTTCCCCTTCATAAAATTCACCAAATATTATTTTTGTTTCAGCTTTAAATCCTCGATCTCTGAAATCGTTGCCAACACAGAATGTATGGCTCTTCACTGATTGGCTGGTGGCCAAACTCACACTTCCGGGGTTCTTGCAAACCGTCTAGTGTATTCCGATTCCTGACCTAGTCGTTGCAGAGAAATGAAATTGAGCGGAGGCACTAGGTGGCGCCAGCCTGGCTGCTGTAATAGACACCAGGGACATTTTGGTGTGGACATCCTTGTGAAGTTAACAACCTAACAAAAACAACTTTTTTGATGTAGACATAGATATAGACAGACAGACAGAGAGACAGACAGACAGATAGATAGATTTTATTAAGGTTTTATTGTATTGTAAAAGCAGTTTACTTAATGGATGAAATACATTACATTTATGGTCCTTTCTTTCCTTCTTCCAGTTTATCTCTCTGATTTACAACGGTAGATTCCAAGAAGGTAATTATCAAAACCTTGGCCATAATTTGACTCAATTTCCTTGTAAAAATAAGCCCTTTCTTTCATTCAGACCTTCTATGTTTTACCACGGAATCTGTCACATTCTAGGAAACTCTAACCAGCAACAAAAACAGTTTATAATTCACACCACAAACAGTTAGGATAAGGATTATAAATGGTAAACACTGGAGTTGTACAACACAGCACACTCAAATTATCTTGGTAATAATTCAAAACTGGATTACATTGATTAGTCTATGATCGTGATTTCTGGGGACCTTTTCAACTATATTAGATAAACATTCAATGGGCTCATGGTACACTCTTTATTTGTTATAATGTTGTTTCCTCATCACAAACATACCTGGACTTGTGTTATGTTTCATTTCACACATGTTTAACACTCAAACCTTGCATATTTAGGCTGAGTTCTTCCCTCAAACAGAAAACACTGTTCCACCTTGTGATGTCGTGGTAATACAGGAAGTGCTCCACAGTGTTTTTAAACTCCACACACCTTCACTGGATTAATTTGGATGATTTCAGCTCCAAAACCACCAATCTGCACTGAAAAAATAGTCAAATGTAGCTGTTAACAAGGTGGAACAGAGCATTTTGAGCTTTGGTGATGTAGACATCAACAAATCAATCAATCAAACTTTATTTGTATAGCACTTTTCATACGTTTGAAATGTAGCTCAATGTGCTTCACATACAACAGAAAAAATGGCAATAATTAAAAACAACAGCAACCCCACCCCCATCTGACTGTTTCATCCATATATACAACAATTTAAACAGAAGCATAAAACATAAACATAAAGCTCCTAAAGGTTATAGTACAAATAAAAATGGAGAAATCAAATGGATACCAAATAAAGTAGTAATGATAATACTACTACTACTACTACTACTACTACTACTACTGCTACTTCTACTACTACTACTATTACTGCTACTACTACTACTATTACTACTACTACTACTACTACTAATAATAATAATATAATAATAATAATAATAATAATAATAATGATAATGATAATAAAATTTTAAAACAAGTATAAGTTTCAATTAAAAGCTAAATTGAACTTTAAATAAAAAATATGAACACTCGCAGAAGACCTCAGGTCCTCAGGTCGACTGTTCCACAAACGGGGGCCATAAAAGCTGAATGACGCCTCACCGTGAGTTTTAGTTTGGACTCTTGGGACAGTAAAGAGATGACTGCCTGAGGACCTGAGAGTCCGAGAGGGCTCATATGATAAAAGCAGATCAGATAAATAAATAGGACTAAGACCATTAAGAGCTTTATAAACCAATACAAGAACTTTAAAATCTATCCTGAAGCTCACAGGAAGCCAGTGGAAACCAGACTTCAGTACTGGTGTCATGTGCTCTCTTCCTGGTGCTCATCAACAGCTGTGCACACATACTAAACAAAACACAACTCCAGGTATGTTTTGAGGAAGTAATAACATTCTAAAATGACTAAAATCGACTTTACTTGGAAGCTACTTGTGAATTTCCCCAGTGGTATACTGAGGAACACTGATTTGTACAATTTCTCATCATATTTTATCTCCAATGAGTAACTATGCAATAAAACAAACTTACATTTGTCTACTCACTTCATTTCTTATTAATAGCATGTGTCATTTTCATCTACTGAGGTCAGAGCTAATATTTGAACACTGCTATGATGTAATGCGCTGTTACCATCATCGCCATTTCCTGTGCTTCTTCTGTCACTACGGGAAAGTCACAGGCCTTCATGTGTCCAGGCTTCACCAAACTTCACTTTTAACCCATTAAGACTGAAATATAATGTTTTTTATGTTCATTTCTTTGCAGTCAATCACTAATTCTCAGATTTTGTTATAGCTAAATGAAATCAAAGTGTAGAAAAATGTGCTTTAATACCCTCAGCGTAAATTTTTTTGAAGGTGTGATTGAGGGTTAAGACAAAAATATTAAGTTTTGGTATTAATTTCTTAGCTGTCAATCACTTTATTATCTTGAAATGGTTAAAGCTCTGAATTACTAGACAGCATTGAGAGGCCGTCCGGGAGATTTTTATCAACATTGAGCCTTTGTTATTTGTTTCAATGGGTGCTAAAAGCTACCTGTGTGGGTGCCAGAGCGGAGCCTGGGAATCTCCAACATCAAATCCAGGAAGAAAGAAAAAGGATTTATCCAAAGTCCAGTGTTTTTTTACTCCAGTTCTCGCTTCTGAACGCAACAAATTTCCTGAAATCTACTCTCCTATCCTCGCTATTGTGTATCTCTTCCCAGAATTATGTCAGAAATTCAATAATAGGCACTTAGCTTTCAACAGCGGACAATTTCACCAATCACACTGCAGTGATATTTTTATTGTTTAGTCATTGTTTAATGGCATTTTAGAATATTATATTATTCTTATGGACTGACCCAAATACCAGAAAAGTCAGTGGGTTCACAGTTAGAAAATCATCGCATTAGAATCGAGATTAAACTGGGGCTAAACCCACGACTAAACATGGACTATTTCAAACCGAGGACTAAATCAGACAAACGGGAATTAAACTGAGAAACCAGGACCAAAACCAGGACTAAACCAGGACTAATTTAGGACTAAACCAGAACTAAACCAGGACTAAACCAGGACTAAATCAGGACTAAATCATGACTAAATTAGGACTAAATCAGGACTAAATCAGAACTAAACCAGGAATAAACCAGGGCTAAACCAGGACCAAATTAGGACTAAATCAGGACTAAACCATGATTCAACCAAGCCTGTCTGGGAGCTATGAGAAGTCTGTCTGAGCAAAAGCTGAGCTACATCTTGGAAGTCTGCAGTCACTTGTGGACTAAGCCAGGACTAAACCAGGACATGACCACACCCCCGATTTTCTCAAATGAATCCAAGTTAGCGGTAAGCCTATATTTAAACACAAAAAGCTTTATTGTGCCACTCCTTATTATTTGTATTTGGTTGACATTACACCTGGGACTTGGCATGCGTCGCTAAATTAAGACTTGCCCTCATGCCCTGTTTTCTTCTTTTTATAGAGCCTGGTGCACAAACAAAGGGCAGAAACACGTAAGTATGCTTCAGTCATGGCAACCACGCAGTGAGGTAGTGCATCCTTGTTAGTAGGACTAGAGTCATTCAGCTTAAAGGGGAGATTTGGAGAGAGTGTAGGTGGATTTTTTTCTGAGACTAAAACAACAACTACCACTACCACCAATATAACTAGTTCAGCTGCGAAAACAACTGTTACTATTTCAACTATTATACTTTACTAGGAGGCATAGTGGCTCAGTGGCTTCCAGTCTTGCCACATAACGAGTAGGTCATGGGTTCAATTTCCAGAGGGCCTTCTGTGCAAAATGCGCTTGTTCCTCCTGTGTATCGATGGACAATTTTCACTACAGTGTCAATTACTACTTCTACTACTACGGCTGCTACTACTTCTATTGCTATGGCTACTACTTCTGCTACTAATTCTACTACTACGGCTACTACTACGTCTACTACTACGGGTGCTACTACTACTGCTACTACTACTATTACTACTATAGCTACAACTACTTCTACTATGATGGTACTACTACTTCTACTACTACTACTACTACTACAGCTATTACTACTTCTACTACTACTACTACTACTACTACTACTGTGGCTACTACTACTTCTACTACTACAGCTACTACTACTGCTACTACTATGGCTACTGCGACTACTTCTACTACTATGGCTACTGCGACTACTTCTACTGCTATGGCTACTTCTACTACTTCTACTACTATGGCTTCTACTACTCCGACTAGTACTACTACGGCTACTACTACTTCTCCTACTACTACTATGGCTACTACTACTATACCAAAGAGCACTTGAGTTTGCAGATCTCTGGTCGTGCACAAACCATAAATAAAATCATGTACATACACACAGCATACATTTAAATCATCAGGGGACACATTGGCAAATGTACTTTCCATTTGTTTGTTGAGCCAGATAAACTTTATTATTAGTAGCAAGTTCCACTTATCTGGCAACGTCACTGTATTTTTCTATGATGTTAACAGCTCTAAGTCACTTTTAAGAATGGACTAAGTAGCAATGTTCTGTGTTTGACAATGGGAAAGGTAAACCTGACTATAAATCAAAAGTACAATAATAACTACAGTGTTTTGTTTATGCAAAATATAATTGAAAATATGAAGAAACAGTCAAAACCATATCTTTGTTTATCTTATCCTGTCCAGTATTTTTGATTAAGCAGGCATCATCAAGTATAGTTTTTTTGTTTGGTAATTTGAATCGGGTTATGTTTTGAGTACTTGGCATAGTTTTTAACTGTTGACGCAAATGACTCCATCTGTCTTACAAACTTTTCAACAAAATGTAGTCTAAGATCCTGATCCAAAACAAGCATCCTGATGAATAAGGCTTGTCAAAAACTGCTGCGTGCCCACTGTGTTATATTTGAAAACGAATCCATCACAGACAGATTTTCTAACCTTGTATTGTTGACGGTTTTATAACATTTCGAGTTTCCGCAAATGTATTTTAGTTAAACTGATTGACTTCTTGTATTACTTGTACAACAATGGAAAAAATAAGTAGCAAAACAATATAATAGGTAACCCACAAATCAAACTGCAAGCCAAACACATTGTCAAAACAGGAATTTTGTTTCTGTTGTTGAGATTATGCTATGATAAAATACAGAGGCTCACACTGTATCATAAGATTGTATAATGTCTCTTTCGTGCTATTTGCTGTGTAATGCTGACAAATTGTTCCTTGGCTGCCAAGGTAACTCTAAGACCTGAACAATAGCACATAATGCAGTGGTATTCATTTTATTTTTATTTTTATTTAGTATTATTATGTCTTTCTTTATACAGCTTTGTATGTATTTTTTCCAACTTATATTTATTATCAATATACTTTATGTTCTTATTTGGTTAGGTTTGGTTAGGTTAGGTTGCTTTATTCGTACCTGTAGGTAAATTTGTTTTGCAGATTTAAGAGGCAGGTCCCACATTTCACATTTCATTCATCCACATTATGTACAATAAACACGTATAAAAAACACAATTACAAAATCAAGAGTTACAGTGCTCCAATGCAGAATGGTTTGTTCCATAAACAATTAGTTAAATTCATCCATCACGCTTGGCTAAAATCACAATAAATATTAAATAGTTTTAGTTTTAATATTAAATGTTATATCTGTTTACAATAATAAGCTATTTGTTTTAGCACAATGGTGGGGGAAAATGGGGATTAAAAAAAAAACCTGAAACAAAACATAATAAATATTGTGTCTACTGTAATATTCTTTTTTCTTTTCTTTTTTTTTTTTTGTGAAAGTTCCAAAATATAACAAAAAAAGACGGTGGTAACGTATTGTCTAGTAGTTTTCAAATGAAAATTGTTTTGAATTTAAAGTTGATTTCAAGTTAGGTCCTTATTCAGCTCTGGCAAAAATTTCAAAAGGGGTAAGTTGCATATAAGCTTTAAAATGGGGAATAAAATTGGTAGATAATCTCTGATTTATAGTTCAAAATCAAAATTAAAGTTACACACAGATACTAACCAATACTAAAAATACTCATGTTGATGGCTTGAAAAAAATGACTTTCACAATGTTTTAGAATGTTTTTGTTCTATATAAGATCATGTAGTAATATGGAAGGATGTGTGAACCTTTTTTCCTTAGAATTGAAATCAAGTAGTCAATGACATGTTAGAATATCACAACAATGGTAGCGACAGTGGCTCAGAGTGTTTTTCCACTGACCCACAGGTTGGCGGTACAATTCCACGTCCTAGAGAAGATGAATGCTGTAAGACAGTTAACCCCCTGACCCCCAGTGTCTACGTACATGGCTGTATGCATGTGTGTGTGAATTGGTGATTGGTTCGTTGATGTAAAGCACTTTGAGTGATCTGAAGGTAGAAATGTGTAAAAATATGACCAATACCAATGATAATGTGTTATATTTTTCTGTCGCCAATCACAAGGAGAGCCAGTTCTAAGCTTGGAGGTGTCAAAGTTGGAAGTCTGGCATCTGATGTAAATTTTCCTGTCATGCTGAGTTATATTTAATTGGACTGACTTGTGTTAGTCCTGCTCTGTAACTTTTAGTCATTCTTGAGGCGTTACTGGGTTTATAAGATGTATTTTTCCAAACTTAGCTCTTGTCACTTGTTTGGCTCTTAAACTTTGTTATGACTGCATCTCCAGGTTGCCATCATCCTACGATCTCCTCCTCTGTTGTAACTGGAAACTGTGAACTGTTGAAGTCACACCTAAACCACAACCTACCATTAAATCCACTTTGTCCAATCACTAGAGGCTTTAGTGTTCCCCAAAAACAACATTATTTCCACTGGGGAATTTTCTAAGTGATTCAATTGGATTTATTAATGAAGACATCTTTCTGAATACCATCTGTGATTACACTGCCCATTACCGTAATGCCTCTAAACTTTTGTTTTGCACTCAGCTTTTGTCAGCACAAATGACCCCCTGCCATTAAAGTGTTTTTACTGGATCAATAGCTTTTTAGCTCAATCTGGAAATGCAATTTTTTTATAACATGTTTTCAATATCTAGTTGATTCCGCCCATGCCCCCATTGCCCAAGCCAATTTCCTGACACTAAAATGAACACTATATAACAAATTATTACATTCACCTTGGATGGAAAAGGTATAATATTAAATACAAGCTAATAAAAATGCATCTGCAAAATACCCCATTAAAGTAAATAAAGATTTGCAGGCTGCACTGTGTCATTGTGGTGGCTTTTGATTGCTACATTGAGTGCAACAGGTGCTCAAAGTTAAAGCTTTTAGCACCACATGGGAAATTATTCATAAACTGTCCAAACAGTCTGCTTAGAAATATTGGTCTAATAAAAACAACAGCAAACCAAGGTACATGTAATTTCAGGATGTGCCTGGGCTGCAAAGTGGATAATACATGAAAATGGACAATTTTGGGTTGAAGCCAGTCTGCTGTGATTAGATGTGATTCACATTAGATAGACCCATTGTTAAAAGATCATTTGTTTGTTTTGCTTGCTACATACATTTGAGTTTTAAAAGCTAATGTAATACTAGCGCATTTATTACTGTTATCAGTGTCTGCTATGGTGTAGCAGGACAATGGATTGGACCCATATATTCAATAGCTTACAGTCATCTGTGCGTTGGACTTTTAGTTCATGATTGATAGCATTATGTCAACATTTAACTTAATAATTAAATTGTGCTGAACTCACTTTTCTGGCAATGCATTAAACTTCCTGTGATTTTTCAGACACGAGTGCTTTGAAAAGCTGACTTTGAAAATAAATGAATTATAAGCTGATTTTAATGGGAGTTTGAAGGTTGAACAACAACACAGAGATTATTCAAAAGACTTTGTACCAGAAACTTTAAGTGGCTATTAGACCCTGAGATATTTGATGATAATTCTTACATCCAAACAACTATTATTATTATATATATTAGGATTAACAGAGTGAAGGCAATTCGGTGCAAATTAGGGCTGCAATAGGCATTTTGCAATCAGAACAAAATAGCTGTTTAATGGTATAGCAAAGCAAACTAGCAAACCTCTTATAATGGCCACAATTAGAAAACAGCCAAGACTGCAATTATTTAAATGTACTACAGTCACAGTTGGGCCTGGAACACAAGCCTGCAGACACACATTTTTCTCATTGTCAGTATATGGACATGTATGTGAAAGCTCAGAACCTGCAGACTTCACTCACTGAGCTGCAGAGGCTGCACCAGCACTGAGTCATGATTGTGTGCAGATGCTGGTGTTTTCAAAGTGACCACTAAGATCAGAGAGGTTTTATCTAACTACATTTAGACATTTGAACTGGAAATCCAAATGAGCCAAAACCAAAACAATAAATTATAACAACAACAATCATTAATCAAGATTAAATCAGCATTGTTATCTGTAAAAGCTCAATTTGACTTTAATTTGAACATGTCTGTGTATCTGGGGATACAGTTAGGTCATGTTTATGTAATTTAAAATTAAAATCTTACATACAGTTCCTTCAAGTACTGTCATTTCTATTCAAAAACAAAATATTTAATAATAAAAGTCACAATTACTACAATTTTTTTTTTCCAAACTGGCTCATGCCTTTGTAGTGTAAATAAAAAATGCAGGGTGTCTCCATATAAAATACTGCTTAGTTTGTTATATAAATTGCATCATGGCCAGATCCTTGGACCAATTTGCTTTCCCTGTGTTTGTTTAACCTGGCCACCACCAGCACTGCAGTTTTCCAGCCTTGGTGTAGGGTACACACACAGCCTTATTGAGAAAGGAGTCCCTATACCAGCACCACAGTGAAAACATCCTCCCCGTGGTGCCTCCCTTTGTCTGCTCATGTATGAAGGTGGTAAACATCCTCCTGCCTGTCCAGTCTCAACAGGAATGTCCCACTACGCCCAAGTTCACATCAAAGTACTGCACAGGTCTAATATTAATACTTAGTTATTTATCATGGTGACACAACGCGCACATTAACAAACACAGAAAACAAAAAGCTTAAAAATGCAAGAAAATAATACAAAATGGGTTTAAACAATACATTTCTGACTTTATTTTTATGTCTGAGAGACTTGTTTAACAGCACAAATCAGATCGCCTGTTGCAGTTTTAAACAAATCAGCTCTTTCTGGTCAGCGTGTATTAAAATAAAACTCAGATTAAAGTCAGGCTTGAGTTACAGAGCTTCAGACAGAGCAGTGCTTACAGTTAGCATCACATCCCCAGGGAATGTTGATGGTATCAGCTACAAGGTATCATTTCTATGCCATGTTAAGTCCTGAACTGGTACTTTTTTATATAGTGTATTGTGTGTGTGAGTGTAAGAGAGTGAATAGACATTATGCCGGTCTGTTTTTTTGTTTTTTTTTTGTTTTTCTCATAGATTCATAATAAGAACCATTTGTAATAAAACATTTTGATTTATTTTGTTTGGCTTGTAATTGTTTTCAGATGAAAGATTTGGTGGAGATGTTTGTACTCGGCTTGTTCCTGCAAATTTGAATGTTTTTGTAGTTACACGTCAAGTAAAGTAACACTTTAATTGGTGTTAAACTACTGTTACACTAATTAGCCTACCACTACTACAACAACAACTACTACTACTACTACTACTACTGCTACTACTACTGCTACTACCACTACAACTCCAACAACCACTACAAGTGCTACTCCAATTATTACGACTACTACAACGATAACTACTACTACCACTACAATTACTAATACGACCACTACAACTACTACTACTACTACTACTACTACTACTACTACTACTACTACTACTACTACTATTACTACTATTACTACCACTACTACTACTACTACTACTACTACGGCTACTATATTTCTACTAATGCTACAGCAACTACTACTACTACTACAACTATAACTACTACGACAACAACAACACCAACTACTACTACTACTACTACTACTACTACTACTACTACTACTACTACTACTACTACTACTACTACTACTACTGCTTCTATTACTACTACTACTACTACTTCTTGTACTACTACTACTACCACTACAACAACAACTATAACTACTACTACCATTACTACTCCTATAAATTACAGATTACTACTGTTGCTCAATCCACTAGTACAGGGGTGTCAAACTCATTTTGGTCTGGGGACCGTATCCGGCCTACTTTGATCCCAAAGGGGTCTGATCAGAAAACTCATGGCATATATACCCCCAAAATAGCAATAAGTTCAAATATGTGTGCAGAGAAACACAAATCTATTGCAGAAATCTTTTTTAATTGATGAAGTCTTTATTTTACAAAATATTATAATATTATGAACAACATGAAACTTTAAGAAAAATGCAATTTCAACACAATGTTTTAACATTAACTTGTATGCAAAGAAGAATAAGTCAGTTTTTCTTGGAAAATCCTGCACTTGGCGTCCACTTTTCTCATTTTTGACAATTTGCTGATGAGGTCAAAACGATCGTCCTTTAAGAGCATTTGGAAAGAGGCAAATCTTCATTTGTGCTGCTCTGGTGGGAGGGGCCATGTACAGAGGCGCTGGAGACACTGCTATGCTAAGCGGCGCAGAAAATTACCAATATTTTAATAGAAAATATAATTAAAATATTTTAGTAGAAAATCAGCCGAGGGCCAGATTAAAGGTCTTGGAGGACCGGATCCGGCCCCCGGGCCTTATGTTTGACACCTGTGCACTAGTAGTACTTTTTTATATACCACAAGCTAGTGTTGTTGTAAATTCTTATATTGCAATTACTAATATTAAAACTCCTATTAATACCTAAAATACTACTATTAAGAGCATTGATCTTAGACCTCATTGATCCATGTTCTTCAGTTAAGGGTCAGTAGCAAAGGTGAAAGAATAAGCTGTGGATTGTATGGAAAAGCAGAGACATTGGTCATTTCTGTCACGTCTTTGCTCCACTGCCATTTAAGACCAGGATAGTTGATCACTTTTACAGCTGGATCAATAATATGCCCTTAAATGCTACAACCAGCTCCCAGCCCTCTCATTCATAGGTTACTGAGAGACGTGGCCATTTTCTATTGACACCTTTTGTTCTGTATTCAACAGACACCCATGCAATTTTAAACATATTCTGGTCTATTAGGAGTTCCAATTAGCTTTAATAATTAGGTGGCTGTTAGGACTAGAATAAATTACAGGCTTGACAGCAAAGAGGCGTATGAGATGGACATTTGGAGGTTAGTGTTCTCAAGAGGCCGAAAGTACCTAGTTAATTACAAATACTCATGGAACTGCAGCTGATTAGATTTGGGTAATTATAGTTTTTAGTAGATTTTTATATGTGTACTTAATTGAGTAGAATTTTACTCTTTTAATTGTAGATACTTTTAAAATCAGTTCAATCTCAACCATAAAAGAAGTGGACTAAGGGAGTGTGACGTTACCCATCGCATTCAGCTCCAGTCAAATGAAGCTCATGAGGCTATCAGTAATAGGAGCAAATTTGGAGTCAAGTTTCATATTAGGATTAGGAATTTATTTATGTACAAAATAGTAAAATTAAATAAAAATACCAAGCTCATGAAGGGCGGGTTAATACTAACATTTTAAGACCAAATGACGAAGCTCAAAGCAGCAGTTATAGAGAGAGGGGTGACAATTTTTCAATTTAAAGTGAATTGGAGCCAGAATCTGTGGAGCTGGAAGTACCCCTATGCTCACTTCCTGTTTGGAACATGGTGAGTAGTGGGTTAAGACCAGTTTTTGTCCTGGTTTAGTCTAGTTTTTGTAACGTTGAGGCAGACTCTTCTCAGTCAGTGTATGGACCTCCTACCTTTGCTGCACACCAGGTTTAGTCCAGTTTTAGTCCTGGTTTAGTCCACTTTTAATCTACTTTTAGTCTAGTTCACTTTTAGTCCACTTTTAATGCAGTTTTAAGTCCTGGTTTAGTCCAGTTTCAGTTATGGTTTTGTCCAGTTTTAGTTCACTTTTAGTCTAGTTTTAGTCCTGGCTTAGTCCACTGGTTTAGTCCACTTTTAGTCCAGTTTTAGTCCACTAGAGACTGGGTACAGTCTATGGTCCCAAGGCACCATTGCTTACTCTGATTGGTCAGAGCTCAAAGAATATGCAGATAAGTAACTTATAACTAGCACTTTAACAACACATTTGAAGTAGTAATTAAGTAAAAATACAGTTACATAGAGAGAAATTTACTCAAGTACAATTCTTCAGAACTCAAGTAGGTTACACATACAGAGAGCCCACCTGCATACAGACATATAGGGCATATTTGTGTATGATAAATGACTGGAATAAATAGAGCAGTTTCTATTTTAGGTCTATGGAAACACTGGTCTGGAGCAGCGCAGTGGATTATGGTGTCTGGCCTCAGTGCATTTGGCTTGGTATTGATCCTGGACATCATAACACTGGTAAGCTTATACTGGTGTGTGGCGTCCTTGAGGAAGATTACACCCTCTCCTATACGAATAAACAGGTCTGAAGGCACGCAGTTGTCAGGTAAGTGTCAGTAAAGGTGGTCTGGCATGCAAATCAACAAGCACTTTATACTATTTATTTGCTATGACACAATACAAGCTTTTTGCTATGTATTTTGCATTCACACAAAAACACTTCAGGCAGGATGGCTGTGTGCAGAAAGATGAAAGTGTGAAGGGATAAAGTGTGCTGGCCAAAACCACAGAACACATTGTGCTGTCAAAGGTAAAAACCAGAAGACATTTTAGTGAACCATACGCATACAAACAAGTGAAAAATAGCCCAGTGCTTATTTTAAAACCACTGGAGCAAAATCATGTATTTGTTTATTTTATTTCAAACAAGGATAGAACACAGAAAACCGAGGGGTCATGAAACTGCTTATTTACATAAAAGCACCACTGATAACAACATTTATTGCATACCATTGCTTCCTAAAAGTCACAACTATCCTGTTCATTATTAAGCATTTAAAATAGTCAAAAGTCATTAACACTATTTCCCATAAAATACAAATTCATCATTATTTTCTGCTGCTTTTGTAGCTACCTCACACACTGAGTTGTTTTTCTGCAAGTTTTGAACATCATATCATGGGATTTTAACCAGTGCAGCATGTGCAGTTCAAAGGACACAAGTAAGGGACTGATGGATTGTGTGACATAAGATGTTTGTTTTTCTCGTATCCATGGAGACTGTGCAAGAGGCTAGTGAAGGAGCTAGCTATGGACCTTTGAGATGCGACAGGCTTTTCTGTCTTATTATTCATTCAATTTGTCAGCAACATTACAATCAAGATGAATTTTATAAGTCCAAAGCAATCTACATCAGCACAATACGTCTACAGTACAGTACAGTATATTCTTACTTAAAATAGCAAAAACTGTTAACGCAATGTACATTTAAATAATTTGTAAACAACCAGTACCAGAGCCTACTCACTGATGCAAAGAGAAAATAGACACTGACAGATATAATTCATTCAATGTAGTTAGAAAAATCCCTTTAGAATATGCGTGCTTGTCTTTGGACTGAAAATAAAGTTGATTTAATTTGCTTGTTGCTGTGTCCTATTGAGTCTATTGATCTGTTCTGGTTCAATACTTGAAAATGCATTTATTCTGTCTGTTTTCTGCACACACATCCAGTTTACAAAACCATCAGTTCAGCATTTTATCATATTCCAACTAATGTAAAGTTGAACTGTGTAACTTTTAACTTTACTTTTTCTTTCCATGGAGATGTGATTGCCTTGCCGGGAATGTAAATCTACCTTAAAAAAACAGTCACAGCATTAGCCAACAGATCACAGGCTGCTGAAAAAGTGTTGTTTAAATAAATGCTGTATTTTTTCTTGAGTTTCTCGACTATCTTAAAACTTTCTCTGTCTGTGTTTGCTAATATGTGCATTGTATGACCATGGAAACTGCTGAACATTCTGCCATAGAAATACATTATAGAAGACCCCCAGCACAATGTCACTGCAAGTATCAAGTATCAATTTACGAACAAAGACCACGCCACAACAGTGGAATACTACAAAGATATTTATTGATGATGGATAGATGTGATGGCTCAGACTCAGGGTGGGGGCTTTGTCTCCTAGGTGGTCGCCCAGCCAATTCAGGACTCCTTCAGGATTCCTTGTAGATGATGTCTTCAGGCTAAAGGATAGACAAGAGAAATTGGGTGGGAGGGAAGGGGTCGAGAGAGGGAAAACAGACGGTGTTGTCGGGATAGGCCGTATAAATAGAGCTTCTGGGTAGCTGAAGATGTGGTTGAGCTAAGCTGTGGTTGGCTGGAGAGGAGCAGGGGGAGGTTGAGGCGTGGTCCTGCTCCTGAATCTCAGTCAGTCATATTATCTCCACTTGTCTACATGGAAATAGACATCCCAGACAAATCAACATCTCCAGACAAGCAGGTGACAGACCTTCCAAATGTGCTTATTATTACAATTTGTTCATACTTCAGTGAGACCTATAATTTTGTACATTGGTTGATTAATTGAACACATGATTCAAATTCCATAAGTTCCAGACGCTTGTTCAAATTCCAAGAACAGCATGCTACAACTCGAAGCCTTGTGTGGACTTAAAGCTGCTCCTGCCTCTGAATACATTTCTTTTGATGGCTGCATTGCTAGTTCAGATTACCCAGAACGCAAAGCCATCTTGACACAGCCTATTATTCGAGTCTGGTTCACAAGAGAAACCTCAAAGGGAGTACTAGAGCTAAGGCAATGACCGATAAGCATGTCTATCAATATTTATGGAGAGCAAGAGGTCGAAAGCACAGGAAGTTTGGGATGGAGAGTGCCCAAGGTTGAGATAGATTGTGTATCAGGGAGCAGAAGGAGCATATAAACAAAATAATGACAATATTTAGACATGATAGTAGAATTATAACTTTTTCTTGGCTTGTTATCAGTTTCAGAGAGCAATTTTTGGTTCATTTGTGTTTTTGTTGGAGCATGGCGGGACCACCTCACTGAGATATGAACACAATCGCTTTTGAATACACACCAAACTAAACATAAAGCTATACTAACAGATCAAATATGTTATTCTTACATTATTTGTCACAATGGGAAAGTATAGATTCTAATTTTGAAGTCAGCATCATAATCCTCATATTTCCAAAACTCCACGAAACTAAAAACTGTGTGAAATATAATACTTGATAAGGCTTAGGCACTGACTGAAAATCTATGTAGTCATTTGAAACTGAAGATTTTGTACCTATGTGGTAAGATTTAACATTGAGACATGACATTGCTAACCTAAAGTTGTATTGTGTACGTTTTCGAGAGGATCCGCTGTCTAGTTTTTTTTTTTCTTTGCCTTAAAAGTTCCACAGTATGGCATTAAAGGGTCCATATTACGCTATTTTCTGATCTATGTTATAATGCTGTTTCCTCATCAAAAACACTCCCAAATCCATACACATTAAAATACTTTCAACTCTGGAACTGTCAAACAAAAGGTAGCTGTGACTTGAAAACTACCACTTCATGACATCACAAAGTGGAGCAAAGTATTTAGAGTTTTGGAGATGTAGACAAACCAATAACAAAAGATTAGACAAATATGAATGAAATGAAACAAAACACAAGGTATAGGTATGTCTAGGTATGTTTTTGATGAGGTAACAACATTATAACACTGCATAACATAACATTATAACAAGCTCACAATATTCAGTTTTGAGTAATATTGTCTCTTTAAACTCATCTGTTTCCATGGAGACAAGTATGAATACACCAGGCCGAATTGCATATTTTTCAAGCTATTTCTGGTTAATATAAATTAATGTCTAAGAAATCCAAGATAGTTTAGTTGCATTCTGGGGAACATTCCCGGAAAGGCAATACATCTCCATGAAGACATAACAGAAAAGTGACAACTCACATGATTGTTATGCTCCATGTGTATTGACAAGTTTGCTATGTATATATATATATCTATTGCCATTAACCATTGTCAAATTTAAAGATATTGTTGTCCTTTTGGTGAACTCTTGATGAATTGTATGGCTTAGATATTATGTGACAAAACAGACACTGATAAATTATGATTCAGTAGGTCAAGATGAGCCACGCCAGTACACCAGCTGTTTATGGTGCACTTGAGCCTCCAGGCGTCTTCAACCTTCACTTCATTGATCCAAAAGAAGACATTGCCAGAAATGCTTTTGTTTTTTATCTCGTACAGAATGACCGGATCAAGTAAACTGCACGATCAATACTTTGGTCCCAGGATAATTTAATAGGATCCTTGCACCAAATTGAATCTACCCAACGTAAATTGTACATTTGCGAAAATACTGTTTGATGAATGCTTAAAGGTCCTATATTACGCAAAATTGAGCCATGTTAGAATGTTGTTACCTCATCAGAAAGTGTTTGGATTCATTCGCACATGTTTGTGTAATCCTTTATTGTAAGTCTGACTACATCTCCAAAGCTTAAAATGTACTATTCCACCTTGTGATGTCATGAAGTTGTAGTTTTGAAGTTAACAGCTACATTTTACCTTTAGTTTAGTAGAAGGTGTGTGGAGTTGTAAAATATAGTGAAGCTCTTCTTGTATTACCACATGACATCACAAGGTGGAATGGAGTGTCTTTATTTTGATAGAAGAACTCATCACAAAGTGGAACTGAGTGTCTGAGAGAAGACCTCAGCCTAAACATGCAGGGTTTGTGTGTTAAACATGTGTGAATGAAACAAAATACAACTGCAGATATGTTTGCGCTGAGGAAACAACATTATAACATCAGATCAGAAATTGAGAAATGCAGCCTTTAACAGCTGTTATCATGAGTGTATTGACAGTCTGGCAAGTATCTTGTTGTGGTTTTTCCGGTCAGCAATGACAGAGCGTGGGAAGAGGGAGCTGGTCATATTTCAGACCACTAAAAACTCTTATCAAAGGATTATCTGTGGAGACTTCCGTTTAAGGGATCCCCAAGGTTAATGCGTCTTGCTGTATATGAGCCAAGTTTATTCATTGCATTGCACTGACAGAAAGGTTTACATAAAGCATACAAATAATTAGACTGAAGACTAATAAGGTCATGGCACAGTGTTGAGTGAAGAAAAGTCCTGCCTCATAGCAACAGGCTATGAGGCAGGAGTTTAGGTTGAGTGAACTTGTTAACCCAATTTTCCCCATCATCCTTAAACATGTACGATGGCCCAATAGATATTCTTGACCATGAACCTCAAGATCTGGAGGTGGGTCTCTGGGCATCACAATCACTGCTCCTAACAGGTTTTCTCAGCGATATTGAATGATGGGTCAAATGTAGAGGATAGATTTCCTTATATGGGGATATATGTGTCTATATAGTTATAAGTAAATAAGTAGTTATATAGTTATACGTCATCCGTGGATCCTTATGTTATAATTTGGCCATTTTGAATCGTAATATTAATCTAAAATGACACAATAAAAGAAGCAAGTCCACTGATTTCCATGTTAGAAATCTGTGGTGCGCAATCAGAGCAGATGTCACACAAAACGTCAACATCATAACAAAGACTCGGCAATATGGCGTCTTGAAAATAAATTGTTCAAGATTGCTCAGACATGGACGAATCTCTCCAAATACAACTTCGAGAGAGTAAATGAGAAGAAGAAACAACTATAACAAGGTTAAAAGCTTTGAAAATTCAATCTTGCATAGTAGGTTTGATTTAGAACTGCATTACAATGTCCATACCGCAAAAGGAGGAAATAAGTATTTAAATTCAGTTCCTAGCTCTCACAAATGCTTTCACACATTGTTAGTATTCATGTGCATTAATTTTCAAGCTTGTGCATGGCTTTAGAAATTGCCTGGGATCCAGAATACACACTTCTTCAGTATTTTATGAAGATATGAGTTTGAGCAGCGGTGAATTTTTGTCTGTCCATATTGGAAAAAATAAAGGAACAATGTATCACTGGGGGCTGAAAAACATTGTGCATTTCTGAAGAATCAATGAGCAAAGCACTAAACTGAGAAGAGATGAGATTTGTTGACCAGCAAATTCTTTTGTTTCACATCAGTCACTGAAGAAAGACTTATCTAACTGCACAGTTATGGTTAGTCGGGCTTGAGATGCAAATGTGTGTGGGGACCAGACTTCTGATGATAAGGGTGTAACCGACCAGACTGATATCAATCTGTCCAAAAGATAGAGAGCAGAGAGACATCTTTCTGGATTTGCAGCTTTAGAACAGAGTTTTATAGAAGGCAAAGTGAAACACGGGAGGACCGCTAAATCACAGTCAGTTCACTGCTCACGTCCAGGTTTGTAAGCAATAAAATAAGCTAGTTTATTACTTTTACTTTATATAGAGTGTACTTTGCTTGTACAACTTGATGTATACGTCTATAAGCAAAGTGATCCTTGTAGAAACTAAAACAAAAAAACAAGTCCATGCCATGAAAAAAGTGGACTAAGTATTTCTATTTGCAGCTGATGTGATCAATATTCCTCAGAGGTGTGACGCTAAGTGTAAGCACTGCTCTGTCTGAGGCTTTGTTAGACTTTAATTGTGTTTGTAATGTTTATTTGAGCATAATCTGACCAGAAAGACCTGATTTAGTTGAAACGACAACAGATGAGTTGACTTTTTACTGTTAAGCAAACCCTCCTCAATCAACATTATGTAACAAGCTAGCTAGCATTAGCCTTGTTAGCCAGTTTTACATTTATTCACTCTCAAAGTCAAACATCTAAACAGAACCACAAACACTTTGCACTGATCACAGCCTCCTGAAAATGTGTTCTTTAAATCCATTTTGTGTTTTTATTGAGTATTCTGACAATGTTAAACCTTTTTGGCAGTGTTTGCTAACGTGTGCATTGTGTCGCCATGGTAACTGCTGCAAGTATGTGGAATGTTCAGGACACCCCCAACGTGATGACACTGCAAAGTATCGATACTCATTTACCAGAATACAATCCGGTACGTCAGCTTTGTTCTGTTACAAATGTTAGTACAAATTCAACCCAGTGAAATGTTTGAGAGATGAGTCATGTAACTGCTTGTTTATTCACCATGTTTTCTTATAGGCCTGTTTAGCACCCTTCACAAAGATAGGGTGAGGGTGAGGGTGATGTCAACGCCAAATAAACTTAATTAGACTTGTGAGTGCCGTCTCCACTGCTCCAGAAGGTTTATTTACACATGTATTTAAACACACCCTTTTACTGTCTGCAGGGCATTTTCCTTTTGGCAGCTCTTTGAATGTATTTACATAATTTATCTTTCAGCCTGTACAGGTACTTACACTGCCTGTGACAATGATAGCTCCATATGCACTTAAAGAGCACATATTACGCTGTTTTCTCATCTGTGTTATAATGTTGTTTTCTCATCACAAACATACCTTGAGTTGCGTCTTGTTTCATTTACATAAGTTCTTCTCTCAGATAGAAAACACTCTTCTCCACTGATGTCATGTGGTAATACAGGAAGTGCTCCACTGTGTTTTTAAAATCTATGCACTTTCACTACAATAATTTGGTTTCTTTTAGCGCTGGAATTGCCCATCTATACTGATCAAAAGGTAAAAGATAGCTGTTGACTTGAAAAACACCACTACATGACATCACAAGTTGGAAGAGAGCATTTTCAGTTTTGGAGAGACTAATAATAAAGGATTACTCAAACATGTGTGAACGAAACAAAGCACAGCTCTGGGCATGTTTTTGATGAGGTAACACATTATAACATGGCGAGTCAATATTGTGTAATGTGGGACCTGTAATGTATTAACTAATTTCACATACATTTTATAAGTCTGTGTCACTATAGTGCAGGAAGGCAGGAAGCAGTAGAGGCTGGGACGTGTATAGACAGGTCCCGCATGTCCTTGATGCAGTACAAAGTAGGTTTGTTTTCCTCTGACAGTAAAAAGTCAGTTGATCTCACAAGCAAAACCCAAACAAATGCAATCGTTGCAGTTCTCAGTATGCCTAAACAAAGGAACAGTTTAGCACATTCGGTTTATTTGTCATTTCCTGACAAGTCTAGCATCTATTTTTGAGAAGCTTGCTAGTGGTTTTGTGGCCAGCCAAACTAACTGAGAGAGTTCAAGTTTCAAAGAAGGGCCAAGATAACACACCTCGATAAATTGGATTATTTTGCGCATCTCATGTGTATACGCTGTTATTGCCTGTAGACCTGGGCCTGTGGTTAAGCTAAAGCTCCATTATCTTGTACTAGCATCAAACACACAACCATAGGTGCTAGCTAATTCAGCATATTTCTAACTGTACAGGAATTGATATACCGAAAATGGACTGTGCAAAGATAAAAAAAAATAAAAAAAATGACACAGATTAGTCAGTGGAAATTAGTCATAATGATTTAGTGGTAATTTCAGTTTTCTCTTTTGACAAACTGTACTTTAACACAATAAATAAGACTGACCAGAAATATACAGATAAGAGTAAGAGTAAGAGTGAAAGATGTCGCTTTAAAGTTCCTGGCAAAATTGTTGTGATTTGTTTCATTCACACATGTTTGAGTAAACCAGGGTTATTAGTCTATGTACATCTCCAAAGCTCAAAATGCTCCATTCCATCTTCTGATGTCATGAAGTTTCAAGTTAGCTACCTTTTACCTTTTGTTCAGTAGAAATAGGCAATTCCAGAGCTGAAATTATCCAAATGAGCATTTCTTGTATTTTCACATGACATCACAAGGTAGATGTTCATGAGAAGAACTCTAAATGTGCAGGCTTTGTGTGTTAAGGGCGTATGTTTATGATGAAGAAGCAACATTATAACATAGATCAGAGAATAGTTTAATCATTTATCTAAAATTTTGTTGACATTTGAAACAGTGAACCTGATGCAACACATTCATGAATCATATTTCCGAAGTTGAAACTGGATGGACCCTGACTTCAGGAAGTGAGGATGTAGAAATATATAGACAGTTACAATAGCAATGAATGATGTAAAATGTAACGTTAATGTGAATGTGTGTTTGATTTTGACTGGAAAAGTCTTATCTAATCTCTAATCCCAGGTTTTCATATACTATGGCATTAACACAAGAGAGCTATCTGGACTTTTAAAATGGCATTTATGGAAGCTGATACTGAGATAGAGAGGAAAGTTTTGACAAAGCATTAGTGAAACCAGAGGAGTTGAGACTTGCCTTGTTCACACACACGAAGAGGGGGTGGAAAATATACCTTTTTACTCTTCTCTGCTACTCATTGTGTACAGAAAAAAGGGAAAAAACATCAACTTTTTTTTTTTCCAGACATAACCACACTTTTATTGCAAGTTGGCCTGTCATGATAATTATTATTTACACTTATTGTTCAGTACATTATAACTGGAACTATATTTTGTGGCTCATTATTTATCATGGACACTTTTTCTTTGCAATAGTGGAGATTTTTGCCATTTTTATGTAATAACGTAAGATATGAGCTGCAGAGGGTAGAATATGTAACCTCTTATCGATTTTTTTCTGTTTCAGCTCAGATACTGTCTATTTAAAATTGGTTTACTGATATTATTTTGCTTTGTGTCAGTGGCATACTTTCAATATTATCGTTTATGTCAATATTTCTCTATATTAGTATATTGTGCTTCAAAGTTTGTTATGGTGACAGGCCTAACTACAAGGATTTGAGGTTTCTTCCGGTAACATTCCTGGATCTCAGAGAAGCATTTAAGAGAGAGTCCAACATATCTCTCATTACAAATGTGTTTCAGTTCCTTGTACAGTCAACTACTTTTACTTTTCAGTCTAGTCCAAAAATACCTCCTCTCGAAAGTAAAAGTAAAACATATCCACATTAAAATGCACTTAAGTAAAACTCAGATACAAAAAAACTATCCTCACGTACAGTACTTTTCTATTTTTACTGTTACGTTCCATCACTGACTTTGAAACATAATGTTAAAGAGGAAGTGAAAAGATAGGGCCTATGTTTAAAATAGTTAAACCCAGAACAGAATGCAGGGTGGTATGGAAAATCAAATACCTATAGGGGCTTTTGTTGGCTTAGCATGTGTCATGTGATTGGTTTATTGTTGTAGCTAACTCATGTGGCCCAGTGCCCCATGTGTAGAGCATGTTTTCATCCGCTTTAGCTTCACTTACCCTCTCTCTGACGCAACTTGTTTTGTTTTTGTTTTTGTTTTTTACAGAACAAAAAAAGACAAAAAGAAAAGACTCCCACACCCTAACCTTCTCCCTTCTTCAAAAGAGATGCCTTAACAACAATGATAAAAAAGTATTAAAAGTTCTATATTCCTCAAAATTGACTCTTGTGAGATTTAAGCCATGTTATAATATTGTTACTTCCTCAAAAACACACCTGGAGTTGTGTTTTGTTTCATTCACACAAGTTTGAGTAACCCTTTATTAGTCTGTCTACATTTCCAAAACTCAAAATGTTCTGTTCCACCTTGTGATCTCATGAAGTGATAGTTTTCAAGTAAAAGAAACAAACAAAAAAGATAAAAACAAAATCCTCCCACACTCCACCTCTCTCTCCACACTCCAAATAAACACAAATGTACAAAAACAAAAAACAAAAACACAGTACCGCAATTGTTATAAAGATATGCGTTTTGTTTTCTCTTTGTGGAACCTGGTATTGGAGATGACATCCAAAAGCAAAAATGAAATATACAGCCTATTCTTCCAGTTGCTAAAACATCTGTAGCTCATTTGTTCGCATCACATAGCTTCATAATCATATTCAGACACATTCATGTTAACCAGTGACAAATTCAATATCTTCATGAAACTTTTACTAGCTTCCAGTATTGTTCGTGTGATTTTTTTCAGAAAATCAGAAAATTGGCACGTGGGATGAGAAAAAAAAAACATTTTCCCATTGGATCGGTCATTACGTCACATGACTAAATCAACCATAGCATTACACATTTTTGGGAAGCTCTCCGTGGGATCTGAGATTTGACCATTTCCCCTTAAATTAATGAGAAAGCAGAAATAATTGACCTTTCTCATTTGAGAGCGTGATCAAAACTTACTGTGCAAATAGAAATAGGATTCTTTATGGCACCTTGTAGTTAGCAAAAAAAAAAGTAAAATATAACTTTAGGGTGAGGAATTGGCTAATAGTTCAAGGTTAATGTACGGTAAGTGTACTCTTGTGAGTTTTAAGACATGTTATAATGTTGTTACCTCATAAAAAACTTATCTGGAGTTGTGTTTTGTTTCGTTCACACATGTTTGAGTACTGTAGTCCTTTTTTATGAGTCTGTCTACATCTCCAAAATGCTCTGTTCCACATTGTAATGTCATGTAGGACTGAAATTATCCAAATGCTTCTAGTGAAGGTGTAAGTTTACAAGGTGTAAGGTGGAGTTTAAAAACACAGTGGAGCACTTCCTAGGGTGTTTTCTGTTTGAGAGAAGAACTCAGACTTAATATGCAGGATTTAGGTGTGAAAAATGTGTCAACACAACTCCAGGTATGTTTGTGATGAGGAAACAACATTAGATCAGAAAATAATGTTATATGTGCCCTATAAGGTGTAAGATTTGTCCATGCATTTGACCCAATCAGTAGCCAAAATGTAAAGATATGTTATGAATATTTTATATGTGATCCCCTTAATTTATTTCTTAGGCTTAGACTTAGAATTGATCCACAGAGGAAATTATCTGGACACAGTAGCTCACACATCACAATATACATTATTATAATAACAAAAAGCAAGAAAAACAAGGCACTGGTATCAAATAAGGCATAATTATGTAAATGTGTTTGTACAAGTAAAACTAAAAAATACAGAAACAGCCTTTAGTAATACAAATATATCTCAGCGCTACACAAAAAGCTGCATCAAACCTTCAGCTAAAATAGAAGTGTACAGGAAACCTCATAGGCTTAAGTGGTTAGTGAGAGTAATACTAGTATATAAGCCTATAATATGAGACTTTATAGCAAAAATAGACACCAGCATTTGCCTATAATGACTCTCTTCGCTCTTAGCAGGATCCTGGTTGCTGTTGATTGGCACTTTGGTTTCCTTGTGTGGTCTGGTTTTCTCCGGTGACATTTCCTTGGAAATGGGTGACTTATCTCCTGGTGCAGCCATCAGTGTGAGTTGCGGTAACAGAAATTACACGAAACAGACAAAACAACGTGAGCCATATTGAAAATTCCTGCAGTTTTATTGACTTGAACTTGTTTTGTTCAACGAAAATAGCAGATGTGTAGTTGTGTGTACCAAATCCCCTAAAAAGCCTGGCACTCTATATTCGGTGGTGAAAGGTAATGAAGCACAAAAGTAAAAGTAGAAATTTTAGGTATTTGTACTTTACTTAAGTACATTTTACAGTGGATACTTTTTACTTATTTTTTACTTTTTACTTTCTGCTCCACTACATTTTATAGCTTTGAGCAATGCAATACACAAAAACACAAAAACAGCTACAAAAAATAAGAAGATGTAGAGGTAAATTTAGAAATAAACTGAATCACTTAAAATCAACTAAATTCTTGATCAAAAGCACTACATTTCATTCTTGAATTGCTCTAAAAAACTCTGCAAAATACTGTTACTTTTGTAAACAGGTTTTTACTTTAGTAACTTCTTGTCCTTGTATCTGTACTTGTACTTAAGTAGCAAAATGTACTACTTCACCCACCGCTGTCTATATTTAGCTGTAGTGAAGATTTAGTGTGTAACTCTGGATATTTACAACTTGGGCAATCTTCTCTGGTACTCTAAAAGGGGGAACTCCATCTTTTTTTCTTTACTTGTGTCGTTTGTGCATGTGTTGGTTGTAAATAGGCCATGAGAGGAGTTGAAGTATATGCAGTAGAGGGACAAAAACACTGTGGTGTGTCAGAGGAAGTGGTTTTGATTCTCCTTTAGACAGAGAGGAGAGGAGAGAGCTCTATTGGCCAGCTCCCTGCTGTGGGATCAACAACTAACAGCCTCCTGACTCGCCGCAGTATTTCACAACTGAGACAAGTGGACACTACTGGTCTTACTCCAGCCTCTTTACATAATTCTGCTGGGCTTTTGGAAGAAAACGAGTTTGATTATGCATTTTTGACACAGACAGTAGCTCAAAATGCTCTGTTCCACCTCTTGTGTTTAAGTTAACAGTTACCTTTTACTTTTAGTTCAGTAGAGATTGTCAATCCCAGTGCTGAAATCATCCAAACAACTCTGGTGAAGGTGTATGGAGTAAAACCACAGTGGAGCACTTCCTGTATTACCACATGACACCACAAAGTGTTTTTTGTTTGAGAGAAGAACTCTGCCTAAGTGCCACTGTTTTTAATGATTGTAAAGCAGTCTGTGTTACATTATTGTATGAAAAGCGCTTTGTAAATAAGAATATTAAAAAATTTGAGTGTGGGATTTGAAAAAAAATTAAAATTCCCACTGGATCGGCCATTATGTCACATGACTAACTCAACCATGTCATTACACATTTTCAGGAACCTCTCAGAGGGAATTGAGATTTGACCAGTTCCCTTGAAACTGATAAAACGCAGAACCAATCCCACATGTATCAGCTATTAATAAAATATATATTATAAAAATTTAATAGAAAATTTCATAGCAAGAAGGGGCAAAATGGTGTCTAGTATTTAGCGTCTTTAAAGTCTTCAAGAGCTAATTTCAATTCCTACACTTAACATAAAAAAATGCATAAATACATTTTGAAGAGAAGAAACAGTGCAAAGATGAAAATGGTGATTGTCATGGGGTTATCTAAGGGTCAGCTGTTGTGCAACTGTAAGAGGTATGGTATCAATGTAGTCCTGTATCTCTCACTGAGGGGAGCTGTAGGAGCCTTTTGGAGAATGAGCTCCTCTATCCCTCTATAGTCTGGTGCAGTGGGTGGTAGGTTCAAACTAAATTGTTTCTTTTGAACATAATTCTTTCTTTTTCCCATCCTTAACCTTTATCAGATTACAGAGATGTCTAATGGTGGCACCGCACCCTCAAAGAAAACATACATGCTACCCTGGCTGACTATTTGAACTTTGGAATCATTAAACCAAGGGAAATAGCATGTCTACTTTCAATTTGACCACCACACATCTGTCCGCCACAGCTGTCATTATTTCTAAGATTCATTTGGACGGGTGATTTTGAAATTGCCTTGACGTAGTCTAACTGGGTCAAATTAGGGTTGCTGGCTACCGCAAACCCCAATATCAGTAGTGTCAGATGTATTAATGTATTTTGCTAAGAGAACAAAACCACTTCTAGCATTTCCAAAAGCAATATCCAACTTTGGTGAAAATATCTTAACTTATGCGCCAATTGTTCCTGAGAAAACACTAAGTTGAAGCCAGGGTCATTTTAGCAGAACAGAAACTGACCTTGAAAATCTGGCATCCACAACATTTATATAAACAAACAGATAAACCACTGTTTGGATTAGCATAATTAGAGAGTGAATATTTTATAACTATATCCTTGTAGCATGAGGTTCAAAGCAAGACATAATTAGAGCGCCCATATCAGGCTATTTTCTGATTTATGTTATAATATTGTTTCCAAGTTTACCAAGTTTCATTCACACATGTTTAGTACACAAACCTGGCTGTGTTCTTTTCTCAAACGGAAAACACTCTTCCACCTTGTGATATCATGTGGTAATTCAAGGAAATGCTCAACTGTGTTTTTAAACTCCATACACCTTCACTGGAATCATTTGGTTGATTTCAGACCTGAATCTCTACTGGACAAAAGGTAAAAGACAGCCATTCACTTGAAAACTACAACTACATGACATCACAAGGTGGATCAGAGCATTATGAGCTTTGGAGATGTAGACAGACTAATAATAAAGGGTTACTCAAACATGTGTGAATGTGTGAATGAACAAAACACAACTTCAGGTATGTTTTTGAGGAGGTTACAACATTGTAACATGACTGAAAGCTCACAAGAGTCCATTTCGTGTAACATAAAACTTTTAAAATTCATGGACATTTGAAGATATAGATAGTTCTGCACCACCTTAAGGCAAAACATTGTAGCTCACTATGGCAATATGCAGACAGGAAAGACTGTCTCACATCTTCAGCTAATTTTAAAGCAGTGGGAGCATGTGATAAACCATTCCGCGACTGCAAATATGTCCCCGCGGCAGAGAATCTAACTGTGCCTTCAATGTCTACTGAAATAACATGCAAATTTAGAGCACAAATACAATGTAATGAACTCAAATGTCAAGGTTTTTTTATGGGTTGTTGAGGCGTTTATGGGCGAGGACATGCAAAACAGATGTGGCCATAAACATGCAGATTTATTGTATTGCAACATCAACAAAGCCTTGCAGTGTCCCACAGATTTCTTTTCAGACTTTGACGAATGCAAGGTTTGAGTTAAAAAAAACTTCACAATGTCAAAGGGCCCATATTACGTTATTTTTTTATCTGTGTTATAATGTTGTTTCCTTGTCAAAAAACAGACCTGGAGTTGTGCTGTGTTTCATTTACAAATGTTTAATACACAAATCCTGAATATTTCTCAAATAGAAAACTATCTTTTCCAGCTTGCCATTCATTAGAATCTTTGAATTTGGTATAGAATCTAGAATTTGGATTATTTCAGCCCTGGTTTATTACTCAAATGTGTGAATGAAACAAAATACAACTCAAAGTATGTTTTTGATGAGGTTTTCTTTTCTTTAATTGTCCAGATTGTTTTAGACTATGCGTGATAAAAGTATGCATATATGTAGTATTTGATATATGTCACTATCTTCAGGTTACAACTGCAAATCATGTCTCCTTAAACATAGTGTGATAGTCATATTTCTCAAAAGATTTCACACCAGATGCCATTTCTCATGTAACTTGTAATGCCACATAAAAGTCCATAACATTGTTGGGTTTGCTTTGGGAGTGGGACATATTGGATAAGACCCATCACGCAATCAGTGTATTTATAAAATGGTTAAAATAAAGCCTTTGCAAACCGCTAACTTCCTTGGCGGTTAATACTAAATGGACGACAAATCCTGACTTTGATGAGAGAAAGTACAGGGAAGTTCTTGGCTCACGGTTTTGAATTTCTGTGTCTGGATGCCATTTTGAAAACGCTTGAAGATGAATGAAGGCAGTTTAAAAGCTATTAGCGGAAGAATGCAGTCTCATTACGCTGATGGAGAGTGGGACAAGTGTTAATTTTCAAATGGGAATCGGAGCGTTGTCAGAGGGACAAAACCTATAGTCATGAATTAAAGGGCCTGTATTACACAAAACAGACTCTTGTGAGCTGTACATCTTGTTAAAATGTTGTTACCTCATCAAAAACATACATGGAGTTGTGTTTTATTTCATCACAAAGTGTAACTGAGTGTCCGAGAGAAGAACTCAGCTTAAATATGCGGGGTTTGTGTGTTAAACATGTGAATGAAACAAAACACAACTCCAGGTGTGTTTCTGATGAGGAAACAGCATTATAACATCGGCCAGAAAATAGCACACTGGGTCACACTCTTAATACACTAGGACGAAGTAGTGTAGTGAATTGTTTAACTGTCCCATCAATCATAATCCTGCTTTTCCGACTGTCATTTAAGACACAAATCATAGCATTTTCACCATAACGTTCGCCGTGGAAGTTCACATTACGTACATGCGATCATCTTCCTTCCTCTGACCTGGCTGACTAACAAGATGATCCAGTTAAATCAATGGTCCTAATTACTCACCGCATCAATTAGCAGAAATAAACTCATTACAGCTCATAGTCTGTTCAATACTACAGGGCTAATTGTTTATCAGTGGGACATTCATTGGCAGGGCATTGAATTATGGGTAATAATTTGATGATATGTTATGCCTGTACAAAATGTCATATTGGCTTGTCATCATGCTTGAATAAACTTTATGACATGTTAAAGCTTTAAAGGTGGACTGTGTAACTTTTCTGGTGAAGATTTTATACTATGGCATTAAACTTATAAATCATACAATTATTCATTAACATTTGTTTTTATGGGCAAAATAGCTTAAAATACATGCATTCTTTGTATTAGTGAAGTTGTCTCTCCACAGATCTGACCTGTAACTTGGCTGGTATGGGACCCCTGTTTCTTTCCACGAAGACACGTACATTTAATGCTGAACTGTTGAACATTCCAGGCTAAGAAATTATATCTCGACAACAACAAGCAAATGGTGGTTTCTCCACTAAAAATGTTACTTCGTGCATCTTTCACTATTCACTTTTCAAGAGACTGGAAAAGCTTTTTAGAAACTCTTAAATGTAATGTATTGTTATGTCTAAAGAAGTGGACTAAGGGAGTGTGACGTCACCCATAGCGTTCATCTCCAGTCAAATGAAGCTCACGAGGCTAGCAGTTTCTATATGAGCGAAGTTTGGGGCGGAGTTCCATATTAGGAATAGGAATTTATTTATTCACTTAATAGTAAAATAAAAAACAACCTAATAATGTTGAGCGGGTTAATATGAATATTGCAAGACCAAAATGACAAGGCTCAGTGCAACATTTACAGAGATAGGCGTTAACAGATTCTCAGTGTAAAGTCAATTAGAAGAAGCGCCTCCATGCCCACTTCTTATTTGGAACATTGTGGCTAGTGGGTTTGCTATGTCCATTTACACAGTCTATGTGTCTAATGTATTGCTGCTCTCACAACGGCCATAAGTACATTTGCTTTAATCAGAAGCACCACCACTTCATTAAATTAAAATGAAAGTGGCTGTGAATACCAGCTTTTCTTTCAACTTGCAAATGTCCATTTCATTGTCATAATGATTGCGTGATTCAAAAAATATATAACTGGAAGAAAACCAGAGAAAACTCGGAAAGTAGCTATTTTAAAAGGTCCTATATTACTTGAAATTTAAACTTAAAATTTACTCTCTTTAAGCCATGTTATAATTTAGTTACTTCCTCAAAAACATACCCAGAATTGTGTTTTGTTTCATTCACACATGTTTTAGTAATCCTTTATTATTCCTCTGTCTGCATTTCCAAAGCTCTAAATGCTCTGTTCCACGTTGTGATGTCATGAAGCAGTAATTTTACCTTTTGTTTGGTAGAGATCACAAGGTGGAGCAACGGGTTCCCTGTTTGAGAGAAGAACTCAGCCTAAATATGTAAGATGTGTATGAAACAAAACACAACTCTGGGTATGTTTTTGATGAGGAAACATTATAACATATTAGATCAGAAAATTGTGTAATATGGGCCCTGTAAGGTATAGTTAAATGGAAAGCTTTATTCTTTGGGAAATTGTATTCTGCTCTAAAGTGGCTGTTGATGTCGAAACACATTATATAACGATCAAATATTAAGTGAGAACATAGCCATTTTAATAGATACACATTGTTGCCTTATATTGCAATGGCTCATGAAATTATTCATCTAATAAGCCAATGCTACCAGCTGTTTATTGACATTAACTTTATGCAGATGATAGACTGTGTACAAGAGCATAGCCACCCACAGTAGCACTTGATAATATCCCCAGGCTCTCCACTTATTATGGAAGAGTGAAGGATGTAGAGGGAGCTGGAGGCAAGCAGAAATTAATTTGGAGAATGGACTCAGATGAGAGATTGAGCTAAGAATACGCAAGGACATTTCATCTTTTAAATTTTATACCATAACTCTTTGGAAATTAAGTTATGCCACATTAAGAGGAGAGTGGAGATGGCCGGATAGGGTTAAAAACAATTAGCGCAAATAGCTACTGTAATGAAAGTGTAGGAAGTAGTTGTAATTTAAGCATTTTTGTCTTGTTCAATTACAGTAAACTGTTAACTTGTTGAACTTGTGGGTGTTAAGGTGACATCATCTTTACTTCCTGTTTCAAAATGGCTAAAAACTCATCAGTCAAACTGCAATCGTCAGCCAGAGCCATTTGTAGCTATAAGCAGAACATGGACAGGCCCCCGCTGAATGAGCTTCATCTAGGTCAGGGGTGTCAAACTCAAATTCACAGTGCGCCAAAATTAAAAACTGGGACTAAGTCGTGAGCCAAACTCTTCTTTCAAGATATGTAATGTTAAGTCTTTTCTTATTAAAATAAATGTTTAATAATAGTTTTGCTTAAACACTGAATCCAGAACAAGCATAATATACAAAAAATAACACATTTTTAAATAAATTATGTCTCTATATCCTGTCTGTAGCCGGCAGACCAGCTCAAATACATACACAAATTTGGCCCCCGTGAGTTTGATTGTTATTTTGTAGATAGCTTGTTTGATAGTTGACAACATAAATATTCCTTGTACATTTTTTTTTTTATATAAGGGTGCACTATGTAACTTTTTGATTGGGGGTGTATTACATTCTTGTTTCTATGGAATAAAACAGCTATGACTTACATTTAATAAATTGCAGGTGGTTTACACCTCAAAAAATGCATAGAAAAACAGACCGACCAGACAGATCTGACTTGTAACTTGATCTGGTTTGGTCTCTAAGATGATTGAAAGACTTAATACCATACTGCGAAACATTCAAAAGCAATAACTTCTCCTTGGAAAAAAATATATATTTGACGGCCCCTCCACCAGAAACGTTTCACAATGCACTTGTAAACATATTTATTTATTTTTATTGCATCTCTGTGTAAAATGTTAAAGTGCATGATTGCCAGCAGCGTTTCTTCATAGTTAAAAAGATAATAGAATGGATAGTGTCACGTTTATCAATAATATGAGTGAACCAATTGGGTTTTGGCCAATACACGGGCCCCCAAAATAAATTAGTATAGGCCCCCCATAAAGCTGGAACTGGTCCTGCATTCACTAACTATTAGTAGCGTGAAAGTGAATATAGCTGGTCATTGCATGTAACTTACTACTTGTACATCTGGAAGCTATTGACACAGTGAGCAGGAGCAGCCACAGGGTCAAGAGGGGTCAGACAGACATATTTGGTAGATGAGATGTTTATTTACATAAGGCATTCACTCGAGCACACACACACTAAACCAATCAGTGCTTTTCCAATTCAGTTTATACAGTACTTTGAAACAATAACATAGTACAAGAGACAGGTAGCATTCTTACATGATTTGTCAGTACATTTCTCAGCTGTCTTCGGGACACAAAGCAAGGTAGAAATGGTGCACAGATCATAAAACGTGTACATTACATTACGTTACATTTGATGACTGAAATAACTGAATGGCCGCAAAAATCTTGTGGTTCAAATTCCATACTAGGACCCTCTTTCAAATTGGTAGATAATATTACTTATTAAACTGCCACTCAATGTTTTATAGTTGACTTGACCTCACATAAAACAGCAAGGGGAAAAAATACATTTCACCACACTTAGTTGTAGCTAAGCTAAAGTGACAAGTATGCACAGACTACTTCAAGAAAATGTTAATATCTCCTCTTTTTTTTTATATTTTGTTCATAAATGATAAGAGGTAGCAACTGGTTTTAAGAAATGTACCATCTCAAATGCTGTACACTATAATACAATTTTGAATCATTGAAATTATCTTGCTAGTTAAGTCTCCTCTATGTGTTTTTTCATATCCCTCAATCAAAAGCTTTTGCAAAAAAAAAAACCAAAAAAAAAAACATTGGAAGCTGTGTGACTTATAACCTTTCTAGCTACTGGTAAGGTAAGCCACAAGCCACACAGAACAAAGGTCAGCAGTGATAAAAGGAATTCAAATTGTTGGGGAGTGGTCACAAAAATACACACCTGGAATTGTTGTACATTAGCCAATTCTTTTAGTTCTTAGTTGGATATTTGTATGTATTTTTGGTATATATGTCGTATGGATATGGATATTTACAGTGGTGGAAGGTAACAAGCTAAAAGTAGTAAAGTACTTTTTGCTTCACTACATTTGAGAGCAGGTATCTGTACTTTCTACTCCACTGCATTTTTTAACTGAACTGAAAAGTAAAAGTATTTTTTATGATTGTGTGAGACCTACTGAAAAGTCTGAGAGTTTATTTTTTAATACATTTATTATTTGAGCAAACAAAAATATATCAATAAAACAGGAAAAAATTGTGATTTCATTGTTCCTTTCATTGTGAAAGGAAAAGAAAAATTGTGATTTCATTGTTGAGCAAAATTCAGCATAAATCTTTATCAACATTGCTACATTTAAAGCCTTATAAGATCAAGTACTTCTTCCACCACTGCTGTGAAGAAACCAGTTTTGATGTGTAAGATCTGACACCAGCAGACTGTAAATACTTCCTTGTATTCTTTCTTGCTGAAAGATTATCCCATTTTCATCTACGTGAAAGGGAATATGAAATTACAGACGCAGCAAATCAGGGCTAGCCTTTGTCATACAACACTATTATTTAATATTTATGTGCATGTAATGTTGAAATGCAAGAGATGAACCAAAACTATCATTGAGGGTGCATTCATACATTCCTTGGTTTAATCCTGGTTTAGTCCTGATAGTCTCGGTTTACTCCTGTTCTCGTCCCAGTTTAGTCCTTGTTTAGTCCCATCTGGTTTAGTCCTTGTTTAGCCCCAAGTTTCATGGGGTGTGAATGAACGCAGCCTGAATATAGAGGCAACAAATACATAATGATTTTTACTCCAGAGTTCTTCCATTGGCCCAGCCCTCTCTGAAAAGTACCAATAAATAAGAATATAATACTTGTATAATGTTAAGGTCATAGAGTTCCCACGGACTGGGTGCCAAAGGTTTCCGTGTACTTCAGTGTGGGCTGGGATAGATCTGGTTGGACTTCTGAGTTCTTCTGGTTCAGAGACAGTTTACATATGGACCCCCTGGAGGTACCCCGAGGAGCCCTGCACACCGAAGCCCAGCAGAAGTGCATGACGCTGGGGGAGAGCAAGATGAACACCCAGGGGTCAATGATGGAGTTAACGGAGATGAAGCGCAGGGCAACCAGGTCATCTTGGTGCGACTCTTTGCGCTTTGCTATTGAGTTCAAGTACACGCGAATCTGGAAGAGACAAAACAGAAGCAGTGTTTGTGTTTAACAGTGGAGTAATCACTCAGTTAACACCACATGAGTCAGGCATCCTAGTTAAGATCCTGGTTGTGAATCTCTAGTCACAGCAATAAATATGACACCTAAATTGTTCATTGTTCTTGCAGGTGCACGTCCAAAAATTGCAAAAATGGATAGAATAAACTGAAATTTGTTCTTAAAGGTCCCACATGACACAATTTTTTATCTATGTTATAATGTAGTTTCCTCATCACAAAGATACCCGGACTTCACACCTGTTTAACACACAAACCTTGCATAATCAGGCTAGGTCCAAATCCTCTCTTCCACCTGGTGATGTCATGTGGTAGTACGGGAAGCACTCCATGGTGTTTTAAACTACAATCACTTGGATGATTTAAACTTTGGAATTACCAGTTTCTACTGAACTAAAGTTAAAAGGAGCTCTTAACTTGAAAACTATTGCTTCATGACATCACAAGGTGGAACAGAACAGTTTGAGCTTTGAAGATGGAGACAGACTAATAATAAAGGGTTATCAAACATGTGTGAATGAAACAAACACAAGCGCAGTATGTTTTTGTGGCAGTAACAACATTAATATAGTGTGTAATGTGTAATAAAGGAGCTTTACATTGAACAAGTAGTTTAAAATAGAGGTGAAGAGTGGGGAGAGACATCATGCCTATAGGACACAGAAGCATGTGCGTTACTAACTAACTACTTAGCCATGTCATTAGAGAAGACCATATACATTTGCATGGGAATAAAACAAGCTCTCTTCACTTAATCCAACATGAGTACTTGTTCACAGGAAGTACGCAGGAGACACGATGGATTCAAGGGTAGAGGATATTTGAATTACCCTGAGTGTCTCTTTGTTTGCTTTTCAAATAAAGGCAAATAGAGCCACTTCCATGCTTGAGTGGAGACGGTTGTGGTTTAAGAAGTGATTCTGAGAAGACAGTGTTTGAGTTTTAATATGCGTCCTTCCAATCAAATCAAATTTCTTATAGAAATCACTATGTTAAGTCAGTTAATCTGTGTTAAATTAGCAGACAAAATATGGCATTTTACCCAATAAAGTGTTGTATTGAATTAGTATTAGTATTAAATGTCCCATATTACACAAAATAGACTCTTTGTGAGCTTTAAACCATGTTATAATGTTGTTAACTCATCAAAAACATACCTGGAGTTGTGTTTTGTTTCATTCACAAGTAATCCTTTATCCTTATTAGTCTGTCTACAACCCCAAAGCTCAAAATGCTCTGCTCTACCTTGTGATGACATGTAGTGGTAGTTTTCAAATTAACAGCTACCTTTTACTTTTAGTTAAGTAAAGAATGGCATTCCCAGGTCTGAAATTATACACATTATTCTAGTGAAGTTGTATGGAGTTTAAAAGCACAGTGAAGTAATTCCTGTATTACCACATGACATCACAAGGTGGAACAGAGTGTTTTCTCTTTGAGAACTCAGTCTAAATATGCAGAGTCTGTGTGTTAAACGTGTGTGAATGAAACAGAACACAAGTCCAGGTCTGTTAGTGATGAGGAAACAACGTTATAGCATAGATCAGAAAACAGCGTTATATGGGCCCTTTAAAGAAATGTCTTGAGAAAATGTCACTAGTCTGAGAACACGCAAATTCAGTACAATCCAGGGAAGTTGTAACTCCTTCATGCAGCGTTAAACTCCTTGTGATCTCCCTAGGGGTCCAATTGAACAATATAAAATGTCTCACAGCGGGTCTTATTTTCCTCCAATGCTTTTTAGGTTCTGTTTTGATGTTTTAAAATAATTTCCTGTTCTCAGGCATTATAAATCCTCAATAGAAATTAACATCTTACTTGAGGGGCCCTAGCAAAAGCCATTAAAAATCACTTAAATTGGGTGGCTCAATCAGGGATAGTTCAACTCAATCATTCAAATGAAGGTTGGCAAATGTAATGTAAGGTAATGTAATGGTAAGTTTCCTATATTTGTCAAAAGGGCACATTTGGGTATTGTAAAGTCTGAGTCAACTTCAGTCTATTTTTTTTTTAAACTCTCCCAGCTCTGACAGGAAGTGTAATAAAAGTGTTAATGTGAACGGTCTGTGCTCAGAGAAGAGAAGAAAACACATTCCACTATTGACTTTTATGTTTACATATGGTGACTGCTTCATAGATCTATATTTGTCTTATAATGTATAGAGCTTTATTTCACACCTGCTTTTAATACAACCTTTATGTGCAGTATATGATTTTCTGTCGTCTACTTTCCCACATTACGTCTGTGATGTCTCTATAGCGGCTAAACAAATGTTAGTAATAATATTACAGAGATGAACGAGGTGTTAGGTAAAGACTTGTTAATACTATATATGGTATGGAAAAAAGTAAAACAGGATGGTACTACTAGATAGATACATAGCCTTCGTTTAGACCCTGGTTTAGCTCTGGTTAGCCCTGGTTTAGTCTTAGTTTGGTCCCTGGTGTAGTCCTGGTTAGTCCTTGTTTTAGTTACTAGTTTAGTCCTGGTTTAGCCCTTGGTTTAGCCCCTAGTTTAGTCCTGGTTTGGTCCCTGGTTTAGTCCTGGTTTAGTCCTGGTTTAATCTCTGGTTTAGCCCTGGTATAGTCCTGGTTTAATCTCTGGTTTAGCCCTGGTTTAGTCCTGGTTTAGCCTTGGTTTAGGCCCTGGTTTAGCCCTGGTTTAGTCCTGGTTTAGTCCCTGGTTTAGTCCTGGTTTACACCCTGGTTTAGTCCTGGTTTAGTCCCTGGTTTAGTCCTGGTTTACACCCTGGTTTATTCCTGGTTTAGCCCTGGTTTAGTCCTGATTTAGTCCTGGTTTAATCCTGGTTTAGTCCTGGTTTAGTCCTGGTTTAGTCCCTGGTTTAGCCCTAGTTTAGTCCTGGTTTAGCCCTGGTTTAGCCCTGGTTTAGCCCTGGTTTAGTCCTGGTTTAGTCCTGGTTTAGCCCTGGTTTAGCCCTGGTTTAGTCCTGGTATGGTCCTAGTTCAGTCCTTGGTTGAGTCCCTCTTTTAGCCCTGGTGTAGTCCTGGTTTAGCCCTGGTGTAGTCATGGTTTAGTGCCTGGTTTAGCCCTGGTTAGCCCGAGTTTAGTCCTCTTGTGGTGCCTTCCTCATGGCTTAAACACATGTATACTACTGTATTATACAGTAGTATACATGTTTAGTCCTCTTGTGGTGCCTTCCTCATGGCTTAAACACATGTATACTACTGTATTATACTACTAGTAAATAGGCCAGCACCCACTACCCAAGTATATAGTTCTGTTACTAGTACTATCACAAACTATGTCTTTACTACTATTACAGTAATATTAGTGCTAATACTAGGAATTTAAATTATTACAACTGAACTCATGCTACTTACGTTTTGGCATGTATATATAGATTGAATAATTAGTATAAGTATATTATCTATTATTAGTGTGTTTGATAGTGCTATTACAGCATGGCTTTGCCCTTTTCAATTTTTAATGACTTCACAGACAACTGAACTTACACTACTTACTTTTTTAGATGTGAATAGACAAATATATAGAGAGAATTTTAGTAATTGGTATAGATATAAGCATATTTTCTATTATTACATCGCTGCCTTTCAAGAGTGTCATACATCATGACTTCGCCCTTTTCAATTTTTTATGAGCTCATGGACGACTGCAGCTTTAGCCGTTCCAGATTGGCACCAAAATGAACAAAACGAAACTTGATATTGCTTTCGTTGTTGCTATGGGCTTTCTAGGGCTTTTCAGACTTGAGGCAGCCATATCATGTTACAGTCTGGACTCTCATGATCGTTTATATAAAGCTTTCAATAAATTATGCATTCACACATTCGTAAAACCCTTTTAGAATAACCATAAATACAATACATACACTGCCAGTCAATTTTTTTATATGCTTTGCTTTTGACATTTGACATACATACAGAAGACATTAAATATATGAAGTAAGATGTATGGAATTATGTAGCAAAGAAAATAAAAATTAAATCACAGTTTCTTAATTTGCACTCAATCACACAATTATAACCAAACCCTCAAATTACCCACACTTTGTTTTGTCAAAAAATATTTAGTCGACTTAGACTTAGTAAAAAAAAATTTAAAAATTTTTCTCTAAATAATTCCATATATCTAACTTCATATATTTTATGTCTTCCGTGTGTATCTAAAAAAAAAAGAAACGAAAGTGGTAAGAAAAACAAAACAAAGCACTAAATGAGAGGATGAGTCCAAAATTATTAGTGGTAGTGTACATAGACATAAACCCCGGTGTGCCAGTATTTCCCCCTTGGCATGCTCACTTCCTATGTGATTTGAATGATGTATACCAAAGGCTTAGCTTCGTCTTCCTGCAGGACTGAAAGGGAATTATATTGGAAGAGAAGAGAGGCCAAATAATGACTCAGCTCAAACGAATGGCACCATGCATTACATTAGGATCACCTGCTGAAAGGTTCAACATTGACTCTTGTGACTCTTCAAGCCATGTTATAATGCTATTACATTCTCAAAAACATACCTGGAGTTGTGTTTTGTTTCATTCACACATATTTGAGTACACATCTCCCAACTCCAAATGCTCTGCTCCACCTGGTGATGTCATGAAGTGGTAGCTTTCAAGTTAACACCTTTTGTTTAGTAGAGATGGGCAATTCCCTGAAATCTGAAATCATCCAAATGATTCTAGTGAAGGTATATAGAGTTTTAAATCACAGTACAGCACTTCCTGTATTGGCACATGACATCACAAGGTGGAACAGAGTTTTTTCGGTTTAAGAGAAGAACTCAGCCTAAATATGGAGGGTTTGTGCGTTAAATCCGTGCGAATGAAACAAAACACAACTCCAGTTTTAGTTTTTTTTTATGAGGAAATAACATTATAACAGTGTAATATGGGCCCTTTAAAATACAGGCTTATATGCCATTACCTGCTTTCTTTTAGAACTTCTATTAAATAATGATTTCCATAGTGGCAAATTTGCTTCCCACGTGTATGGACAATCATTGTTTTATTCTTCCTTCTCCTATGCAATGGGAACACCATGTATGAACTTGGATTTTTTCAAAATATCGAGTGTTCTTGAAAAACACATTCTTACTATGATCGGGCTTGCCTCTGCACAGATATGAACTGCAACTTTGCCTTTTCGCATCAACTGCTTTCCTTCATGGAGATACATAAATTTAATCTCATATTGTGAAACGTTCCTGGCAAAGCTAACAAAGCTCCATGGATACAAACAATACAGGTGCAAAAGTGTCTGCCAGAAAAGTTACGTAGAATACCTTTAAACATCTGTTGTAATATCATGCCTGATTCATAAGTCATTAGACTACAGAAAGCTTAGTGTATGAAATGAACACTTTGTACAGCCACTTGTATTGACATTTCAAACTGGTCTAATTGAACACAAGCCACACAGTGACGCATATCAAATATTTTTTGTCCTCATAAACTGCATTGGGAACGCCACTATTGTAATTCAGCCTAGTACACAGTGGTCCACTTCAGCGTGATATTTTTGGTGTCTGAAGTGCTGTCTGCCTGCTCAAAAACTGTAAAGGACATCATTGAGTTCTCTTTTCAAATGCAAATGAGATTTTCAGAGCTTGTGTTTGGATTAGTCATGCTATTGAACCAATCCACAGCTTCAGATAATGGTCTGAAATAAAGTAATAGAGAGCAGAAGGACCTGTAATGTAATATAAGATTAAACATCCCAATTGGAGATTTTATCTTTAGACAGGATGCTACTGCACACTGCTGTAAGAAGGTCAAGCTATTAATAAGTGATTTGGACTGTAACATAATAAGCATTGGTTAAGTTTTCTTAGGTTATCTTAATGTCCTCAAATCTTCAGTGTTTTATATATAATGCACTTGAACTAATCTGATCAGTCTGTTCCAGATAACACTCATATTTTCTCTCTGCAAACCAATGCTGGGAACCATAACTGTCAGTCTGCGGTAGTATAAAGCTGTCACCCTCAATCAGGCTTGTGGGACTGAACTTTCATTTGCATACCTGAAAAAAGTAAAAAATGTATCTTAAGTTTACTGGCAGCTTATAGTCTAATTTGCATGGTCCTTAATCACAGAAAATGATGAAAATGTTTATTATATCAAATTATAAAATAGTGTCACTCCTGGAGTATTTTTAATGTCTCAGTTAACTCAGTTAAACATACAAACTTCAGGATTGTTTCTATACTGGGTGTTGACTAGGCAACACATTTTGTTTTTGCATAACTGGATAGGGAAGGTGTATGTTTTGCTATGAAAGTAAAATCGTTGCACAACATCAACATGCACATACCCTGAACTAAACCAGGAAACCAGGAACAGGAAAAACTGGGCCCAAAACTAGGACCAAACTGGAAGTGTGAACTTGTATTACAGTTTTATGTATTATTAATTCATGTTGCATAGTTAACAAATTAACTCCCTCATATGAACTGCTTTTTTGTGCTCTTACCACTATGGGTGTGCAAAAATACTGAAATATCATTGATATCCTATATATTAATACTAAATATCGATATCCAATATATTTTTGGCATATTTTAGTAATTTTATGTGACTGCACTTCAGTTATTCATTACAGTATTCACTGTTTTGATGATTAAAATAGATGTATTTCATATTAACTCTGTACAGATAGCAGTTTAACAAAGAAATATTTTTGCTAAAATGTATTCGCTTCTGAAAAAATGGCAATATATCACAGAGTATCATTTGCAATGTATCGCATGTATTGCCATATCGTGATAATATCGTATTGTGAGCCATGTATCATATGTCGAATCGTGAGGGACCTTGTGACTCTTAGCTCTACTTACCACCAGGGGCATGGTGCAGATGATGAAGATGATGGTCATGAACACGAGCAGGATGAGATGCTCCACCTCCTCGGCCATAGACATAGCCCTCCTCTCACTCTTGGACCTCGTGTGCACCATGATTGATCCATTCCTCCTTCTGCGCTGGTACATTCTGAACAGCTGGTACACCACAAACAGATTACACGCCACTATTGCTAGCACTAGCACTAGCACTGTAGCGTACAAGTTAGCATAAACCCGGTCTTCTTTTGAATCTTCTGGGTTCATGTCGATAAAACACCAAGTCCCAGGACAATACTGGACGTACTTCCCAAATCCAATTAATGGTAAAAGACAGAATAGAGCGCTTAACAAAAATAGAGTTGGTATGATGAAATAAGCGCACTTTATGGTTACGTATCTGCTGTACAGATATGGATAGCCAATGGCCAAACACCTCTCCAGCGCCATTGTAAATAATAGAGACATTGTGGCCAGGCTGAAAAACGTCATGGTCAAACCAAAATATGAGCACACCACACCGCTGTCTGGCGCCATGGCAACCAGCGTAGCATTTTGAGCGTATGACACCTGGACAAGAGGGCTGACCAGGCATGTCCCAGTCAAATCCGTGACCACCAGCGCGATGATGAGGATGTGGAAAAGGGCCCGTCTCTGGTTTCCGACCGTTTTGCTCTCCCTGCGTCTCCGGATCTCCAGTATCACCAAGGCGGCGACGTTTCCAAATATGCCCGCTCCGAACATGATGGCGCTGATGAGGGGGCTGTTGCTAGAGTCTATGTGGTGCTTCTTGTGACACGGGTCGTCAAACATGGCGGCAAAGTGGCAAAGTGGCAGAGTTGATTTGAAATGTCCAAGTTTGTTTTATTGAAGTTTAAATGGCTGGATTATATAGTTATCTGCTGCCATCCTGGAAAAAAGCAATATTAGAAAAAAATCAACATTGCACACAAGAAAAATTACTGTTTGGAGAGAAATTATGACAATATATCACTAGAGACATGTTGATTTGTATATTTTTCACTCAACTTAAAAGTAATTACACATGCATTGAAGATGATTTACTTGATCCAATATTAAATAAATAGACTTTTGTTTCCCTTTACATAACACAATAGCCTATCCCGTATGTATCTCCCTTAGAAACGTGGTAAATGGTCAAATTTTTATACAGCACTTTTCCACCTTCAAGGCACACAAAGCGCTTTACATCAAGGAACCACTCACATTCACACACACTTCTATACCAGTGTACTCAGGCACTAGGGGTAAGGTGGTTTAAATGTCTTGCCCAATGGCACAACAATAGCATTAATCTGTGGGAGCTTGAATCGCACCACCAATCTCTAGGTCAGTGGATCTAACCAATGACGTACATATGTCGAGAGCGGGATTTGAAGCTCCAACCTCTGGATCAGTGGACACTCATAATGATATTATAGTTGAGTCAGATGCAAAACAGGCAAATGGTTTTCTTCAAAGTATTTGTTTGCTTTCTAGTAATTTGCTTCTCTGTGCACGATGTGCCAATTTTATTTCCAACCCGTTTAATCATTATTGTCTGCTCCAGTGGCTGCCTGTGTTCACACTTTTGCTTTGGTCTTGGTTTGATCTTTAGTTAAAGGTCCTTTATTCTACTATTTTCTGTCCTGTTATAATGTTGTTTCCATATCACAAACAGACCTGGACTTGTGTTTTGTTTCATTCACACATGTTTAACACATAAACCCTGTATATTTAGGCATATTATCTTCTCTTAAATAAAACACACCAATACCACTTTGACCACACAAGGTGGAACAGAGCATTTTGAGCATTAGAGATGTAGACAGACTAGTATAAAGGTTACTCAAGCATGTGATTGAAACAAAACGCAACTCTGGATATATTTTTGATGATCATTGATGATTATAACATGACTAAAAGCTCACAAGAGACAGTTAAGCATAATACAGGACCTTTAAGGTTATTCTTTTCTAGCCCTGATATACTCCCTCTTTTATGTTTTTGGTGGGTGGGTTAAGTTTTAATGCAGCCTTAGGAACATCTCGGTTTTATGGAGATGTTGTGGGGAATGTTTATTGCTTCATATAAAATGCGTGCACTTCTAGGCGAAACCACTGGCCTGATTTCTCTTCTGCTTTCTCGCACATCAGCTGTTTTTTGTGGCTTTCTTCCAACTTAATGGTGTATTGTCTTGATTTTTTGAGTCAACGCTTTAGACCCATGACGAACTAGCAGCTGTCGTGTAGACATTAACTTACATTTGGCCTTACAGATGTTTTGTTATCATTATGAACGCGCGCTGCAGTGGTTTTCAACTTTCACTTTGCACAAAAATCTTATCGGTCACTCACCTGCAGCTGTATCCATCGTGCCACACCAAACGCCCTTCGCTTCTCAGTATACAACTGGCGTTACCACACTCGTAGAAAAACAGAGAAAACAGCGAGGTATGAGCCTCGAGCGAACCGAATTATGGCCAGATGTGTCCCGGTGACGTGCGTGGCTTGGGGCTCCTCCGCGGAGATCAGGAGCGGTTGATAAAGACAACTTCAAAAGTTCCTGTAAATGAGACAGAAATGCATATCAACGTGGGCGTCATCGCAGTAGGCATCTGTCAAGACACGTGTCGGCCAAGTTACTCAAATGATGAAAAATACGAATGTTTTGTCACTGGTGAATATTTCGAACTTTTTTACTCTAGATACGAAAATATAGTGGGTCTATGTGGCGTTTGGTGTCATGTATCATGATTGACGTTTTGAAAATACCTCGAAGAGTCAATTGTCCCCGAAGTGCAATGAGAACATATTTGATAATGAGGATCTCACCTTCTGTTTGCGTTGCTCCGGTGCGTAAATGATTGGGTTATTTCCATATAAAAGTAAAGTCAACTTTTTCTCGCGCTGTGTTGTTTGCTTTTCAGTTTTTGCTGTGCTCTTTTGAAGGTGAGCTGGGCAGAGGCGCGCCGTTGTGATGAGGGAGGCATGAATGGAGCCCGACTTCACGCAGGGCGGCGGTGATGTCAGCGCCTTTACGCACGCCCACTTTTTGAATATTCAGTCGCGAGGGATTTTAATAAGCATCACTTTTAGGAACCACTACTCATTTAAGAATAACCATATGAGCTGTTAACTGTCCTAAAGGGAACAGGTGCTTTTATCCTAAAATTCTGGAGAATTACGAATTAATATTTAGTTACATTACATTACATTACATTTATTCACTTCATGGCATTTGATAGGGATAGTGATATAGCATTTATTTGCGTCTTAATTGCTTCCAAGGCACATATGGGGATGTGTGTAATTTGGTAACTGATACGGTCAAGTGAGAATTAAAAAAACTTGAACCGTCATTGGTAGTTTCAAATGTACTGTGGCGGCACACACGAACATAAACTGACATTTTAGGTTATTTTGGCCCAATTTTACTATAACATTATTCTTTTTGTCATTTGATACTCTACAGTCATTAGCATTGAAATGTTGACCACACACAATGCTAATTATACATCTTGTTTTACTGCACTTTTCTTGCTCTGCTCAGTTTCACACATTAAAACTTTTTGACTGATGTGAGCTATCAAGTTATTAGGCGGTTACTGTGGCCAGTGTGTATAATAAATTCAAATCATTCTTTTGTTTCTTTCTCAGAATTTAGTAGCTCGCTCTGAAAGCATTAAAAGGGCTATTACAACTATTTCAGAAAACTCCCTGCATTTTGCTCCATTAATGCTCATCTAATTGTAATGTTTGTCTACTTTCTGTACTTCGGGATTATTCTTTGCCCATTCTTTTTCTATTATACAGTGTGGACATTTATGTTTTCCAGAATTAGACTCTAGGGAAGTAATAATATCCAAATCTCTTTGTACAATATTTTCACAATATACATCTCTCTGTACAATATTTACAATATTTTGAGGCTAACAAAACTCTGAATATGCTACTTTTTCCTTTTAAAATGCCTTGAGAACAATTAATCCAGAGAACTAAGATTTAAAAGTGCTTATAACATTTATTTCTTCATGTATTCTATGCTGAAACAGAGGAAATGATCATGGTCTATGTAGTTTCCTCTGTTTTTTATCTGTTGCTGCACCATAACTATTCATTTAAGCAAAGAAACTTGTAATTTGATATATTGTGATGGTCTACAATTTTTTTGTGTGTGAAATCTTTTTTGGTTATTGTTACATTCCTGTCAAACTCTTGTCCCAACAGTTTCAGATAGAAGTATTGGTTTAGACGTGCAAGTGCCTGGGCCAAGTAAGCAGAACTAAGTTATTCATGAAAGTAGTTGTACAAGTAGTAGTAGCAGTGGTGGACTAGTAGTAGCTGTAGCCTGTAGTACTAGTAAAGGATACTAACTGACAAACCCTACTCTTAATACTTTTTCGATTCATTATTACTGACTTGAGTTATGTTTTACAGTGTCGATATTTAGGTCTGTCATGGTAACAAATTCTGAAGTGTGATATATACTGCTGAAGTAAATATAGATGATGATTTTTGCCACTGACACAAAAACCTAAAAGCAGATTTGCACCTCAAAACATATTCTAAATCTACAATACTGGTACAAAAAATTAGCTGCAAAATAAACAGCAGAATTGTATCTGTAATCATGTAGTCATAGAAGTTATTAATTCAACCTTATGTGGCACAAATCGCACCATATATTCAAAAATAATAAAACATTTCCTAATAATGATAAGAAAATGTACACACGGTAAATACTGACCCCACAAAAATATTATTCCAACTTTTATATATTGAACGATAATTCAAAATAGTAATTATCATGGCAGGTATATCAGTACTTTTCACTTCTACTCTCTCAGCTAAGCGCAGTTGTTAATGTGCATGAGGTTACAGTTCACAACCTGTAGTTATTTATAGATTGTTCTCACAGTGGAATCCTGGGCAGGTTTTCCTCTTGCGTCATTACATGTGCTTTTACAAGACAGCTATTTTACTGTATCGTATCGCTTTACTACACTGGCATTAATTACAGCTTAGTAACAGCCCCAGTAACGATTTATGCTAATTATAGTTTGTGTAGTCACTAGTACTCCGACAATAATGGCATCAAGTTAATTGGTGTTGGATCTTAAAATGACTTATCTTAAATCTTATTCATAAGCCAACTCGTGGTGGAAGAAACACTCAATTTGTTACTAAAGTAAAAGTAACAGATACAGGAGAAAAAAAAAAAAATTCAAGTTAAAGTATTGAGGAAATAAAAATATTTAAGTAAGAGTAAAAATAAATCCTCAGCCTTTTCAGCAGATCTCAAACAAGAACGAAAAATACTTTTACTTTTCAGCCCTCTTTAAAAATGTAGCAGAGTAGAAAGTACAGATACCTGCTCTCAGATGTAGTGAAGTGAAGTAAAAGTAAAAAGTGTCCACATTAAAATGTACTTAAGTTAAGATAACTACAGTTTTTATTTAGTTCTTCACTACTTTTACTTCATTAAATTCCACCACTGGTAACATCTCCAGTAACAATTTGTGTTAATTATAGTTTGTGTAGTCACTAAGTCTGAAAATAACAGCAGTGAAGTTAATTGATTCCTGGATTTTAAAATCTCTCTTATCTTAAATCTACACTTAAGCAGGTGCCATTGATCCAAGTGGCACAGAAGCTTTAGACGAATGCTTTATTGAATGTCTAATGTAATTACCCATGAAGGCTCAAACCCACAGCTCATAAAGTCTGCTCATGGCTTTGTTGATGGAGTCGCTGACCATGCTGTTGTATTGTTCACCTCTGGGGCAGTGTATTCTACCATTTTATATGCCAAAGCTATGCACTGTCCCTTATGTCTGTGTGTGTATGTGTATCTATGTGTGTGGTTTGCCTAATGGTCTACATCTGAATCATTGATGAGTTTATTGATTTAGTGAGCAATGATCTGATGTACAAAATGGAAAAGGTGAAATGGCATACAGAAGTTGACATTTCAGCCAATAACACTGCAATAGGCTATACAGCATATACCAGGGCACATATATGCAGAATAGTGGGCTGTCATTATACCACATGAGAACCACAGTGTAGGCTTTATAGTTTTACCAGAATTGGAACTGAATCAGCGATTATGTGATGTGACTAGGTTTACAGTTTTATACTTGTCTTTGTCTCCACCTGCTGGTTTGTATCTGTAAGTACAACATAAATTAAGAGTCACTGAGCTTCATTGCTGATACTTGACAATACATAACATTTCTCCGTGATAAAATTACTAACGATTTTTTTTAAGTTGTGGTTAAGATTTTTTTTGTTTTGTTTTGTTTTTTTCTCCGAGTGCATGTATTTATTAATTAAATTTTTTTTCCTCGTGCATGTATTTTTCGGTTCACGTTTTTTTTTCTATTCCCTTTTCCCTACAGGCCTTGCGCGTAAAACTACACAGTTTTTACATAAATGCAAAACGACTAAAAGATATGAGGACACGACTGTTGCAATGCTTTATGTGAGCACTACGTGGCGCCAAATACCTACTGATTGCGGTAGAGTTTGCTTTTGTGCCACAGTCACAAAACTCTCAGTGATTGAAAAGTCATGGAGCATGTTTATTTGAAATTCAATCAGGTTATCGCTTTTCGTAGTAAACATTTAAGTATCCTCTATATGCACTATTATTGTTAACTTTAAATTCACTTTAATTTGAAAAAAAAATATACATGCATTTGGATTTAAAATACACCGTTTGCCTTTTGTTAAATTTGAGCCAGATGTTACCTCCTCACTCTTCCTCCTATTCCAACCTGCTGTCGATCAACTCACGTCAACCAATCAGAGCGTGCCTGAAGTTGCGCTCGCCCCACCCTCTTAGCGGACTATCAGAGGCCGTGGAGAGGAGCGCGACTTGTCTCAGTCCATCCGTCCCGCTCTCTCAGGTCCGGAGCTCAAACATGGACAGGGGACAAGCGCTGGCCGTGTGGCTGCTCTGCTGCTGCGGCAGTCTGCGTGTGGTCACGGGCATCCACAGAACCGACATGTTCCCCTATGGCTCTCTCAGTGGAGATCTCATTTTAGCTGAAGGCGACGATGAGACGTCCAAAGTGCTGACCCTGCCAAGACCCCTGTACTTCTACGACACGTCCTTCCCTCAACTATATGTAAGTATACTTTTATTACAGTCATGCTTCTGTTGTTTTGAGCACTTAGTTACCTATCTTCATTCAGGTGATACCCAAAACTTTTATAGTTTTTATATATTTTGCTATAGTTGACTATGCTAAGAGTTGATGTCTCAAAATGCAGTGTAATATATAGACCTATCATATTAGATTAGCTTCAGAATGCCTGACTATGTTGTTTTATAAATGACTGCTTACATTTCTCTTGTAACAAATGGCGTTGCTTTTTAGGCCAATCTAAACATATTTCATTCAACAGTTGGGATGATTTCTACAGAGAGGCTATAATAACAAATCTCCATCAGATTCCTATTAAAAGTCAGTCAGTTCAGTGTGTGACTACTTGTTGTAAAATTGTCCAGTGTACAACATTTTGAGAAGATTGCACTATACAAGGGAGCCGTTTGGGGCTTAGGGGAGGTAGTAGTGATTTACAGAGGATTCTACAAGTCTATTAAGTTGTTATTGCTGTTCAAAATGGAAATCCAGTGGTTTTATGAAGGGATAAATTGAGATGACTGAACTTGACTGAAATGTGCCTAGTTTAACTTTAACTCTATCTCTCTCTAGGTGGCTACCAATGGCATCATCTCGGCTCAGGACCTCCCCATGGAAAAGCAATATGTAGACGATGGCTTTCCGACTGATTTTCCTGTTGTAGCTCCTTTCCTTGCTGATATCGATACAAGCAACGGACAAGGGCAGATCTACTATAGAGTAACTGAAACGCCCAGTGTGCTCAACAGAGTGGCCAGGGTAAGAAAGCTCATTTTTTAGCTTGTACGTTCAAATAATGCTTTTTTGTTAATAACTACATTCAATTTCCTTTCATCAATTTTCATTAGTTTAAACCATTTCACCATTCATTTTCCCATTAATTCATTCAAACATTTGCTCATCCAGGAAGTGAACAGAGGTTTCCCAGATGCAAGATTCGCTCCCACGCACGCTGTAGTGGCAACTTGGGAAAATGTGGCCGCGTACGAAGATGATCCCAAGAAACGGCCAACCAACAAGGTAAACACCAACAAATATTTGTCATTTTGTTTTGCTGAAGAGACAGTCAAATTCCTGGAAACTGTGCATCGCTCGTAATCTGGCTAAAGTGGGGGGTCTTGTTTGTAATCCTCGGTCCCCTCCTAATCTGCCTCTTAACCTTTTCCGAGAGGTCATAGGTCATCTGCGGGGGTCATCAAAGTGGCCCCCGTTCCAGTCATTTACACCCCCCTCTCCGGTTCACACACTATACGCAGGTAAAGGCTTCACGCTTGGATTGACTCCCACTTCCTCCCCAGTTAATAAATGTATTTGGGGACATTAGTTTGCATTGTGTGTCTGAAGGAAGATTTAGTGGGACCCCCTGTATAAAGAGAAGCATGTAGGGCGTGCTGATCAAACGGGACTTTGTTGTTGGCAGCGCGCAGCGTGTGGGATGGAGCGATGAAGGGGCTGGTGGTTTAGGCAAAAAACACCAAGGAGATGGCTGTTTACTCAAAGTTCATTTAAGGCTTCCTCCTCTCTTCCTCCATTGACAAAATTGACATTTAGTGCAGAAGTTTAGTGCGCTTTTTGTAACCCTTAGAGAAAAGACAAGAATGGGAATTTATGTCAGATGCCCTTCCAGACAGGACACTTAAGTCTTGCTGTTTGTCCGGGTTTAGAACTGGCATAAAGTTAACGAACCAATGAGGTGGAATGTGTGTGCATGTAATATACAAGTATTTTATGGCCCCTACTGATTAGATTAGCCAAATTTAGCTTCAAGTTTACATTTCTAAATAGTCCCTTAGCATACAGACGCTTTACAAACACAGCTTTATCTGTTCTTCTTATCATTATCACTCTTTCTACCACCCAAATTCCTATCTGCTTTAAATTGACACAGTTTAAAAAGCTCCTGATACAGCCCCCTTTGCATAGTATGGCTTGGGACTGGCACAATGGATAGAGGTGTGATAAGATAAGCTTAGATTTGCCTTGTTTTTTTGCAATTAGCATGGAATCACTGCTTACCTAGTTTATTCTAGTCTGCTCCCTTCGCTTTCCCAAATTCTAAGGGCTGCCTGTTTTGCAATTTTAAAGGTCCTATATAGTTCAGTAGAGATTGGCAATTCCAGGGTGGAAATGATCCAAATGATTCTAGTGAAGGTGCGTGGAATTTAAAAACACACTGGAGCACTTCCAGTATTACCACATGACATCACAAGTGCTTTCAGCTAAAGCTTAAATAAGAAGGATTTGATAAACATGTGTGAATGAACCAAAACACAACTCCGGGTTTGTGATGAGGAAACAACTTTGTAACACAGATCAGAAAACAGCATAATACGGGCCCTTTAAAAACAAGGATTGTCAGATAGTACTACTCTGCCCTGTTTCGGCCTAGGATTTGCCCCATTGCCCCCTCTCTTGATAGCATCTTTCTTTGAAGTCACTAGCCAGAGGGGTAGATTTGGGGCGGGTGGTATGTCTGTGAGAACTGATTAACGTAGGTGTGTGCTTGTCACTAGGGTCTGCACCATTGAAAAGTAAAAAGGGGGAGGGGACCCAAATGCTGCAGTGATAGAGCTTTGGTAACAGGACAGGGGTGAAGATTGGTTCTCACACTTCTTGAGTAGACACATGTTTTTCTTTGAAATTAGCCACTTAAATGGACTGCTATCATAATTGGCATGTAATTACTTCCCTTTTGAGGGCTAACACACAGCCTGTTGTATCTGCTACTATGTTGAGGGTTTGCTAATGACTAAACCCATTTACACAGAGACTTTGGCCTTCTGTGTGTCATCAGTAATGTTTAGCTTAAATTTCTGCTTTTACGTGACCATTTTATTGCTTCGAATCACAGCGTCAATTAAAGCATTAGGAATAATTTTAGGTTATGGAGTTTTCCAATAGCACACAATAAAGGTCTTAAAATACACACAATTGTCTCTTGTAGCTGTAATGTCATGTAACATACAACATGTTGTAACAGCATCAAAAGACATACTTGGAGTTGTGTTTAATTTCATCCACACATATTTGAGTAACTCTTTATTATTAGTTTGTCTACATCTCCAAAGCTCAAAATGCTCTGTTCCACCTTGTGATGTCATGTAATCATAGTTTTCAAGTTAATATCTACATTTTACTATACCCATATCTAGTTCAGTAGAAATTGGCAATTCCCAGGCTGAAATCAACCGAATGATTCTAGTGAAGGTGTAGGAGTTTAAAAACACAGTGGAGCACTTGCTATATTACATCATGACATCACAAAGTGGAACAGTGTTTTCAGTTTGAGAGAAGAACTCAGCCTAAACATGCAGGGCTTGGGTGTCAAATTGAATGAAACAAAAAGCAACTCTAGGTACGTTTGTGATGAGGAAACAACAGCCTAATATTGGCCCTGTAAAATGAATTCAAAATGACAGCTATGCACACTTGAACTTGTAACCGTAGTATCAAAGCCAAGGCCATTTCAATTTGCCAAAACACTCCCCAAAGACAGCTAGCCTCTCCACAATAGCTACATATTTGTCCAGGGCATGTTTGCTTACTTTGGGACCTCTTGCAGTGACATGGAGCGCCCCCTTCAAATACTCATCAGGACTCAAAGCACAGGCTGTTTATATTTGAATCCTTGGTGGACTTTTTGATTTGACTTTAAACAGTCCCTAATAATAAGAGCTCAAATAACCCTTCGTACTTAGATTTGCGGCCGGGCGCTGGACATGGCAACATTTCGTCATCGCTAATTACTGGTAGAGTCATTGGCTTCTGGTTTAGTGGCAGCAGCATGCATCAAACTCGCCAACCATTCATGTCTAAGAAAAGCAGTTATATTTTCCACCACAGAGTTGATTATAAAAGCATTTCAAAGTCTTCAGAATATTTCATCATACGGAGAACATTTCATAGTTGTAGGAAGTACAAGTAGGAATGGCAGAGGGTCAAGTATTGCTCAAATGTGAATTTACTGTAAAATTAAACTCCTCAAATACATACCTGGGGTTGTGTTTTGTATCATTCATACATGTTTGAGTAATCCTTTATTATTAGTCTGTCTACATCTCCAAAGCTCAAAATGCTCTGTTCCACCTTGTGATGTCATGAAGCAGTAATTTAGTAGCTTATTAGAAGTCAAGTTGCCTTTGAGACTGACTATTTTAGAGCTCAAATGATCCAAATGATTCTAGTGAAAGTGTGGAGTTTTAATAACACAGTGGAGCACTTCTTACCACATGACATCACAAGGTGGAGTGTTTTCTGTTTGAGAGAAGAACACAGCCTAATATACTGTATATGCAGGATTTGGTGTTAAACATATGTGAATAAAACAAAACACAATGCCGGAACATTATATATTATAGCACAGAACAGAAAACAGTGTAATAAAAGCCTGATATAATCTTTCACAATAACCCAATTTCTGGACATTAACATTGACAGAAAGAGTGACCAAGAATTTTTGGCATAGTCTTGTCTTATGTGTCCATGTACTAGTATGTATGATGTAGTTGCACATTTTTTGGCAGTTCCCACGGTGTAGACTTCTCAGTTGGTCGCACTCTGGTGAGGCTGGCAACTGCTCCACAGCTGTTCCGTGTCTCCACTCATTTCTGCTGCGCTGTCTGTGGCCCAAAAACTTTGAAAACCCACAAGCAACAAATAAGCTCTTCACAACACTCCTGCTTTTCCTGCTACGAGAGTGGGATCAAGCCCGGATAATTATTACATGATCCGCTACATTTGAAACAGCCAGTTGGTTCACTTAACTCCGGTTTACTTTATGTCTGGGTTAGAAGACTCGCTCGCACTGCTAATATAATCAAAACAGAGGAAGCTATGAATGAGTTGAATTTATCTAAATGCTAAACAATTTTAAACACTGCCGTAATAAATTGTGTTGTTTAGTAACAGATGACTAAGGCCATATTACGGTTTATAAAGTGTACGTGGAGTTGAGACATATGCTTTTTGCTGTGAATTAAAGGTCCTATATTACGCAAAACTGACTCTTGTGAAGTTTAAGCCAGGTTATACATGTTAGCGTAATCCTTTATTATTTGTCTGCAACTCCATAGCTCAAAATACTTTGTTCCACTTTGTGATCCAAAAGATTCTGAAGGTGTATGAAGTTTAAAAACACAGTGGAGCACTTTTTTATTACCACATGACATCACAAGGTGGATTTTCAGTTTAAGAAGAACTAAGAAGCCTAAATATACAGGATTTGTGTGATAAAGATGTAGGAATGAAACAAAATGCCATGGGTATGTTTTTGATGAAGATACATTATAACATAGATCAGAAAATAGCATAATATGGACCCTTTAAATTAGCCATACATGCATGACAGTAGTAATCATTTTTTTAAAGTTGTGAATTACAATTTTGGGAGAAAAATATCACATTAAATCCGTTTAAGCAATTAATTAACTTCAGATGAGCCAGATTTGTAGTGTTACAAAACCACTCTTCCATAAAATAACCCATGAGACACTTACAGGTCTGCTTTAAGTCACCACTAACATTAAAAAATCAGCAAGTAAGTGCTAAAATAACATTGTACCTTTTCATTAATGAAGACCCATTATCTGAATACACTTCCTGCTTTTACACATTTGCTTTTATCTACCATGTTGTGTTTTGGGAGACCCCCTAATGCTGTCATCACCCCCAGATTCAAAACAGTCACGACAGCAAAGACTTGGGGGGATAGGCACCTGAATCTGGGAGTGTTAGGACAGCACAGCCTTTTACAAGAGGTGTGATGAAACGCCCTTGGGAGTAAACAGAAAGAGAGAGACACCAGAGGGAGAGGTTTTAAAGGGGGGGTTGAGACGTCTCCGTGCCCCACACACATCAGCTCTTCTCTGGCCCTCGTGGTCTTTGATGTGTTGGCAGCAATTTGTTGTCCTCCAGCTGTGAGTGTGTAAAGAGGACCAGAGATAGTATGTGAAAGCAGAGAAGACTAGACACACAAGCTGGAGATGGCCACACAGGTATTAGAGAGGGGAGATAGGACTCAAAGTATGTATATTAATGTTTTAAGATAAAGCAAGAGAACCGCTATCTGTCCAATACAGTGTCTATTTTCTGATCTATATTTTAATGTTGCTCCCTTATCATACCTGGGGTTCTGTTTTGTTTCAGGCACACACTGAACAAACAAATCAAACATCTCTCAAACAGAAAACACTCTCTGCACACTTTCAGCTCAGGAATTGCCAATCTTTACTCAGCTAAAGGTAAAAGGTATCTCTTCATGACATCACAAGGTGGAACAGAGCATTTTGAGCCTTGGAGATGAAATAAAGGATTACTTAAACATGGCAAAGCTCACAAGAGTCAGTTTTGGGTCATTTAGGACCTTTATAAAACAGCCATAAAATAAAACTTATTTAAAAATATAAAATAATTATGGATTCAAAATTAGGCATTAAAACTACAAGATTTATTAGAATGTTAAAATGTACTTTGAAGGAAAAAAGGTAAAAAAGCTGTTTAAAAAAAGTTAAAATTTTGAGCAAATCATCATTACACACATGGCTATTTTATGCTATATTTCCATCACAAATAAGGTTTTACATTCTAGATTAGCCAAGTGCTAAGATGCTTAAAGTGACCAGATGACATTCATCAAAGCATGCATAACTTGAAGTGGTAAATCTGCGTAGCCAATATTCACACACATAAATCCAAATCTAATTCTGGATCTAAACCTGGACTAGATGAGGACTGAACTAGGACTAGAACAGGATTAGAGCAGAACCAAACGAGTGGTCAGTGAATGTGAGAGTCAATTGTCTGTTGTTATTGCATTGGTCCTGCAAATAGCCATTGTGTAGTTGTTTGCTGCCTCGGGCTAAAGGCACCTCACCTGGGTCATGTTACAACAGTGGTGGATGACGTACTCAGTTTTATTACTTAAGTAAAAGTACAGATACCGTGGCAAAAGATTACTCAAGTAAAAGTAATGAACAAATCTAGAAGTCGAAGTATTTAAGTACCTGTTTAAAAATTTTGAGTAAGAGTAAGAAGTAAAAATATTTTGCAGAGAATTTTAGATATTTAAAGCATCAAATATAGTGATTTTAATTTTTCTTTTTTTTAATGTTCAATTGATTTCTGAACATTTCTAGCTGTTTATATGTATTTGGTTTGAGCAAAGTTGAGACTTTTAACTAATTTCAGCAGGCCTCAACCCATAAAGAAAAGTACTTTTGGCTTTTCAGTTCAGATCTAAAATATAGTGGAGTAAAAAGTACAGATACATGCTCTCAAATGAAGTAAAATATCCACTGTAAAACTTAAGTATAGCACAGATAACTAAAAATTTTATTTAAGTATTGTACTTTTATTTTTATATTGTTACTTTCCATGGCTGTGTTACAGTTAGCAGAAGGAGAATTGGCAACATTAACAAGAATACAAAGTCTAGCCTGAAACACATCTTGCTGGCATATGTTACTTGTTTATTATTCTCATTTTAATTTTTTTGGGCTTTTACGCATTGAACTGCTATCATTAAATTGGTCTAACTTAGTATATCAGTTAACACTCACTCAATTTTACCCCATTATCTTCAGTTATTTTATACTTTGCAGGACTTGGATGCAACTAAAAAGCACGCCGACTTATATAACAGCAATAATAACCAAGAAACCAAAATCCAATGCGCTTTAGCTCCACCGTCTCTCGGACCCCCTCCCAACTAATTACACCGTGCCCATAGGCTGCGGACAATCCCACGCCCACCTACATGAAGAAGATAGCTTAAAGATGTTGATGTGAATAATTAGGGATACGCACACACACACATGCATTTTTTTTGTATAGGTTGGGGGGGACATCTGCGGGTGGTTGTGCTACAGCTAGACGTCATTACAATACCAGTGCCTATTGTAATAATGTCTGGTGCTTTACGCATTGCAACATCGTGGTGAAAGAAGGCCAGACGCACAGGAAGCCAGCTGTGGATCTGCACATCTGGACTGGGGGTTGAGACAGAGATAGAGAAGACAGGGAGAGAAAAGTGAATTAAGATTATGAGAGGAAAAAAAAAAAAGAAAACACCGAAACACTAACGTTTTTCAAATGTGGCTTGTTTTATAGTCCAAATCCCACATAAAGGTGGTAACATGTTTCCAAATCCTGAAATCTTGCCATAAAATCGCATGTTAAACTGTCACTGTGAAGTTACCGTGCAATAGGCCAGCTGGTTAGGTCAGTGTGTCAAATGACAATGGGGGGGACATACGCAGAAGAGAATTAGGAGTGAGAAGTCCTGACACGAAAGAAGAGGAAGAGGAGGAGACGGGGGAGGAGAGGAAGGTGTGAAGTTTAAATATGTAGTCTAGGTGTTAATAGATTTAGAGAGCACTTGAGTAAAGATGACTGTATACCCCGACACTAGAATTACCTCTATCCAAACAGCTGGTCTCCTGTCTGGTACCCCTGCTTCCAAATGAATGACATATTGTTTTTTACCTTTACGCAGGTCAATACGTTCCAGGCTGTTATTGGGTACGATGAGAGAGATTCATATGTTGTCTTCCTCTATCCTGAAGATGGCTTGAATTTCTTTGGGACCAGGCCAAAGGTAAGAGTGCAGACAAAGGACTTTGATATAGTGCATAACGGGACTGCAAAAAATTTGAATGGACACAATAACCAACTCTTTTTAAGTACCATATTTTTTTCTATTAACATATATACTACATATATACTATAAAAAAATCTGCAAACCTTGTAAGTTTAAATCTGCACAAACATGTACTGAAATGTGATTCTTGTAGGACTATTAAATTGCCATTTCATAATTTTATATTTTTGTTACTTATTCTGGGTATGGCATTTGCATATATTCATATAATTATGCCTTTTTTGACACCCGTCACTTGTTTTTTGCTACTTTTTTTAAAATTACCATTTAAATTTTTGCTCTTTTTTATTATAATTATAATATATTGTGGTGTGTGAGCTATTGTGTCCAAATAATTTCCCCTGTGGATCAATACTGTTAGTCTAAGCCTAATACTTGTCAGATATTTTTTCTAAATCTCTATTCTCTAAGCTGGCCTTAACATTGCTTTTGTGTGTTCAAAGGAGTCCTATAATGTGGAGATTCAGCTTCCTGCTAGAGTGGGCTTCAGCAGAGGAGAAGTGGCGTATTTTGTCTTTTCCAGAACAGAGGGGCCCCACTACAGTGTGACAAGTGATGAGCAGAGTGTGAAAAACCTCTACCAGTGAGTAGAAAACCCTTATTAACTTTGATAGATGTTGTCCAGCACATACTAGAAGCCTCTCTTATACTGCTTCCTTGTGACAATGTATAATATGAGGTAAGATATACACTACCAGTCAAAAGTTTGGAAGCACTGTTTAATGTATTGTTCTTTTTTTATTTCTATGATTATCTGCATTGTAGATTCTCACTGAAAGTATCAAAACTATGAGTGGCAGCCTCTCTTATACATGCTTTTTCCTTGTGGCAATGTACATATTATACTATGAAGAAAGACATACACTACCAGTCAAAAGTTTGGACGTACTTTTTCAATTATCGTTCTTCTTTATTTCTATGATTATTTGTATTGTAGATTCTCACTGAAAGCATCAAAACTCTGAATGGATACATAGTAGGAAACAAAAAATGAACTCAAAATATCTTGGAACTAAATTTTTAAAAACGAGACAACCTTTGCTTTGACCGTGGTTTATACTTTTTGCATTTTTGACCCAGATCAGGCACAGCTGTGATTTGAAAACCATTTCAGGAGACTTCCTTTAAGAAACTCACACTCAAGTCCAAGGGTCTGCAGCACTGGATTTGAATATAACTTATAATATAAGCTTCCTTATCTATGTTATAATCATTTCATCTCATATCTGGAGTTGTGTTTTGTTTCATTCCCACATGTTAAACACACAAACCCTACATATTTAGGCTGAGTTGTTCTCTTAAACAGGAAACACTCATTGTGATGTCATGTGGTAATGTTGTGTGTTGTATTTTTAAACTTTATAAACCTACACTAGAATCATTTCAGACCTGGATTTGCCAGTCTCTACTGAACAAAAAGGAAAGGAAAGTAAAAGGAGCTATTAATTGAAAACTACCGCTTCATAACATTACAAGATGGAACAGAGCATTTGAACTTTGGGGGCTCTTGACAGACTAATAATAAACAGTTACTCCAACATGTGTGAATGAAAAAAACACAATTCCAGCTATGGTTTTGGTGAGGGAATAACATTCTAACATCACTAAAAGCTCACAAGAGTCAATTTTGTGTAATATAAGACTTTTACCTTTTTTCTTTGCTATTTCATTCCACATATTTTACAGATCATATATTTGATGTCTTGTGTCTAAAATGTTGAAAACAGTAAACAAACAAAAACACTGAATAAGATGGTCTGTCTAAAATTTTCACTGATAGTGTTACAGTTACAAATGACTGATTAAGTTCTATCTGTCTATGAAAGACAGTATTACCTTTTTTGCTCACTTGCTACTGTGGCTAGTTCTTTTTCGATAGTTTCTAACGCAATTTCCACTTGCCACAATTATTTTAACATTTTTGCATGTGATTATATAATTGGTTTGTTTTTGAAAATCATCAGGAAAAGGGTGCGGTCACGTCTATTGTTTCAGTTTTATGACGTCTAAAATGCTTGTGTTTCTATTTCATTTTGTTTTTTGACCAGATGTGTAGATGTGGTTTGGTCCAGTTCTGGTCCTGTTCTGGTCCGAGTTTAGTTTCTGGTTGAGTCCCAGTGTATTCCCAATTTTGTTGTGGTGCTCAAGTATGTGTCAAAACCATCTGGCAATTTGTAATCTTCCAACATTTGGCTAGTGCTAATAGTGGCTATTGCTTCATTGTAATTTTTTATCTGTAAATGTATACAACTTTCTAAAATATGTTTGTTTGTTTTTTTTCTCAAGGGTTGGCAATACTGGAATTCCTGGAGTTTGGCTTTTTCACACTGGAAACCGTTACTCTTTCAACAACATCGTACCTGCCTCTTTCGGTGGACTTCTGGCCACTTCCCCACCGAGAGGATTTGAGTTTGTCTTGGTAAATTCACTTCTTTATTGAATTATCATCTTAAACAAGCGCTTTGGTTAACATTTCATTATCACTGCTCTTTCAGTCTTTTAATGATTCAGGATTACTAATTACTTAATTGTTACCCTAACCCTAATTAAAGGGCCCATATTATGCTATTTTCTGATCTTTGCTGTACAGTGATGTTGTTTCCTCATCACAAACAAACCTGGGGTTGTTTTGTTTCATTCACACACAAACCCAGAAAATTTAGGCTGAGTTCTTCTCTCAAACAAAAAGCACTCTGTTCCACTTTGTGATGTCATGCGCTAACACAGGAAGTGCTCCACTGTGTTTTTAAACTATACACCTTCACTAGAATCATTTGGATGATTTCAGCCCTGGAATTGTCAATCTCTAATAAACAAAAGGTAAAAGGTAGCTGTAAACTTGAAAACTACCACTTCATGTCATGGAACAGAGCATTTTGAGCTTTAGAGATGTCCAGCCCAGTAATGCATGATTACTCAAACGTGTGTGAATGAAACAAAACACAACTCTGGATATGTTTTTGAGGAGGTAACAGGATTCTAAAATGACTTAAAGCTTACATGAGTCAGTGTTGCTTATGAGAACCTTTAAGTACTAGTTACTAAGCCTGAATAATGCTTAATAAACTATCTGGTCATTATGAATGAAGTCTTTGTTCAGGCTTTTATTAAGGCTAATTAAGGTGTAGTTACAAAGTGGTACAGCTATTTCATGTACTAATTTAATGGTATGATCTTTTTCTTCTCAAGGAGTCCACCACTCCAGAGTACGCTGAGCTCGAGGAATATTCGGATAACAATTACAGCCCAGATGACGATGAAGAAGAAGATTACCCTGAGAATGGTGGGGACCCCGAGTATCCAACAGCACCCGTGGGAGGAAACCCCTCAGAGCCTGTTGAACCTGGTGTCACCCATGCACCCCCAACTGAAGACTCACCTGCCCCACATAGCACTGAAGATGTTCCAGTGACGGAGCCTAGTGAAAGGCCTCAAGTACCGCCCAGGCAGTATGCTCCTCCCCCACTGCGCAAGGAGACAGCGAACGCACCACCACAGGTAAGTAATGTGGATCCAATCACCAGTTAAAACTATTACAAATACAGTGATGGAAAAAGTTAAAGTAGTAAAGTGCAGTACTTAAGTACTTAAGTTTTAGGCATCTGTACTTTACTTAAATACATTTTACAGGGGATACTTTTTACTTTCTACTTTCTACTAAAAGTATTTTTTGTTATTGTTTGAGACCTGCTGAAAAGGCTGAGGGTTTAAATTTAACACATTTGTAGTTTGAGCAAACAAAAAATACAAATAAAAACAGTGAGGGAAAAAAAATCTATTCTATCTATTCAACTGTGCGGAGGGTCCCTGCGGTAAAAAACAAAGTAAGGACCGACTGCTGCCCCCAGGACCGCCCCTGGTTATAGACCTTCCTGCAGAGAGATTTTGTAGTTTATCTTCTATAGTTACATTCTTTTAGATAACTCTTGAAGATGTACTTTTACTTTGTCTCAGATGATGTTCTACCATTATAAAATATTTTATTTTCCCAGAATACAAAAATTGCTTACTTTCCTCTTCATGTTTCTTTAATTAAACAATCTTTGAAGCATATGCATCTGGTACAAATTGGGAAACTATCGCACCAATCTTTTTTGTGTTTTTTGAAAATGCCCGTGGGGAGGCCATGTCTGCTTGTGTGGCAGCATGTTTTATATTTACTCCAAAAGATCAGTTAACTAAAAAGGGGGTTTTCAGATGGCAGTGTTGTAAGTTGTGTCATGGATTTCATATGTAATGATTTGAAACTGTAGTCTGTTTGGTGCCATCTGAGGTTGAAAAACATGCATATTTGGGGTCATTGTAATGCCATTATTAAAAAGCATTGAAATTTGTAAGTTGTAAAATCATCACGCCTGGTGTTTTGTTTGTTGTTGTGTTTCATTCACACATGTTTAACACACAAACCATGCACATTTAGGCTGAGTTCTTCTCAGAAAACAGAAATCACTCACTTGTGACATCATTTGATAATATTAATACAGGAAGTGTCCACCATGTTTTTCAACTGCATACACATTCACTAGTATCGTTTGGATCATTTCAGTTACTCAAACATGAGTGAATGAAACACAACACAACTCCAGTTATGTTTTTGGTGAGGTAACAACATTCTAACATGACTTAAAGCTCACAAGAATCAATTTTGCATAATAAAGGATCCTTAAACATTACAATACATAAGAGGTTACTGTGTTATTTCCTAAATTTAATTTATATTTTTAAAGTTTACCAAAGGTGCTCTGTGTAACATTTCTAATATGCCATCTGCTTGTCTCTAGGGAGGTCTTATTGCTTTGCTTAGAATGTTCCACAGTATAGCATTAAACTTGTATAACTCCTCTGAGACTGGTAATAGAGGTCACAGCTCAGATCTGTGGATCTGTGGAACCATGGGTCAGCTTACAGTAAGAATGCATAGCTTCAAGGTAATATTTGTCTGTTTAGGTCCCTCTTGAAGTTGTGGATGTGTACCCTCCTCCCCCCAGCGACCCCCACCTTTCCCCTGGCGGGCACGTGGTCAATGTGGATGAGGACGAAGTCTTTGACACGGGAGGTAAGAAAGCTAAACAGATTCTGAGTTCATGAAATTCTGATCACCAAGAAAAGGGGAAAAGCAAAACTCCAAAAAAACTACGCAAAACTGCCAAACCTCAGCCCCGTCTACAGCAGCTTGCAGCACAATACAGTCGTTGTGAGAGACTTCCAGGTGTGTCTGACCCACTCCCACCAAGTTCTGCCTTGAAAATGAACACTTTCTCTGTCCTTTTCCTGGTTACATAATGATCAAATCCCCTCTGCGTAGTAGGAAATAATCTAACGTAATTTAGTCCAACTTAAAACTGTTGAAATGTGAAGAACTGCCAGTGTATTTTCAAAAAAAAGACATTATAGTTGTTGTAATCTTTCCCCAGTGAATTCATGGTCACTGCGAAAATATCCTGACTTCCTGTGTTGCTTGTGTATCCATGAGATGCCCCTGTAGGAATAGAGAATGTGGGTCCCAAGGCGGGGCAAATAGACAAATAGTGACTGTTCAATGGGGGAAAATGAGTCAGTCAAATGCACACTGAGGAGTTATGTGAGTTTACTGGGGTTGCCTGAGTGCAGTAAACTTGAAAATGACAAGTAAAAATGAATCTGACTTAAAGTATGCAGAAGTTTTTAGGAATGGGATAAGATCTTCTGCCACAAGATTGTACATACATGAGTTAAAACTGGACTGGACAAAACAGATTATGTGATGGAACAGTAACAGCAGCATAACGCACCAAAAAGCAGTACTAGAATGGCAACTAAAATATGAAATAAAATTTAAAAAAAAAAATGTGAGGCCAAAATTGGGAACTGGATTGCACAATTTGTTTATTATAAAGAATGTCAAATCTCATTTTGTCTCGTATTGTGGAAATTGTATCTCGTCCCACCCCATCTGATACTCATTATTAAAAATGCTATTTTTCAAAATAATAAAAAAATATTAGAAATATATATATAATTTATTTAATGTTACCATGAGTTCTATTCTACCTCTGTTGTGAAGTTAAAGTTAAGGTACACTTAATTAAGACTATTCTAAAACTATTAAGGAAATGCAAAACTTTTGTCCTGTCTATGTGATTTCCTATAGTACAGGTACTGATCAGCATCTAGTTTTGATAAATATTTGGGATATGACAATCTTACTCAGGCTTACAGTGTCTATCTCACTCAATGCCATCTTTATGTTACACAACTGGATTTCATGTGTATCTTTGGAGGGGATTCCCATAGAAGAACAGCTGGTTTCCATCCATATCTGTTCTCAAGCTTTAAACAGTTTAAGTCTTTGTTTATGTCCTTTTAATCCTTTAACTTGACTTACTTACTTGTCAGTGTTTCCATACATGGTCACATCCTTTTTAAAAAGAAAAACTGACAAACTCATGTTATGTATATCTTTTTGCACTTGTCATCATTAAACTAAATCTTACCGTTCTGTTGACATTACAGTGATTCAGTACACCACTGAGAATAAGGAAACATGTGCGAGGTAAGTTTATTCATAATTTTAATATGGCTGGTGCTAGACAGTAGGCTCTGGAAGTACAGTTTGCTGTGATTAGTCGAGTGAAGTTAATTTGGAGCAGAGTATGAGTATGACTTAATTAACGTGTTAGCAGTACCTTTAAAAACATATTTTACTAGCCTTTTCCCAACATACAACAAAAAAGGTAACATTTTAGGCCTGTGCAATAGAAATGTACTCATTACCACAGAAATAGTGGTTTGTCATCACTTCAGGTCATCTGGAGCTGACTATCTATGACTAACCTTTTAATAATCTGAAACTTGTTTAACTGTTTACTGACTTTTTCCCAACAGATTTCAACAACAATGTTCCCAGAACGCCATCTGCTCCGACTATGACACTGGTTTCTGTTGTCACTGCAAGTCTGGTTTCTATGGAAATGGACGCCAATGTCTTCCTGATGGTAAGATTTCTTTAGAATTATTTTATTATAAACATACTAGGCCTGAGTGCAGACCAAACTGACTGAGAATGCATTTTATTTTATTAAATTACATGTTTTTATTGCTCAAAAAATACCTTGAGTAACATGCATTCTTATAGTGACAGGGCTTGCCTCTCCAAAGATCTGACCTGTAAAGGGTGAAGTATAGTTCTGCGTCAACTCAACGTGCACTGCCGCTGTCGCCTTGTTGCCGTCGTTTTAGATTTATGGATCTGCGTCGAGGTCTCTGCACCGCAAAGTAATTCACTGCCAAAACGCTAGGGGGCAACGATATCTGTCCATTCATATATACAGTCTGTGTGTATGACCCGCAGACGTGCAGATGTATAATCTCTGAAAAGTTTAACATGAACCAGCTCTAACGCGATAAAAGCACAGAACAGACACACCATTAGTACAATATCCCTCTGTCACAGAAAGAACACTCATATTCCACTGAGTCGTTCCTTTTTAAGTCCGAGAGAAGCTGACCGCGTACCAGGAGCAAGCTGTTTTATGAGCGCTTTGTTTATGCAAGTTAGCCATGCGGTTTTAAATTTCTGTAAAACGTAAACATATATGCGCAAAGCTGCATTAAACACATTATTTCTCAATGTATACTGAAAGAAAGAAAAGCCGACAGGAAATGTATACAGAGCGGTGGTACAGAGGACCAATCACAGCTCTTATCGTCTGCATCGCTTCCCCTGCTGTCTGCGTCGTTTTGACGCGTAGTTAGAAAATTTCGGAGGTGCACGTCGGTCGACGCAGAGGCTCTGCGTAGGGGGTACGCATCGACGCAGACTCTCTGCGTTGTGACGCAGACGATTTGACGCTGGACCGTAAATTGGCCTTAACTTGGCCTGATCAAATCACCTATTTTAGGCACCTGGAATAAGGGTGCTAACATCTTAACTGAGACTGCAATGCAGTCTTTTGCACCCCCGTAGACCTGAGCCTGAAACATACATTCATCAACTTAACCTGTTTATGTATTAAATATGACTTTGTTTCCCATGGCAACAGGTGCCCCCCAGCGTGTGAGTGGAAAGGTGAGCGGTACAATCACGGTCGGCTCCACTCCCGTGCTGCTGGACCATGTTGACCTTCATGCTTATATCGTTGTGGGTGATGGCAGAGCATACACCGCCATAAGCAAGGTATTAGTCCTACTACTATTACTATTACTACTCCTACTACTACTAATACTACTTCTACTATTACTTAATTATTCTTCAATTATTTCTAATTCTCTCTGTTGATACTACTTTTAATACCACTACTCTTTCTATTATTACTACTACTACTGCTAATACTTCTACTACTACTATTATGATTTCTCCTATTGCTTCCAAAAGTTTTTTTCTGTTCATTGATTTTCCTCGTTTTACTACTACTACTACTACTACTTGTTAAGGTTTGGCAAGAGGGACCCCAAAGCAGAGCCAGGACTCAGTCAAGTTTTAAACAGTTTATTTTACAAACGGAAGGCTGGCTAAGGAGGCAGGGAGCTGGCCGGCTTCTCCGGAGGCAACGGCAGACAACCACGGAGACACCTGGGTGAAAACAGGAGCAGGTAAATCCAAGACAAACAACAAGCAAAACGGGTATATATCCAAGAGCCTGATAGAACTCTACCGAACAGGACAGAATTATCTGGCGAAGTGGTGGTGAGAAGACCAGGGCTAAATACAGAGGCTGATGAAGGAATTGATTGCAGGTGTGTCTCATCTGCTCCGGAAGAAGCCAGCCACGCCCCCTGCCACACTCAAGCCCTGCAACAAAAAGGGAGGGGGAGAGAACAAAAACCAAATCCTAACACTACTACTTCTATTAATACATTATTACTTCCACTAGTAATCATTAGTCCTACTATTACTATCACTCTAACTACTAGCATTCTTCTTATTTCTACAAGTTCTGTTCTGTTCATTGAATGTACTTACTACTGCTACTACTACTGTTGTTGTTACTACTATTCTTGTTCTATTCTATTCATTCACTCTGTTACTACAACTTCTACTACTACTCTTACTTCTACTACTACTCTTACTATTATCACTACCATAGTACAAAAATACATTTATTCAAATTATTCAAAAATATTCTGAATTTGTAAAATATTCTCTGTTTGCTATAGGTCCCTGATTCAATAGGATGGGCTCTGATGCCTGCTTCACCCATTGGAGAACTGTTTGGATGGCTTTTTGCTCTTGAACTGCCCAATAGCCAAGCTGGATTCAAAATCACAGGTACAACTTAGATTTTACATGAAAAGTGACCTGGGAACACATTTTAGCACAATACAATGTTAGATTCTATATAACATTTATACCATCAAATTGCTTCAGAGTCAGAATATGTTGCTGCTTACATTGTAGGAAGTGGTATTGTCACGATACAAAAATTTCAAACCCAATTTCAATGTAATTTTCAACATTAAGTCATAGTACTTTGTTTTACATCACCATGTGGCTTTATATCCCTCAGCTGTCCAGGTATAGGGCGTATACTAGTGATCTTATATTTGTTCTCATTTAGTGCAAGATCATTCTAAATCTATTCAGGAAAAGGTTCATTTCTGTCCTGTAAATGTGACTTTTTTTAGTATCTATACCTGCTCAAATCAGTATCTAGTTTCAATTCTAGTTTTAGTCTCTTTTAGTATCTGATTTACAATGCTTCTGACAACCCTAGAAGGAAGTAGTGTTACAACCTTTCTGTGTAAGGATTGTACTTTTTACTGTCATGACCTAAGATAAGACAGGACTGGGATGCCAATGTCAATAACAAAGTTGAACATAGCTTCGGAGCACATCTGTAGTGGACTAAGCAGGGAACTCCTCAATAGTGAATTTGTGTGCATTTGAATGTGTGTATTTGTGGTTTTTGTGTGTCCCTGCGCTCTCCCAGCCAGCTGTATTGTCTCCAGGGATGTGATGTGATATCAGGCTTCCACCTCCCCTCTGCTAATAGGAAACAGCTGGTTTTGTATGTGTACAACTTTGTGTGTCTGCAATGTACAGATGTAGTAGACAGGACAGTTTAACTTGCTTTTGGCCTGCGTTCAAAAACCTGCAAAGAAAATAAACAAAATAGACTGTTTCATATGATTTCACCAGCTCTGGTTTCTGATTGGCTAATTGCTTTATGCCAGGGGCGGAGTTCACCCGTCACGCTGAGGTTGTCTTCTATCCGGGCAATGAGCGCTTGTCAATCATTCAAACGGGGCGGGGCCTTGATGACCAGAATCACATCACCGTGGATACTGTCGTCAATGGCAACGTGCCCTCCATCCCTTCTGGAGCAGAGGTGACCATGGATCCATTCAAGGAGATCTACCAGTACTATCCATCTGGTAAGTTATAAGTGAAAAAGTTCAAATATTACAAAATGCTATGATATCACTTAATGTTTTAGCTATTCTGAGTTTTATTTGTATTGTATTTGGAGTTAGTTTAATACTGGTTTAGTCCTTTAATTTAGTGACTTTAATAAGTTTAGACCATAGACTGTGTCAAGAAGTGGACTAAGGGAGTGTGATGTCCCCCATAGCGTTTGGCTCCAGCCAAATGAAGCTCACAAGGCTCTCAGTTATAGGAGCGAATTTGGAGCCTAGTTCAGTATTAGGAATTTATTTACTGTCAAAATAGCAAAATAAAAATACCAGAATCATGTAGAGCACGTTAATGTGTCCAAGACCAAAATGATGAGGCTCACTGCAGCAGATAGAGGGGCATCAATCTTTAAATGTAAAGTCAATTTGAAACAATCCATGGAACCGGAAGCGCGACCATTAACACTTTAATCATAGCCAATATCTACTGACACTGTACTGTGAAAACCAGATAGCTTCATCAGAGCTATCTGGTTGGTAGCAAAACATTGGCTTAAAAAATCTAAATCCAGTTGTTTTTTGACTTGTTTTTCACTGATAGTGGCTTATTCCTGGATGTCTAAAAATTTGCACCAATTAATGTTATTACATTTTGGTAATATTCCTTGCATTAGCCTCGGTATAGACTTATATATAAAACCAACAATAATGTTTTTGTCTTGTCTTTTGTTTGCCCATAGTGGCCACCTCCACATCTGTGCGTGAGTTCAGTGTTGTTTCGGCGGACAGGGGCTCCGAGTCATTCTCCTTCCAGCTCAAGCAGAACATCACGTTCCGAGACTGTCGACATGACACCCGGCCCACCCTGGAGACGCTGCAGATCACCATGGAGAGAGTCTTCATGATGTATGTGAAGGAGGAGCGCATCCTGAGATACGCCATCACCAACAAGATCAGCGCCGTGGGAGGTGAGCTTTATGTCTACTATTATTCATATTTATTGGATTTGATTATAGATGTAGTATGTAACTTTTCTTGTGATGGTGAAGATGTCATTGTATTGCCTAGAATGTTCCACAGTGTAGCATTAAACTTGCCCATATTCAGTTATGGGTGCTTTTATTGCTTTAAAAAATCTATTGAAAAAAACTTAAATTCTAACTGTGAGTCGGCAGGGAGATAGATAATGATGATAGATAAAGAATGCCATACTGTGGAACCATCCAAGCAAAGCAATAACATTTAGAAACTAAAAAGGGAATATAAGGTAATATAAAGTAAGATGTCCTGTGGAAGAAATAAAATATTATGGTCAGTGGTCAATGGTCACTTTTTTATATTGCACTTTTCTGAGTTCAAGGTACTTAAAGCGCTTTTATGTTGAGAGCGGGATTATGTCTCTCTTTGGGGTCTCACTATGTATGAAACCTACCAACCCTTTTTTTAGCCATCTACAAACATGTTTCAAAGTGCACGTGATAGCATTTAACAAGCGCACGGTCAGCAAATTATTTTAGGAACTATATTTTGGTAATCTATTGTCAGAAATTTATAGAAAAATACATTATTTTTCAAGTCATTCAGCCCTTCCTTTAAGTTCCTTTCTTTAAGATAAAGTTTGCCATAGCTTATACTTCTAAATCACTTTGATGGTGAATAAATAATAATTGCCTTTTTATGACATCTTGACTTTGTTCCAGCAGTTATTTAAACATGCCCAGTGTGAAGTGAACATAAAAACTAAAAAGTGCGCCAACTCTAAAGTGGAGCATGTGTCTTTCATAAGTGTAACAGCTCAGATGAAAACGCTGTGTAAAGATGTAAAAGGCAATACATCTGATATTGCATAATGGCTGTTGAGTAAGTCCTGGACACATGTTGGAAATACGTGGGATGAAATTTAAGTGTTTTAAGCTGGGGTCAGGGATGAGGGAATGATGTCTGGTCTAACTGTGATCCTAGATAGGAACATGGTGTGTGAGTGACAGTTTGAATTAGCCTTGTCTGTTTGTAAGTGTCGTGAGGTTTTCTGCGTTAGACCTCAGCAGCCACCAGACCAGTGAGTAATTGTTTCAATGCAGCAGATAAACCACAGTCAAAAACTGATGCAGAGTTGGTCAGAGCTGCTCTTTAAACACAAATGATTCAAGACATTGACTTTATAAACTTTCACAATCACCACTCCTCCTCATGTCTGGTTAATGTCACCTGTGATACAGATAGTGATACTACAATGACAGTAGATTCTTAGAGAGCCAAGACTTAAGCCAAGACTTAAGAGCAGATTTAGCAGCCAATATTCCAATTGCACATAGTTACTTTTTGTGATTTTGTTTCATGGAGGTGTTTTATTAGAGTATCTTCTTCCTCTTAAAAACTACACCAAGTAAATTGCTCATCAGGCATCCTAATTCTGTTTTTACTATTTTGTGAACGTGATTTCAAAAGAGAAGAACAGTGACCATATCCTGGTATTTTCCTCTGAAAATCGGAGGTAACAAATTGCAGTCAAACGTGTGATGTTTTCCCTCTATCAGCACCATAGTGGTGTCTAACCTCAGAGCTGTGATGAAAAGCAGAAGACTGTGGCAGTGAGAGATGGCAGCAGAAAAGCCTGTGTGAGCGTCACTGAGGCACTGGGCCAAGTTTCTGTCATTTAAACATCAACACGTTGATTAAAAAGGTTATGATGACACATCTTACACATGATGGTGCACACACAGATACAACAGAGCACAGCTGGAAGAGCTTTGAGGGATCAGAGGTTTTGTAAACACAGCTTAAGTGCAGTGTATGTGCCATCGGGACAATGTGAGCGTGTGTTTCTGTTCAGGCCTCTTACACTTTCTGGGAATAATATCCTGGCCAATGACAGATCTTTAACAGAGGGGGGTCTCCGGGCAGAATGGCTGCCCACTGATGTCATGAGAATCAGCTGCAGAACAGCTCTACATATCAAAATGATGGAGTTGTGTTGGAATGTGCCTGGGCTACTACATGTCTTAATATTTTGGAATGAAAACTACATTTCTTAAATTATTTGGACACAATAAAACATGACAAGCTGTTCTGCCTCTAAATCCCTACAGTAGTTTTGTGTTAGCTCCAGAGAAATGCAGTAAAATATTATTACTATGCCTTCCATTTGTGACCTCAAAACCACAAAGTGTTAGCATGAAACTGCAGGCCAGATCCTAGCCTGTTTCCTCTGTAATGTCATATCATTTGAGTCAGTAAAAGTCAGTGATGATGGACCATTAGGCACTCTCAGGTCAGACATTATAAGGACCGGCCTATACCTTGTCCATAATGACACAGCCCGGTGCATGGAGGCCCTTAGTAAAGAGCAGCAGGTGGAAAACTGCACTCACCACTTTGATGCTCCCCCTCCCCCTCCCTCCCTCTCTCTTTAATTACTCCTCAGTCTACTCTCCCATCCATGTGCGGCCAGCCCTCTCATCTGCCTGTCTTCTCAGCCACATTCGGGACGTTGAAAGAGCCTCCTTCGCTTTGATAATGAGCCAAAATTGGTCTCTGGCCCAGGGAGATGGAAGCGAGCTGCGTCTGATTTTGTTTAGGTGTAAGCTTGTGTTGTCTATAGCGTGGGATGTTCTCAACGGTAAAGAAAGACACGTTACTTTAGTCGGTGGTTTGTGGTCCAGACGTCTAACATGTACCCTGAAAATCATAATGTAAATGTGTACAAAATTACGCAGCAATCATTTTTGAGTGTTCCTAGGGGCTTATTGCATTTGTTTTCATTGTACTGACATTTCCTAACCATAGAGTCAGAAGCAGTTAAGCAGTCTGTCCTGGTTTGGTCTTGGTTGATCCCAGTTTAGTTCTGTTTTAGTAGCTTGAGTGAGTTTTTCTCATTTAATTAGGCTGGGACACCTTACATTTTATGGTAAATAAACTTGGTATAAAGATTCCTATTTTTTTTCTTGATACCTTTCTTTTCTAGTGGTATGGTACCTTTCTTTTTTTTCAATACCACAAACATATCTGGTACCCTGTCTTACTTATGAGTTATTATTACCACATCTGGTGGGACTTGTGCATCTTCACAAAGCAAAATTCCTAGAAAGCAATAACAAATATGTAAGCTTGTGTTAAAATTAACTGTTTTTCTTAGTTTTGAAGACATTCTTTTGTAGTGGTATGAGAAAGCACGTACCACATCCTCTCTCTCCATGTTGTCTATAATACTAGTATACTCTCCCATGTATACGTGAGTCTAACCCTGTCCATATGGTGAATATTGGGAACATGGAGGCAGTCACTTCCTCAGAGGAAACCATCCTCCGGGAATTTGTCTGCAGTGATTTTTACATGTGTATTTGGTTAAGCTACCCTCTAATCATTGCATTGTAATCATGGTACTTTTAACATCCAATAACCCTGATCTCTATTAATCTACATTCAGACACTCCAGACACTATTCATTTGCCGCATTTGTGTGTGTTTTGGGCCAAAGTTTCAGTAAGATTTATTGACTCAACTTGGGTCCTTCATGGTTTGCTTTGACTGGATTAAATTATGTAAACCAAGAAGTTACGAGTTTTGGTTCGCTGATAGTTTACATTGCTACAACTTAAAAGCTACACAGTGTCAAAGAGATGAGATGGCGGAAAGTCAAGTTCAACTGTATATATGTCTGTATGACTGCTATAACACACTATCTTGATTTATTTTTGCATAGTGGAGCCGAGTGGACCAGACCAAGTGAACCCATGCTATACTGGGACCCATGACTGCGACACCACTGCCCAGTGTATACCACAGGAGGGCCTGACCTTTGAATGTAAATGTGCCACAGGATACACCGGAGATGGACGCAACTGCTATGGTATGATAAAATACAAGTTATAACATGTATCTGGTATCATGGAGATATTATTGCTTTGTCTGCAATGTTTCCCAATATGGTACTAAACTTTTCTACCTTCTTGGACACCATACCAGACCAAGTTTCAGGTCAGATCTGTGGAAAAACAATGCCAGTCACAGTTAGAAATCCTGTTTTTCTACATATTTTTGAGATATAAAGATAGATACACCTGTAATTGAATAAATTTTGCTAATTGGTTTTAGTTGTAGGATCTGTCAACCCAAAGTGAGGAGCACATTCTACTTTCTGACTGGATAAAGAGTAAAACTTTAACAGATGGACTTTTAGAAGCCAACATTTCGCTATCAATGATGTAGCATCATCACACAGCTGTTAGTTTTACTCTTTGATATATTTTATTCCTGTATGTGTTTCAAAATTTGAAACTGACTTGGTAAACCTGTACAGGAGATATGAAGTAGAAGATGAAATAATATGGACCTTCATCTGTCATTGTGGTAATTTCTCACTGTAAGAGGCTTAGCGATGGTCGTCCTCTGAGTTTAAAGTTTTATGGGCCCCTTGATTATGCACACACACACACAAGCACACACACATGCAGACAGAGTTAGAGACAGTTCAAGGCAGCGTGTCTGTGTTTCATCAGCATATGTCCACTCAGAGCCCAAGGTCAAGTACAGGTTAGGCAGAAGGACTCATCCTCTCTCTCCTCTCTCTCTGTTACCTACATTCTTTTAACTCATAGCCCTCTTCTCTCCTCTCCTCTCTCTTTTTACCACCCTGCCATTCTCAGGTGGACGGTTTTGTTAGCGCAGACACACAGGAGGTTTGAGTAAGTGGTTGCCCTGTCATTAGCCCAACAGACAGCTCTATAAAACCCACAGCCTAGAGTTCCCATAGCTGTTCTGTCATACTTCATGTGTCCTACTTAGCGTGTAAAAACATTGATGTAATTATTCCTTATAAACATTAAAGGACCCATATTGAGCTGTTTTCTGATGTATGAGAGAGACCAGAATTACTCAAACAAAACAAAATTCCAGGTATGTTTTTGAGGAAGTAACAACATTTTAACAAGGCTTAAATTTTGCACAATATAGGACCTTTAAAAACTTCTACTTTTTGTGATTTGTGTCTGTTTGTTCATAAAGTGTAATGTCTTCCCTCTCCTCCGCCTCTTCAGACATAGACGAGTGCGTGGAGAGTGCGAGTTCCTGTGGTGCACATGCTCAGTGCGTGAACCTGCCTGGGAGCCACCGCTGTCAGTGCCAAACTGGATATGAGTTTGGCTTTGATGGACGCACGTGTGTGGGTAAGAACAGCTGTCATTTCAAACAACCTTGTGTAAAGTCATAGTCCGAAATATCAACAGAGATAGTTATAGACTCTCAGTGGTTGAGAATTCATGCCCAATCGCAAAGGTTACCAGTTCAACAACAACCAGTGATTGTTGTTGTGCCCATGTATGAAACTGATGAATGAGTGAGTGGTGGTGATTAGAGGGACCTTAGTCTCAGATTGGTAGCCTCACTTCCAATAGGCTACAGAAGTTGTTTATTTGCTCAACAAAATTAAAACAGGTTGTCTCCCTCAGTTAAATCAAATCAAATACAAGACCAAAAAGCCATAGGTTAAGCTTATCTTATTATGCTTATCTTTTCCCATCACTACATATGGCAATTTAGCATATAATACTTTCAAATAACAAAAATAATATACATTACCACCAAATGTGAATAGCTAAGGAATAATACCAGTATATGGAATAGTAAAGCAACGTTTGCAACTGGAAATGTTCTAAAACGTATGTATTTATATTATATTATTAGTCACTACCTTCAAAATCACAAACTTCTTTGCATCTATCAAGTTCATTCATTCATGTGTTGCAATAACTACTTATATACACTACCAGTTAAAAGTCTGGACACATCATCTCTTTCAGTGTTCTTATTTTTACAACTTTCTACATATATACATACTTTTTGCTTTGTCAAAAAATATTTAGTTATTTAACTTTTTTTTTACTATATAATTCCAAATGTCGTACCTCTTATATTTCGTATCTTAATGTAGAAAGTAGTAAACGTTGAATGAGAGGTTGTGTCCAGAAACAGCATAGCAAGAAATTCAGTCCATGTCCATTTGAATCACAACGACCCCACGTTAACTGTCAGAGGGGGTTAAGGTTTACACAGTTACACAAGAAGTCTAGGAAGCACTGAGCAGATGGAGGATAGGAGAACAGGAGGAAAAAAATAGGTGAAGAGGACTGATGTGAGAATGAATGGGGGAGATTAAACAGAAAAGAACTCAGCGTGAAGACGAATAGAGTAGTGACACCTTGTATTTGTGTGGAATGTGTGTGTCCTGGCTTAACCTATCGCTCTGAACTCAAACTGAACTTTCTCTCAACTTCCTCATCTCATCTACAAAATGTTTACACATCTTTCTCAGTGCAAACAAAGACTTAGAAATGTTTTTACAAGTGTCTGTTATGTTTTTCTGTCTTTCTGTTGTAGATATTGATGAGTGCAGTTCCTCACCGTGTAACCTCAATGCTAGATGCATGAACTCGCTTGGTACCTTCCACTGTCAGTGCCACTCTGGGTATTATGGTGACGGATTCTCATGCAGCCAAGAAGGTGAGTAGATTTTCCATTTTAGTGCTACAATTTAAAGGTGTACTAATGTAACTTTTCAGGTGTTGAGTCCACCACCTACTTGCCTCTATTTTTCCTGACATGTTCTGACAATGCGTAACATTTCTAGTGGACGGTCCCCCACCTGCTTGTCGCCATGGAAATGTTATTGCTTTGTCTAAAATGGTCCACAGTATAGATTAAACCTATCTCTCACAAGGGAGACAAGCAGAGTAGAGCACACTACATTACAATTCACATCTGTGGAGAGTCACCCCATTCACAGAAGGACTTATTTTGAGCAACAGAAACACCCGTAATGATTAAATGCTAGATGGAAAGTCATACTGTGGAATATTCCAGCCAAAGCAATAACATCTTATTAAGAAAGCAGCTGGCAGACCCTACACCAGAAAAGTTGTGTAATGCAACTTGTCAATCTCCATGGACACAAGCAGTGATGCCACAAGGGCAAGATGCAAATCAGGATTTGGGGACAGTAAAAACACCAAATCGAATAAATACAAGATCGGCAAGTTTGGTGGAACATACCAGGCAAAGCACTAACATCTTCATGGAGATAAACAAATAGGTGATGGACCCTTTTTCCCAGAAAAGTTACACAGTGCATCTTGAAACAAAAAAGAGTATATCTATTATTTGCATTACTAACTGTATGTGTAATAGGTCAAACAGGGCGTCCAAAGAGCCACTGTGAGCAGCATAGAGACAACCTACAAAGTGGACTGGACCATGGTGTTGGAGCTTTTATTCCCCAGTGTGAAGCCGATGGACGCTACAGGCCACTACAGGTATATACAAGATCAATGTACGATCTGTTGATACTGTAATGGGAAAATACTGCTGTTGCTACTATTCACAGTTTTGCTACTATGCGCAGTTATTCACAGTTTTCATTGTGTGTTTTATATCCTGTTTTAATGAGAGCTGCTCTCCTCATATTAGGGAGTAACTGTCTTTGCATATTGGGGCAACATGACCCAGCACAGACGCAGATGTTTCCTTTCTTTTGGTAATACTTATTTTAGACACTACTATATATGTTTTGTGAGTCTGACGCTATCTCAGACAGAGTTACAACCCTGCATTGAACAGGCTTGTCCTCCGCCTCTCTTTGCAAAAATATTAAATAAACGTCTATTGTTGCTTCACCAGATGTCTGTTATTTAAAAAGATTATTTTCCATGACAATAATTAACACTGACATCACGCTGGGGGTGTTCTACATGTATCTCTATGTTGCATGCACACATTGCACACATTTGCCAATGCAGACAAAAAGTTTCAAGATAGTCTAACATAAAACAAAATTACAAAATTGATTTAAAGAGCACATTTTCAGGAGGTTGTCATCATCTTTCTTGTTTAACAGCGCAAATCAGCTCACTTGTTGTAGTTCCAACCAAGTCAGTTCTGGTTATGGTGAGATTCTGTTAAAACAAAGCTCAGATTAAAGTCTAACTAGAGTAACAGAGCACCACACCCCTAGGGAATGTTGATGACATCAGCTGCAAAGTATCAATAGTGTAATGTAAAAACACAAATAGATTGTAATTGATTAGAAACTGATTAGAACTGATTTTCATTTCAGTGTCATGGTTCCACTGGTCATTGTTGGTGTGTGGACAACAGTGGACAGGAGAAGCCAGGCACCAGAACTCCACCAGGGACCTCCCCCACCGACTGCAGTAGACCAGGTAGGCTTGAACAATTCATTTTTGTGGATTTTAATTTACTCAGGTTTATCTTTTCACTGCTATTGTGTGTTTTTCCTTGTCTAGATGAGCCAGGTCGCCATAAAACCCAATGCGAGCACCATAGAGACAGTGTTCAGACCACCAGCCCTGAAGGTTACCCTATCACTGGAGTGTTTGTACCACAGTGTGATGCAAATGGGCAGTACATATCTCTACAGGTAAAACACTACTTACTACTACTTTTCCTAATAATAAAATCTGAGTAATGTAATTTAATGTTATCTTTGCAGTGTCATGGATCCACTGGGCATTGTTGGTGTGTGGACGGTACAGGACAGGAGAGACCAGGAACTAGAACGTCTCCAGGCTCACCTCCAGCAGACTGCAGCAAACCAAGTAATCGCCATTTATGTCATATTTAGAGTTAATCGCATTATAACTAGTGATTTAATTGTGCACTGTGCAACCTTTCTGGTGGAGGGCCCTCTAAGCACTTTTCAACATGGAGATGTTAATGCTTTGCTTTGAATGTTCCATGGTATGACTTTAAACATTTCCATCTAGCATTTATTCATTACAAGTGTTTCTATTGCTCACAAATGCAATGAGTCCTTCTGTGAATAGGGGTGACTCTACACAGATCTGGCTTGTAATGTAGCATAGTGTTGTAACCTGCTTGTCTCCCTCATGGCAGGTTAATTTATACTGTGGAATATTTTAGATAAAGCAATAACATTTCCATGGAGACAAGCAAGTGGTTGACCCTCTAGTAGAAATGTTACGTTGTTTGTTTCTGGTAGTATAGTACTTGCTTGTCTCCATGGAGATGGAATTGATTTGACTTGATTGTTGCACAGTGTGGTATTAAACTTATCTACTGTCATGTTGAAAGTAGGCAGTCCCACCAGGTTAAGTTACACATTAGAAAAGTATGTTTTTTTAGGTATTCTTAGCTAAAAACCTGTAAGTGCAAGATATATAAGTTTAATGCCATACTGTGGAACATTCTAGTCAATGTAATAATATTTTCCATGTAGATAAGGAACTTTCCTCTCAGAAATGACATTGTGCTCCTTTTGTAATAAGCAATGAATGACACAGGATGAGAATCATTTATAATTAATTATTATGTACAATTTTTAATATGATCATGTTTTTCTATTTCCCAAAAGTTTTACCAGGTCGTCTTAAGACTCACTGTGAGCACCATAGAGACAGTGTGCAGACCACCAGCCCAGAGGGATACGAGATCCTTGGAGTTTATGTACCTCAATGTGACCTAGAGGGACAGTATGTGCCACAACAGGTAAGAATATTACAATTAAGCATATTTATTTTAGTGCTGTCATGCGATTAAAAAAAATGAGAGATTAATTAATTATGATCTGTAATTAATTAATCTAATTAATCTCATTTTAATCTCACCTAAAAATTGCTGAGAAAAGCCTTCAATTTGAGGTATTTTCATTTAAATTCATTATTACATTATTGTGGCAGATCAAAAGACTGATATAGAACAAAAAAAGTGACTTTATAAAGTCATTTATTGTTTAACAAATCTCTCCAAATTGGCTGTTGAGCCCAAGTCTCCATGAATAATAAACTGTTTGCTGTAAAGTAGCAAAGACGAGGAAATCTGAACATAATAACTTTTGTCTACTTAAAGACAATAAAACGTCCAGTCTTTCCTTAACCATATTAAAAATATTATTGATAGAGAAATGCTTTATATATGAGATCACTGGTTTTAGTCCTTGTTTTAGTCCTGGTTTAGACCTGCTTTAGTCCTACTTTAGTCCTAGTTTAGTCCTGGAATGGATTAATCCTGGTTTTAGTCCTGGTGTTAGTTCTGGTTTAGTCCTGGTTTAGTCCTGGTTTAGTCCTGGTTTTAGTTCTGGTTTTAGTTCTGGTTTAGTCCTGGTTTAGTCCTGGTTTAGACCTGGTTTAGTCCTGGTTTAGTCCTGGACTGAATTAGTCCTGGTTTTAGTCTTGGTGTTAGTTCTGGTTTAGAGGCTCACAGGGGGAAGCGCGGTTTACGCCGCGTACGCGAGAAAACACGATCCACACGTGGCTCACGGGAGCACGTCGGTGTCCGCGCAGTGTCTACGAAAGGAAACGTGGTCCGCGCGTTGTCAGGTTAATGACGATGATGAAGGTGTGTGTTTGTGTTTGTGTGTGTTTGTGTGCGTGTCCCCTCATGTGGCAGGTCACTATAGGACAGTAGTGCAGACATCATGAGCCTATGCAGGTTGTTTTCACCAGTGACATTTAAGTTGTAGGCGATATTATATTTGTTATTTTCTTTTATATTTCACGTCGGGAGAATAATTTCCAAGACACGAATGCGTTTTTACCTGTGCACTGCTGCCTCTGTTCTACTGGCTGGTCCACCTCGTCCATTGTGCGACTGACGCCGTAAACGTCGCCCTTACTGCGCGTGTTTTGTGTGGGTTTCCGACAATGAGTGGAATTGCCGAAATTAAAAAATGTATAAATGTGTTTTTTGTTTGTGCATGTGTGTGTGTTGTTGTCCCAACAACACATAAAAACAGGTTTTATAATAAAGAAACTCACATACAGAAACAGTAAAGTTAGAGATTAAAAATGAGATTAACGCGATTAAAAAACATAACGCGCTAAATATGACTGTAATTAATTAATCGCAATTAACGCGATAATTTGACACCCCTAATTTTATTTATTTATTTTTTTTGTTATTTTATGTCTAATGTTTATTTTAACTTTAGTGTCATGGTTCCACTGGGTATTGCTGGTGTGTGGACAGCACTGGGCAAGAGAAACCAGGGACTCGGACTCCTCCTGGGGCATCACCTCACAACTGTAGCCATCCAGGTAAGTCTTTAATTAATACGTTTTCAACTCAAGCATATCTACAGAATATAATAAGTTAATAATAATATCTTGTAGAAGGACCAGTGCGTCCAAAAACCCATTGTGAGCACCACAGAGACAGTGTCCAGACCACCAGTCCAGAGGGGTACCCCATACTTGGAGCTTTTGTACCTGAATGCGATGCTAATGGGCAGTACACACCTCAACAGGTATGTTAAGTCAAATACCAAAAACATGAATATATGAATTGTTTAATCATCTAATCATGTGTTATTTTTAGTGTCATGGATCTACTGGACATTGCTGGTGTGTGGACAGCTCTGGACAAGAGCGCCCAGGCACTAGGACCCCCCCTGGTACCCCCTCAGTAGACTGTGACCGACCAGGTATATTTCAAAAAATATCAAACGCATTTTTGTTTCTTTAGTGAAATAATACAGATATCAAGTTTAACTGGCCCACAGCTGGGACAGTTTCACTGTTTTTGTAGCTTGCCCCACTACCTTTACCAGCAGGTGCATTATGTCATTGCTTTCCAAGGGCTTTCTAGCTAAACACTGACCCCTGACCCCTTTAATTCCTGAACTGGATGACAACTCAAACAGACAGCACGTTTAACGCCGGTGTGTTTAACCTTGTAAGTGGTGCGCTGCCGGGGTCATTAAGTGATATCCTTGGAATGCCTTTAAAAACATGCGATATGAGCGGGTAGCCCTTTGTGGCATATACGCACAGGTACAGTTTACGCAGAAAAGCTTGACTGAACCTAAGTGCTCTTTATAAGTACCACTGTCACTGGGATAATAAACATTCCCCCAGCCAAAGCCAATGAGATGTTTACTCTAGTACATTTGTGGGCTCCTATTACTTATACTGCTCAAGATGTTTATTTAACAAAAGTCATGCTTTAAAACAACAGGGGTAATGGAATTTAAGAACTGTATTTTCAAGGACTTGATTTATTCAGCAGCGTGACTTTTTTTCTCTGTTTTTTAAAATAGTTGTTCCGGAGCATCCTAAAACTCAATGTGAGCATCACAGAGACAGTATCCAGACCACCAGTCCAGAAGGGTACCCTATCACTGGAGCCTATGTACCCCAATGTGATGCGAATGGAGCTTACCTTCCCCAACAGGTACGCATTTGTCTTTATTAAATTGACTGTTGTGAGCTTTAAGCCATGTTATAATGCTGTTACCTCATCAAAAACATACCCGGAGCTCTGTTTTGTTGCATTCACACAATTTAGAAATCCTTTATTATTAGTCTGTCTGTCTCCAAAGCTCAAAATGCTGTGTTCCATTTGTTTAGTAGAGATTGGCTATTCAAGGGCTGAAATTATCCAAGTGAATCTAGTGAAGGTGTATGGAGTTTAAAAACACAGTGGAGCATTCCCTTATTACCAAATTACATTGCAAGGTGGAGGGTTTTCAGTTTGAGAGAAAAATAAGCAGGAATATATGTTAAACATGTGAATGATACAAAACAAAAACTCCAGGTATGTTTTGATGAGGAAACGACATTATAACATAGATGAGAAAATAGCATTCTTTTTTTTTTTTTGTTGCCTTATCACCCACACCCAATACTTCAACTTCAACTAATGTTTATCTTCGTCTGCTCCAGTGCCATGGTTCTATTGGATATTGCTGGTGTGTGGACAGTTTGGGACAAGAGAGACCAGGCACAAGGACAGGACCTGGGACGTCTTCTGTGGACTGCTCCAAACCAGATGAATCAGCACGTCCCAAAACTCACTGTGAACACCACAGAGACAGCGTCCAGACCACCAGTCCAGAGGGGTACCCCATACTCGGAGCCTATGTACCCCAATGTGACGGTAACGGGCAATACAATCCTCTGCAGGTTAGCTCTGAAAATAACTTTTGATCCTTATGGTTTTAAAATATTAAGAGTTAACATTTTGTTTTGTTTTTGCAGTGTCATGGGTCAACTGGGCATTGCTGGTGCGTGGATAGCACTGGACAGGAGCGACCAGGCACAAGGACCCCTCCAGGTTCACCACCTGTAGATTGTGACAGGCCAGGTATGACTGAAACAGTATTAAAATTATTGGACAATCTGTTCACACTGTTAATATATAACAAAAAATATAATACTGTTTGCAGTTGAGTCAGTTTATAAAGTTAGTTTATAAAAATGCATGTGTCATTATGCTAAGCTTCATTATCTTAACTGTGAAAAAGTAGGCTTTTATTGATATGTGCTATTTTTTTTATCATTCTAGTTGAACCCACTCGCCCCAAAACTCACTGTGAGCACCACAGAGACAGTGCACAGACCACTACACCTGAGGGCCATCCTGCCATAGGAGCCTATGTCCCACAGTGTGACGAGAATGGACAGTACTTATCTCAACAGGTAATAAGAATATGTTAAAATGTTTGTATTTTATTTCTTTTTATCTAGAAATGGCTTAATTTTTTTGTACTTTTCAGTGCCATGGTTCTACAGGACATTGTTGGTGTGTGGACAGCACAGGACAGGAAAGACCAGACACCAGGAGTTCACCTGGATCACCAAGAGTAGACTGTGACCGACCAGGTACAAAAATATTTTCCTGTGTACTTTTGATGTCTTTGTTTAATAGCACAAAATTAGAACTACAAACTTTGAATTGTTTATAGATGATTGTGTCATGATTCTAGTTGAACCAACAATGCATGTGTTATTATGCTAAGCGTCATTATTAACTGTAAAAAAATTGGCTTTTATTGATATGTGCTATTTTTTATTGTTTTAGTTGAACCCACTCACCCCAAAACTCTCTGCGAGCACCACCGAGACAGTGTGCAGACCACTACACCTGAGGGCCATCCTGTGGTAGGAGCCTATGTCCCACAGTGTGATGAAAATGGACAGTACTTGCCTAAACAGGTAACATAAAAATTTTACATTAAAATTCTATGTTAAGAAATTCTCAAATGAATGTTTTTATCTGTTTCAGTGCCATGGGTCTACAGGCCACTGCTGGTGTGTGGACAGCACAGGACAGGAGAAACCTGGAACCAGGAGCTCCCCTGGAACACCACGAGTAAACTGTGAGCAAGCAGGTATAAAAAAGGACTTTGAACACACATTACGTAAAAATAATAAAATGTACTGTAAAATTTTATTTAAATTAATGAATCAATATCATCTGATTTTAGTTGAACCAACTCGTCCTAAAACTCACTGTGAGCACCACAGAGACAGTGTCCAGACCACTTCACCTGAGGGCCATCCTGTGGTAGGAGCCTATGTCCCACAGTGTGACGAGAATGGACAGTACTTATCTCAGCAGGTATCATTATAGCTACATTTCATTTCCATTGGTCTAGAAATTCCCAAAGTAAATATTCTTGCCCTTTTCAGTGTCATGGTTCTACGGGACATTGCTGGTGTGTGGATAGCACAGGACAGGAGCGATCAGGCACCAGGACCTCACCTGGAACACCCCGAGTAGACTGTGACCGACCAGGTAAAAGAAAAGATTTTCACTATACTGCACTTTTGTTTGTTTAAAAATGGCATAAAAATGTAAACTGCAGTGTTATAATACTTTTTGTTTTACCACTTAATATAATTCCAGTTGAACCAACCCGCCCTAAAACTCACTGTGAGCACCACCGAGACAATGTTCAGACCACTTCACCTGAGGGCCATCCTGTGGTAGGAGCCTATGTCCCCCAATGTGACGAGAATGGACAGTACTTATCTCAACAGGTAACATGAGAGTTTATAATAAATTGTTTATGTCAAGTAATTCTCAACTAACATTTTTGTCCCTTTCAGTGCCATGGGTCCACAGGACATTGTTGGTGTGTGGACAGCACTGGACAGGAGAGACCGGGCACCAGGAGCTCACCTGGATCACCACGAGTAGACTGTGATCGGCCAGGTAAACTTTGGATATATATAACTTACGTAAAAATATAACAAAACATATTGTTTACAAAGTTGTATGTTTTATTTATTCAATGCATTCATGTTATATAATGCTAGTTGAACCAAATAATAAATAAATAATTAACTGTACTGTAAAGTTTTATATAAATTAATGAATCAATATCATATGGTTTTAGTTGAACCAACTCGCCCTAAAACTCACTGTGAGCACCACAGAGACAGTGTCCAGACCACTACACCTGAGGGCCAGCCTCTGGTAGGAGCCTATATCCCCCAATGTGACGAGAATGGACAGTACTTATCTCAACAGGTACAAAAAAAACAACAAAATTATGTAAGATTTATCCAAACAATTCTAATAAACCATTCCCAATTATATCAGTGCCATGGTTCTACGGGGCATTGCTGGTGCGTGGACAGTACAGGACAGGAGCGATCAGGCACCAGGAGCTCACCTGGATCACCACGAGTAGACTGCTCCAAACCAGATCAACCTCAACGTCCAAAAACCTACTGTGAGCACCATAGAGACAGTGTCCAGACCACCAGCCCAGAGGGGTACCCCATACTCAAAGCTTATGTACCCCAATGCGATGAAGAGGGACAGTACATACCCCAACAAGTAAGATTAGAAAGTAAAATGTTACTGTAAAATGTGTTAGTTGCCATAGTTATAATGTATATTTTGCCTTGTGTTACAGTGCGATGGCTCCACTGGGCATTGCTGGTGTGTGGACAGTACAGGACAAGAAAAAGCTGGATCTAGGACAGGGCCTGGTGTAACCCCTAAAGACTGTAGCAAACCTGGTAAGACTTTTACAAAACTCCACGTCCTAAAAAACCCTCTTAGTTCAAATATACAAGTTTGTTTGACTTGCTCTAATTAAAACATGCTGTAATTGAAACAACGCGTGTGTTCTCCCCAGTTGAACAAACTCACTGTGAATATCACAGAGACAGTGTCCAGTCCAACTCAGGGGGACGACCTATGATAGGGGCCTATGTTCCACAATGTGATGCCGATGGACAGTACCTCCCCAAACAGGTATGAATGTTCATTGTGTATCTATTTATTATTGATACTTTGCAGCTGATTTCATTAACATTATCTGGGGGTGTGATGCTAACTGCAGGTATTGCTTTGTCCAGATTATTCAAGTTAGACTTGTGCATTGTGTCACCATGTTAATTGCTTAACATTCATTCACATAGAAGGAGATATTGAAACCCCCCAGTATGATGTCTCTGGAAAGTATCAATAATAATGTATAGCTATATGGTTATAATTTGTTGTTTATTTTATTTTAGTGCCATGGCTCCTCTGGACATTGCTGGTGTGTGGACATCAATGGACGAGAGAGGGCAGGGACCAGAACTCCACCGGGCAGTCCTCCCATAGACTGCAATAGACCAGGTACTAAATCATTCTTATAAGACAATTTATTACTATTATATGCCTTATAAACACTCATGAGGTTAAAATGAAAAGTCAAGGAAAGTTTACATATGATTTTAGAAAATACAGTTTGAAAGAGTTGTGCATTGTTGAAGAAATACTCCCTAATCCCTATTTTTTTTGACTTTTTTGCAATCATATTTGTAATGATATTTAGTTATGCTAACGATCCTAATTTTTCACACTCTTGAATTAATGGTGGAAACCTATATAATGTATACATTTCAGTTTTTGCATGGTTTAGTGTACAATTAACACCGAAAATTCAGAATATTCTATTAAGGAAAAACATGTACAAAACATGAAATTAACAGGATTAAATTTAAGGTTTACTCAACTATATTCATGACTTTGAAGAGCTTTTCCCACCCTGGCTTTAAGACCCATTTGCCCTCTCGCTACTCTCTAAACCTACCTATAAATCGTGTTTATGATGGCCCCAAACATCTGAAGAGGTCATTTCGTAGCCTGGCAACCCCCTCCAATACAAAGCACAAGCATTTCTGCACAGCTGAGCAGCTACACAGTGTTACGCCCACCTCACACATGCCAGGCAGACATAAACAGGACATGCACACTGCACTGTTAATCCTGTACTGTCCACCTACAAGAGCTTTGATTAGATTTTAGGGCTAGTTTCATTTCATTCAAGTCTGCAGTTTCAGTCCTTAATCTTACTTGCTTACTCCAACCGCACACTTCTGTTCCACTCCACGATTACTTAAACCCACAGTGTCTTTGATGAGTGCTGCATGTAAACTTTATGAGGAAATGTACAAATGCTCTGCTTATTTGAAATGTAAACTGGAAATGGCAGGTTTCCCTTTATAAAGTTGGAATAGTACGCGGTGTCACTGTGTCATTTCATCAAAACGTTCCGGATATAAAATTCCCATTTATTTATTCCATAGACTTTCAACTAATGTATTAATTAAAGGGCCCATATTATGTGACTTTGGGGTGATTAAAGGGCCCATATTATATGATTTTCTGATCCATGTTGTTTTTATAATCACAAACATACCCGGAGTTGTGTTTTGTTTCATTCACACGTTTAACACTCAAATCCTACATTTTTAGTTTTTCTCTCAAACTGGAAACACTCTGTTCCACCTTGTGATGTCATGTGGTAATAAACGAAGTGCTCCTCTGTGTCTTTAAACTCCATATTTGAATCATATGAATAATTTACAGCCCAGGAATTGCCAAGATAAATGGTAGCTGTTAACTTGTAAATTGCCATTTCATGACATCACAAGGTGGAACAGACTCAAAAAACAAGAAAAGATTAATCATGGCAAATTAATCATTGTCATTTTGCCTGGCCTCATCTGACTCGTATGCTGCTGCAGTGTCATTTGAAACCTTGCAGTAAATGTTTATATAAGTGTCGTAAGTAAATTGTCTGATAAATTTGCCTTCCAGTGCCAGTCGCCCCCACTCAGCGCCCCGAGAGTGTGTGCGAGCGCTGGAGAGCCAGTTTGATTGAACATTATGGAGGAAAACCAGAGCCACAACAATATTTACCTCAATGTGAACCAGACGGACAGTTCAGGTACACACAAGACCATATTACACAGCATATTGCATTTTACAATACATTGAAGGTGCACTGTGCAACTTTTCTGTCTCCATGGAGATGTTAATGCTTTGTCTAGAGTGTTTCATGGTATGACTTTGAACATTTCCATCAGGATTTATTCATTACAGGTGTTTGTATTGCTCAAAAATACAAAAAATTTTATTAAGAGCAACTCTACACAGATCTGACTTGTAATGTAGCATATTGCTGTAACCTGCTTGTCTCCCTTGTGATAGGTAGGTTTAATACTGTGGAACATTCTAGATAAAGCAATTTTCCATGGAAATCAGGCGGCAGACGCTTCACTAGAAATGTTACGCAGTGCACCTTTAAGTTTGTTTTACATACTAGTATATTTACATTAGATTCTCATACCTCTCTGTCTCGTAGCCCTGTGCAGTGTTATGGGGAGACCACTTACTGTTGGTGTGTGGACCAAGATGGACGAGAAGTTCCTGGCACCAGATCTCATGATGTTGTTAAACCAGCATGTAGGTATCTTTAAGTCTAAAACATTGTGTCTCAAAATGTGTTAAATGAGTGTCTCCCTCCATCCCTTATATTTCCTAATATTTAAATGTATAGTATTTTTGTGAATTTTGCACTTTTTGGCTGGTTATTTACTTATAATTTAAATTTTTCTTATCCCAGGCCTTCCCTCTGTGGCTCCGCCCACTGTGCGCCCCATACCCCGCCCAAATGTCACCCCCCCACCGGATGCTGAGGTCACGCTGCTGTATGCTCAGGGACAGAAAATCGGAGCACTGCCTTTGGATGGGACCAAACTGGACACTAACCGCTCCAAAACACTACTGACTTTACACGTATGATTCAAGTTTTACTCTAACCATTTTATATTATTGCACTGACTTGTATATTAAAGTTGCACTATGTAACTTTTTGGTTGGGGGTCCGTCACCTGCTGGTTTCTATGGATATGTCATTGCTCAGTCTGGAATGTTCCTCAGTGGGACATTAAACAGCTCTAGCTTACATTTACTCAATTGCAGATGGTTTTATAGCTCAAAAATAGTTATAAAAACAGGCATTCTGACTGTGAGCGATGTGTGTGCCTCTCCACAGATCTGACCTGTAACTTAGTCTGGTTTGGTTTCCATGAAGATAGAAAGATGTAATACTATACTGTGAAAGATTCCAGACAAAGCAATAACATCTCCATGGAGAAAAGCATCTGACAGACCCTCCATCAGAAAAGTTACACAATGCACCTTTAAAATGTATGTATGATTGTTTGTGTGTTGTAGGGCTCTATAGTTGTCGGTATTGCCTATGACTGCAAAGAAAACCAGGTTTATTGGACTGATCTGTCTGCACGGACCATCAACAGAGCCATGCTTCCTGGAGCTGAGCCAGAGATCCTCATTGGCTCAAGTAAGAACTTTTCTTTACTATGCTTATATTTTTTTCTTAATTGTAGACTTGAATTCACAAAAAAATTATTAACACTATTAATAAATTTTCATGCATATCATTTACAGTATTGTTCAATCAAATGCATATCATTTACAGTATTGTTCAATCAAATGTCTGTTTATGTAAGATAATAATGATAATTATAATTTATTCAGAACAGGGCAGTAAACAGAGGGGGACAAATGGGTTAGTTGTCCCAGGCGCCCAGAGTTTAAGGGGCCCAGAATTGGACCCTCTTCCTATGGAAGGGGGGGCTTGTGAGTTTTTTTACTCCGGGGCCCCAGACTTCTGTCGACAGGCCTGATGCAGAATGTTTTTAGATGATTATTTATTATTGCATCATTTTCTTATCATTACTATAGCAACTTATATTAAGTATTGGTTATAAATTCATGGATGATTTTTCTAAAGACGCACTATGTAACTTTTCTTGTCTCCATGGAGGTGTTATTGCTTTTTCTTGGATTTTTCCACAGTATGGTATCTTCCATCTATTAGGTTGGTGCTTTTATTGCTCAAAATGCCTTGGAAAATCATGCCTACTCGTCTTCACAGAGATAGACAGGTTAAATGCCATACAGTGGGACATTCTAGACAAAGCAATACTGTTTCCATGTAGGCAAGTCAGTTGCAGACCCTCCACCAAAAACATTACACAGTGCACCTTTGACCCTATAAACAATTTAAACTACTATTTATCTCTATATAGACAATAACAATGCAATTTATCTAATGTATTTTTTTGTTTTTGTGTGTCAGATCTGGTCAGTCCAGAGGGTCTGGCTGTGGATTCTCAACGCAGGAGGATGTTCTGGGTTGACTCGTCTCCAGATCTGATCGAGACCTCCAACCTGGATGGTACCGGACGAAGGACCCTTTTCGACACAAATCTGGTCAACCCCAGAGCCATTATAGTGGTCCCCTCCAGCGGGTAAAAACCTCTCTCTACATCTGGCCTGCCTTTACCGCACAATTTCCCTTGTTTACATTTGAGTAACACGTTTTTCCCAGCAATTTCTTGGCAGTGAAATATACAAAACCAAATTTCGTCCAATTATGTGTAAATGATTTAAGGATTTCAGCCAGGGAGGAAAGGCATGCCTTACTGTACACTTACTCACAAGATCACATCTGTTCCACCCTCTTTGCTGGCAATTTACAACCTGTATAAGAACATGCTAAAGCCATTTCTTAGATTTTTGTTGAGTCTGGTGTCTGGACTGTTCCATCTAAATATGACCATGTCAAGACAAATCATTATAAAATGTGAAAAATATGTGTTTGAGGATCAGAATATCCATCTGTTGACATATGTTTACAACTTACTCACAGCACTCTAGAAAGTAGAAAACTGTTTTGAATTTATTAGCGCTATTAATAAATTCAATCATACAGTCATACCAAAGACACACACAAACACACACACACATGTTGGAATTTCCATGCTTTTTGGAGACATTACATTGACTTACATTAATATTGTGAAGAATAATTCTAACCATACACATAGTTATAGTTTTAACCTAAATCTAAACCTATTTTAACCCAAGCTCTAACTTTAAAGGCTATGTAACTTTTTGTTTGGGACACTTGCTTGTTTCTGTGGAGATGTCATTGCTCTGCCTTGAATGTTCCACAGTATGACATTAAACCACTCTACCTTACATTTAGTCAATTGCAGGTGGTCAGGTAGTCTAAAAATACCTAGAAAAAAAGGCATTCTGGCTGTGAGCGTGGTTGCCTCTCCACAGATCTGGTCCGTAACTGTCTCATTTGATCTCCATGAAGATAGAAAGGTATAATACCATACTGTGAAACATTCCAGACAAAGCAATGATATGTCCATGGAGCATTTTAAGGACCCTTCATCATAGAAGTTACACAATGCACCTTTAAACTATGTTGTTAATCTAATAATTTACGGGTTACATCATGGGAACCTGATTTTTGTCCTCATAAGGTAGGCAGGTTAGCATAAACTGAGTGCATACACAGATATTAGGCTCCACATTGTGATAAACACCCATCCAAAGTGAATACTAGAGTCCAGCATTGGTCATCTCTCCAAGAAACCCATCTGCTTTCTATCATTGCAAATACATAATACATGGAGTGCATAAGTGGCTCATACAAATGATTAAAGAGAGCGGTGATAACTTTGTGACGTGTGGTTGGCGTTATTGCTTTGACAGTTTGCAGTTTATTTTCTGTCTGAAGGCCAGGTTTATGTGTACTTTGTCTTTTGTCAGAAAGCCAAGTCTTTAAGGTAATTAGGCCTTTACACGAGTACACTCAGAATGAACTGTTAAACGCCATGTAGTTCTAAGCCTCCACATGTCTTAAATTGAAGCCACATAACAGGCAAATAGCACACTTGAGTAAGAGTTTATAAAAAATATTCTTGAATGTAATGGTATGGGAATATAATGGTATTTGTCTACATTAAAGCAGACTTGTTATTCAAAATGGACTTTTCAGTGGATTTTCAGTGGTACTAACTTCGGCAACATTGTGTAATCATTTTGGTACAAATTTGTAAAAATCTGCAGCTTGCTTGCATGATCTGCAGCTATCTATTGGAGGTGTGCCATAGTACTAGAGCCTGACCGATATGGATTTTGTTGTGGCCGATATGAAACGGATATAATGGGAGTTGGAGCTGCCGATAGCCGATATATTTGCCGATATATTTAGTGATGAAAAAATTCACTGTAAATCTTGAATTGTTTAAAAAACTTAGGTTTGGCTCTAGTGGATTCTAAATTGGGTTTATTTAGGCAACATTTATTGTTGTTCTGACTCTTTACATAATATTTACATACAGTAGATTGGCCTAATGGCATTTTTGCATCACATTCTAGCTACTAGCGATGGGTATTCCAGTTTTTTTTGGAAAACCAGCTCTTTTGGCTCGGCTCACTAAAGCAGCTGGCTCTTTCGGCTCCCAAGCGACTCTTGAGATTGTTTTGTTGCAAGCAAGACTAAACCAGAACTGAACCAGGACTGAAAAAGGACTAAACCCGGACTAAAACAGATTTAAACCATGTGTGAAACAGGACTAAATCAGAACTTAACCAGGTCTGAGTGTCGGGACTCGGTTTCTATCTCTCTCCTTCACTCGAGCCCAAGATTAGTCCTGGTTTATTCATTTTATGCTGAACTGCAGCCAAATATGCACTTTTATTTTTTTATCCTATGCACACGCAGATTTCTGAAAGTTTAGTTTTCAGCCGCTGCTGCTGTCAAACTACGGGTCTACATGCGGCTTGAAGAGAAAAAGTGAGAAAAAGCGAAAACACGGCTCCCAATGAGAAAACATGCTCCCGTTGTTCGCTCTAAGAGCCGCTTCGATCGCGACCGACCCATCACTACTAGCTAGTAAATAAACTACCGCTATTAGCCTTTAGCCGTGCGCGCCGCGGTAATTAATTATATGCATAAATGTGGATCATTCACACGTCTATTCACAGCTCATTTACTTACATATCAATGCAGGTTCAGTAACAAATATACGGCCAATATAGTCACTTTACAATAGACCAATAGAAAACAGCCTGTTTATGTGTGGGAGCTACAGCAGCTAATCGCTAACAAAACCTAAACTAGCTTCAAAGTCGATGTATTTCTAACACTCACCGCTCACACAGGCTCCTCCTCACATCACAAGTCAGCACTAATAAATGTCCTTTTAATCCAGACTCAAACCGATTGTCCGTAAAAAGAATATAAACTCAGTGTTGCGCACCGCTGCGGGTGTAAACAAACACACGTGAGTGAAGTGACGTCACTCTGGGGGTGTGTTCAGGGACAGTACGGACACAGACACAGATAAATTAAACCGCAGATAAATACTGATGCGGAGCCACATATGAGGACATTTATCTGTGTGTAAATTGGATTAAATGAACATAATGTAGAGAGTCTAAGCTTTATAACGAGGTATAACATGCCCACGTGAAATATCGGCCCATATCAGCGAGCATATCGGCCGATAGCCGATATGTCTCCAGGTGCCCATATTGGCCGATAATATTGGCCAGCCGATATCGGTCGGGCTCTACATAGTACATCTTTAAGATAATTTCAATGCTTAGATTTCCTTCACTATCACCATATTTTAACAGACTTATCCTCATTTCACCAGCAGGGGGTGATCATGATTCCACTAAACAGAATTGAAAGTTACGTAATGATTGCTAAGTTAGACTTGGACTTAGACGTAGACAATCTTATTGATCCACAAGGGAAATTATTTGAACACAGTAGCTCACACATCATAATATAATCAAATATAATAACAAAAGAGCAAAAATATAAATGGAAATAACAAATTCAAAATAAGTGTCAAAAATAGCTAGGGATAGAGAGTAAAAATAAAATATAGTAATATAGTAATACAACCTATATCTGGCTATATTCAAGAGGTCATAAGGAGAAACAGTTCGAAGATGAAATAGTGATTGAAATGACAGAGGGTTATCTATTACATAAGGATGAGTTGATGGAGTATGGTACGTATGCAGTCCTCCTGTATCTCTCACTGTTGGCAGAGCTGTAGTGAGAGATACAGGATTACGTTCATACCATACTAATATACTTAAAATAATTCCTGTCGGTCAAAAAGAGTAAAGAAATATCCCCTTTATTCATGACTCTTGCCCGGTCTGACCGTCTCTCTTACAGTTGATTTTTCATGTGGAGTGTATTACCTGCTTCTCCCAGGGGACAGCCCATATGTGCACCATCTTCTGCACATGACACACATGGTACAGCCCACACACACTTTAGCCTCCAGCTCCGCCAATTGTATGCTTCTTCGAAAGTCCGGGAAACCCAACCCAAAACATGAAATGCATCTATCATACACCTTTCATAATGTATGCAGATGAAACAGTATACGAGGGAGAGGAGAGGAGGGGTCATAGGTCGCATGTTGCTTAGGGTAACCTGACCGTGACCTCATCAGCATGAGACAGCTGGTCCCATGTGCTCCATGCTCTAGCACACGTATGTGGTCACATGTGGAAGTGTGTGGTTTTCCTGTTGTCTTTTTGTATTAGCGAGATCTGGGAAGGTGCTTCAAAACATGTCACCTGGAGTCAAAGTGAAAAATGAGGTTGAGACAATAAACACTAATGTCCAGATGAATTGGTATTTTATGTCTCCAGTGCTCAAAATGCTCTGTTCCATCTTATGAAGCAGCAGTTTTCCACTACTAACGTCTAATACTACTACTGCCATTGTACTTGAGAGTTATCAGTACACATCCTTAGTGTTTTAATGGTTACAAAAAGCTGATTCCTGATACTGGATTAATATGTGTTCTTATATCATTAAATACCCATGTTTATATATTTACTACATACATATTAACATTGTTTCCAGGACCTTGTATTGGACTGACTGGAACCGCGAGGCTCCAAAGATTGAGACAGCTTCAGTGGAGGGAAAGAACCGCAGAGTGGTGGTATCAGATGGGATCGGTTTACCCAATGCCCTCACCTATGACTCCTCCACAGGGCAGGTCTGCTGGGCTGATGCAGGTAAACAAAACAAAAGACACTACTATCTTCTATAACGTGCAGATTAATATACTGGTATATTTATTTGAAGGTCCTGTGTTACACAAAATTGACTCTTGTGAGCTTTTAGTCATGTTGTAATGTTGTTACCTTCTCAAAAATATACCTTTAGTTGTGTTTTGTTTCATTCACACGTTTGAGTAGTCCTTTATAATTTGTCTGTCTACATCTCCAAAACAAGAGAACAACATAAATATGCAGGGTTTGTGTGTTAAACATGAATGAAACAAAACACAACTCCAGATACATTTGTAATGAGGAAACAGCAGAAGGAAAAAACCTATGAATCTATACTTTTTTGTGTGTTTTAGGTACAAAGCGTTTGGAGTGCATATATCCAGATGGGTCCGGTCGTAAAGTGGTCCATCCCAACCTCAACTACCCCTTCAGCATGGTTTACTACAGACAACACTTTTATTACACAGACTGGAGAAGGTATGAACATTTCTTATACTTTCTACTACCAATACTACGCAATAACAAATTCAGAAGTACGATATATTGTCGTACTAAATATAAAAGATAAATGATAATATTGAAACCATAAAGCAGAATTATCCCTCAAAAAGTATTCTGAATATTACAATATTGTTAAAAAACATATGAGCTGCAGTAAATACATAACCGAATGAAATACTTTAGTTGTTAGTTTGTATCATAGAAATCATTTATTCAACCTACTTCACCTCAAATATTATCATAACACATAAAAATAATCAAAATGTTCCCACTAGTACAAACATAACCAATACTGACCCTTAAAAATGATCTATCATGTAATGAACAATAAATCAATATAGTATTTATCATGACATGACATGACATTGTTATTAATCATGCATTTGCTTTTTACAGGGATGGGGTGATCACAGTGAACAAAGAGACCAATAAGCTGACAGATGAGTATCTACCAGAGCAGCGTTCTCATCTGTATGGAATTGCCATAGCCTCAACCCAGTGTTTATCAGGTAAGAGCTTTTTACATAAGAGTTGGTGCTAGATCGTATGCTCCGGAGAGATGGTTTAGTGTGTAGGGTTTGGAAATATGTTATGGGTATGTTTATGATTTTGAAATGGTTAAGGTTTGGTTTATATAAGTTTAAGGCCAAGGAAAGCTCTTCTGTCCCTCCCAAACTGACTTACGAGCACTAAGCTTCACATAAGAGTGCATTTCTTGATTTGATAACTCTCTGATCTTTACTGCCCTCTGTTGGTTAGTGTGAACATTGTACCAGCAGACACTACGGTATTTCAACAAAAAGTGAAAACCCCAAAGGTCAAAAAACGACTGTGTTCCATACTGGGTTAGCTGTAATAGTGTATGATTAAGAAGTCTGTATTAATTTTCTGTAATAATTTGGAAACTTTTACGTAGCTTAATCTACCAAGCTGAGCCCTCAATAAGAGGCTTAAAGTAAATCTATGCTGGTAGTCATTGCCTATATAAAAGAGGCTATAGTTCAGCTGTAGATTCTTGCCTTATGTTTATTGCTTTGCCTGAAATGTTCCACTGTATGGCATAAAACATATCTTTCTTATATTTCTTCAATTACGGGTGTTTTTTTGGGTTTTTTTTGCTATAGTAATACCATAATAATAATAAGCTAAGCTGCTCTTTATCTCTAGGGAGGTTGAATGCCATATTGTGAAACATTCCAGGCTAATTGACATCATCGCTATGGAGACAAGGCCTGCCGAAATGTTACTTAGTGCATCTAACAGCAATGCTTTTTAATTATAAATCTAATCATTGTATCTTGTTATAAAGTAAAAGTACTGTATTTAAGTATATATTTTAGATATCTGTACTTTTCTTAAGTACATGGATACTTTTTACTTTTACTTTATTACATTTGAGCAGGTATGTGTACTTTCTGCCCCACTACATTATTGAATTGCACTGAAAAGTGAAAGTGTTTTTTTTATTATTGTTTAAAACCTGCTAAAAAGGCTGAGGGTTTATTTTTAACACATATGTAGTTTGAGAAACCAAAAATATAACAACAAATATACAAATAACCAAAATCAAAATCACTACTTTTGAAGCTGCAAAATACTTTTACATTTTATTCTTTAATACATTTTAAATATGTTTTTTTACTTAGATTTTTTCATGTAATACTTTTACTTGAGTTTTTCTGTCTTTTTTTTTTTTTTTTTTGCTTCAGTATCTGTACTTTAACTTACGTAACAAAACTGAGTACTTCTTCCACCATTGGTAAAAAAGCATAGCATCACTGTGGTTTGTATTGTTTGGAGAATTCTGAATAGTCCAAAACAGTCATCAAACAGCTGGGACCCTCTGCAGTATCCAGCTTTAGCGACTTCTCATCCTACCGCCGCATAGACACAAGTACAATAATTACACCGCTAACATCATGCGTATAAGTAAAACACATAAGTGCAGTCCTCTCTACTTGTACTTTTTGTGTGAAGTGTTGAAGTCTACAGATGTCTGTCCACTTTGCTCCTTTTAACTACAAAGTGCTTCACTGAACACACTATAATCCCCAAAGCGGCACCTTGGATTAGTGTCATTGTCAAACAACCTCACACATACACGCCAAGTCTTATCTCAACATCATGACAGATACCACAGTAGGAATTGTGATAATTGGTGTATAAATTTAAAGGTCCTGTATTACACAAAATTGATTCTTGTGAGCTTTTAGCCATGTTATAATGCTGTTATATCCTCAAAACATACCTGGAGTTGTGTTTTGCTTCATTCACCTATGTTTGAGTAACCCTTGTGATGTTATGTAGTGGTAGTTTAGTTCAGTAAGGATTGGCAATTCCAGAGCGAAAATTATCCAAATGATTTTAGTGAAGGTGTTTGGAGTTTAAGAACACTGTGGAGCACTTCCTGTATTACCATGTGACATCACAAGGTGGAACTTGTGTTTTTTGTTTGCAAGAAGAACTCCTAAATACACAGGATTTGTGTGTTAAACGTGTGAAAGCAACAAAACACAATTCCAGGTGTGTTTGTGATGTGGAAACAGCATTAAAACATAGATAAGAAAATATAATATGTCACTTTAAAAGTTACAGGATTCAATAAAAGCTATATACAAGTGTTACGTTAGCTGGAAGAACGGAAAAGCTCAGTGGACTTCAAAGTCATTCTGTGGTCTAATTCGTACCTTGATGACAGGTCTAAAACATAAGGGCTTGGAATGGCTTGTCAAAGACTTAAAAGGTATTATTTCTGAAGACTGGGACAATACTGAAGAAAAGGGGTGTATGTGTGTGCTTTCTCATTATCGCAGGTGGAAAAAACTAAAAGACAGTACTTGGTGATTCAAAGTGACATTATTGCCATTACTAGCGTCTATAATGACCTCTACCACAATGTAAATCTGCTGTTCTGTACAACTTCCACTTCTGTTTCCTCCAGTGATGTAAGGTAACACAGTAAAAGTAGTAAATACTGTACTTAAGTACAGTTTTAGAATAGATACTTTTTACTTCTACTTCACTACTACACTACACTACAGCAGGTATCTGTACTTTCTACTCCACTACATCTGGACAGCACTGAAAAGTAAACGTATTTTTATTATTGGGTGCTGAAACTGCTGAAAAGGAGGGGGGTTTATTTTGAACATGTTCATAATTTGAGTAAGAAATAGCAGAAATATAACAGCAACAAATAAAAACAACAAAAAATATGTTCAGTTGTTTCTACTAACAAAATGCAACACAAATCTGTATCAGAATCATTTCACTAAGCTTTATCTCAAGATCTCAAAATCTGCACAAAATACTTCTTTTTACTATTTTGTTACTTAAGTAGATTTTTTCATGGGATACTTAAGTAAAAGTACAGATATCAGAGCAAAAAAAAAAACTCAAGTGACAAACTACAAACTAACAACTACTACTACTACAGCTCTTATGTTTTATTACCACTCTGCTTCTAACCCATTTTGCCTAAGTTTAAGGTGCATTGTATAACTTTTCTGGTGGAGGGTCCGTCAAATGCTTTTCTTCATGCAGATGTTATTATTCTGTCTGGAACGTTTCAAAGTATGGCATTAAACCTTTCTATCATCAAACCAGACCAAGTTACAGATCAGATCTGTGGAGAGGCAACCCCGCTCACAGTCAGAATGCCTGCTTTTCTAGGGATTTTTGAGCAATAATACCGCCTGTAATTTAATAAATGTAAGAAAGAGCTCTTTAAAGTCATACTGTGTAACATTCCAGGCAGAGCAATGATATATCCGTGGAAACAGTCAGGTGACAGACAACCAAAAAGTTACAAAGTGCACTGAAATACTTAAATTTGAGCAGGGCATACCTCAACTGGATTATTCTCTATTTCGCAGGGATCCACTAACGCTGGCTTTGTGGTTACTCCATTGGTGCTACAGTTGGGTGACGTCTCCAGGTGGAAGGGCAGCCCGGGCACAGAGGCAGTGCCCAGTGCAGCTTAGAAGGACTTTTTGAAGGAAGCAAGGAGGCTTCCGATGCCCGCTTGACCGTCACAGCAGTTTTACAAAACCCTCTGAATCTGAATCCACTCACCCCTATTCTCGTCTCGAAGATATAACCCCCAATATGTTTTGTAAATTTGTTTTATACCTCAATTCTTAGCTTTTTTTCTACTGTATTTTTGTACTTGAGTTGTTTTAGATTTTATACCAATTACAGAAAGTGTTATTTTCAGAAATTAAGACAAAATGTGTACCATTGATGATGCAGTATAATACAAAGTAAAAAGAGATGAATTAGTTGTTAAATATGACCTATGCAGTTCTATTGTCAGAACAGTCTCAAAAGTAATAGTTATTGATAAGTGATTTTCAATGAATAGTTTGAACAGCGTTGCCTTGTCATTTTCCTGCACTGCTTTTGTATAATTTCACACATTTTGAAGTGTTGTTTGCCAAATTAAATACCAAATATTTTCGACATTTCCCCAGATAACATTTTTATAAGATGTAATATTTATAACAATAAAATGTGACTTGGTAATTCAAGTTGCAGTTTTATTACATTTTGACTCATGTTCTTTTCTTCCCACTGTCTTATGTTTTTCCTCATGTGTTTGATTTTTTTTTTTTTTTACTTCTCAGAGGCTATTTTATTGTTGAGTGAGACCAACATAGAGACCAACAAGCTGAGCAAAAGTAGTGCAGATTTAACATGTCTATAGATATTTCTTTTTAATGATGCGTAAAGGTGCAATGTGTAACTTTTCAGGTGCAGGTTCCATCACCATAACCAATGCAGGACACTTTAATTGCCTTTTAATCAGCCCTAAAACCATCTTACTAAAACTAAACCAAGATATTGTTCAAGGCATGGTACTTTTTATTTACATGGAAATAACATACTTCCAATCAGTGACATACAATTGTACTTTCAAAGTCCACCCATTTTATATTTTTGTAAGTAATTCAAACCAAATGAAATGTAAAAATCATTCCAATATGCATCCAAATAAACAGTAGTGCTAATATGCAACAAGACCTTAAGTGGGGTCGGAAGACATGGCAATTGTAGATTAGCCAAGATTTTATTTCAATATTATTTTTAGTGTGAGGTGTAGAAATGTACATGGGATACCTGGATGCTGCACGGTTACTATGCTAAGGAGTAGCAAAGACAAAATGACATAACCGATGAATAATATGTGAAGAAGAAACTACAAGAGAACTAGTATAAGCAACTGTCACTTCAACGTTGATATTTTGTTGTAAACTTAAACTGTTGCTGTACAAAACAATTTGGCATGAACAAAAAAGAGAAATTTAAAGAAATCAAACTTCTCTTCCTGTCCTTTTGAATTATCATACACACACAGGGGCCCCTTGGTCTCATCTGCCCACCTTGCCCAGGCGGTGGTCAGTCTTGGGGTCAGCGATGATGGCCTGGACAGCAACTATGGCTTCATTGATCTTTGTCTGCAGCTCTCTCAGCTCCTCGATGTGCAGCAGACGCAAGATTTGGGCTGCTTCATTTAGAGTTGCATCTTGAAAAAAAAGGTACAAGAAATATGTTTGAGTATTGATAGGAGTATGGCTTAACGGCGCACTATAACTTTTTGGTTGGGGTTCATCATCTGCATGTTTCTATGGATATGTCATTGCTATGCCTGGAAGGATACACATTATGACATTGAACAGTTCTACTTTACATTTATTTAATTGCAGGTAGTTTTATAACTCAAAAATACATAGAAAAATAGGCATTCTGACTGTGAATGAGGTTGCCTCTTCCAATCACAGTCAGAATGCAGCCACTCTCTGACCTGTAACTTGGTCTGGGTTGGTCTCCATGAAGACAGAAAGGTTTAATGTCATACTGTGAAACATTCCAGACAAAGCATTTTCATAGACAAAAGCATTTGACAGGCCCTCCACCAGAAAAGTTACACAATGCACCTTTAAAATGGACTGGACAGCTTATCAGCTTCATAGTTCATTGCTCATAGTTTGATTAGTCATAAATTGCTCAAGTATTTTTCTGGATATGGTTCTGGTTATAATTTCTTGATCTTAAACATAAGTTGTGCACTTTTCAGTCATTGTTTTGTTTCTAAATAAAGTCAACATTAGAGATACAAATCAGTATCAGGGGACTTACCTCCTGTGTCAAATCCTAATATATGTTTGTCTAGTGCTACAGGAATACCCTAGAGAGGAAAAAATGAGAATCAGAAATGATGCAATTCTTTGATTAAGTTAATTTCAGCCAATATTTACCTCCTTATTCTGGCTTGCTTTGGCTATAGCTTCTGGGGAAAGCCTATCTTGAATCAGAATTCGTATCGCCTGCCACACAAAAAGCACATGCTAAATATGTTTTTCAAAAGAAGCAAAAATGGCTGGAATTCTTACCTTGAGCATAACCAAATAGTCATCGTGCCGCTGAATCTTGAGGATGTTTGCGAGCGCAGTGACTCCTGCTTTGAAGTCTGGCGAGTTACCTGATATACCACAGAATGCACGGAAAAAAACATCAAAATTGAGGGTTTAAGCATGCCTACAATGCAGCTGTGTTCCTACTCACTATCAAGGTTAACCAAGGGATCAGCTGGTTTGTCGCTGTTACTGTTAGATGCTAATGGTTGCACGTTCTTGTACTTTTCCACTGAAGAGAAACACAGATGTAAGGTCAAGAGCTTCAGACATTCAGACATTAGGCTTAAATCCAGTGTGTAACTGCAGCAGTAAGACGAAGGCAAGCCGTGTGAACAAAATGACCACTCAATACTGGTTTATTATCGCCATCTAGTGGCCACTTATATATACTTTTTAGTTGAGGTTGGACATGTGAAGTTGCCTTGTTTGAAATGTTCCACAGTACAGCATTAAAACTTGTCTGTCTTGTTTTACAGTTTACAGTTGTTTTAAAGCTCAAAAACATCTTGAAAAACATGCCTCCATGGAAATTAATTTAATGCTATACTGTTGTACATTCCAGGCAAGAACATCTACATCCACTAGAAAGGTTTCTTCATAGACCAGTATTTTTTAACTCTCATTCAAGGCTAGATGTGGCTGTTTTTCTTAACAAGCATATTTAAACCATTAATCAATAATATGTATTGTTTTAACTTCTTACCATTGTCTCCATATTCATATCTCACAGCCAATCCCAGTAACCAGTCCATTGCCTCCTGACGCTCCTGCACTTCAAATGGACAGTTCAAATCCTGTAAGTACTGCACACATAGATAACACGTTTAGACAGATCATTGAGTGCCCTGCTTTTATTTTTATTTGTGTAAGTGGTATAAGGGCAGGTAGAAAACATACTGATAAAATGCATATAAGACATATAATTTACATTGCAACAAAACTAAGTTACAACCTTCTGGTAAGCTTTAGGCCACTCTGAGCTGGGGATGTTCCTCAGGTTTCCTCTTTCCTCAATCTTATAATGCCGGATCTTTTGGTCCTCAAGCCAAACAATGCAATTCCTGAACTGAGTTTCATCTGTACATGAGAATGAGAAAGAAAAATAAGGGCAGGGTAAGGGTATATATAGGCTATGCCTAATTCACAGACTACATTATACATGCCATTACCAAACTTATTCATAGCCCTGTTTGTCATTTCATTTATACCATGACTATGGTGGCACAGGTGATCCATATTTGTAAAATCTTATAATTTGGTGCATGTCAGTTATTGCTTCGATTGAACAAAAATTATTATGATAACAATATAAGCATGAAGTATAATATGTATAATGTGCATTTGTAGCAATGAACATGTATTACATTACAAACCCGTAAATAATTGTAATCAATTTAGTAACACGTTTTAGTTAATAAATCTGTTTAAAGGGAGGCTCGGATAAATCAGATCTATAACTAATCTCAGACAGGCTTATTTGCTTTCCTGCACCGGAAACAAAATATATTTAGGACTGTAAATTATTATTATTATCATCATTTATTTTTAGTGAGGTGACAGCCCCATGCATACGTGTTAGCCCCGGTATGGATAACATTTACATATGTCTATTTAATGAAAGTACACAGTTCTCCATACCTTTACAATCGAATCCGCCGGGGTTATGATAATCTAGTGCTGTTAGCTTTCTACGAAACATTATTGATTTTCTGGCGTTGATATAAACTCAAACTCGTGGCTAAACCTGAAGCCTTTACTGCTAGCCGTGTTGTGTGCGGTAGTACGCACGCGCAATATTATCAAGTTCTTTTTCTGGGACTTGCTTACGTAGTGCTGCCTTACTGCCACCTGCTGGGAAATTGATGCAACTTATTCAAAATGCAAATGGTTCTGAAAGCTTTTATTTACTTATGTTTATATAAATTATGTATCAAGAAAAAACTTTGTAGATTTTTAAAGCCATTAAAAATTGCTAACTTTTTTGTTTTCTAGTTTGAGTTTTTCTGACTCCAAAATTTCAACTTCAGCAGTACTTCAGTCACACACACAATTAGTCGGTGAGGATAAAATCTTGGAAAAGCAAGTTTAAAACGGAGATAAATCAAAATTGTTGCGCTCTATGCTTTCATTGTGGTGATTTTTATTTATGATATTCTTTGATACCCAAAAGCTTACTCATTCATAACATATACAACTGTACAGAGCATAGAAAAAAGCACTTTTATTACGTGTCACATTGTACAATAAAAAATGAGGCAAAAACCATCAGAAAGAGAAAACAAATTTGAATGTCTTCCATAAACGTGGGCTTGTGTTGAACTGTGGTGTACATATGAATGCTGTGTTTAGAAGGGTCTCATGCGTGTGCTAAGAGGTGGGACCCTGTTGGGAGGCGTGATCGCTATATCCAGATAGTCCCCGATCTGAAACCTCTGTGACTGCAATGTCATGGAGTCATCTGCACCTTTCCTGCCAGAAATGGTGCTACCGATGTCTTTTAACCTATGAGGAGGACAAAAGGTTGTAAGAATATTGAAGATCTGTTTGAACAATGTTTAGTTGCATCAAGGAAGCACACCTGTAGGCTTTGGTCCTAGGTTCTGGAAAGACAATTGCAAAGCTGAAGTGTGTTCCTTTTTTCCTGGCTTCTGGATAGACTTCCTTCACCAGGCTCGTCAGTTCCTTCAAAGTAGCATCCATCCTGAACAGAAATAACCAGACATTAAAGGTCCTATATTGTGCAAAAATGGACTCTTGTGAAATTTCAGTCATTTTATATTGTTACCTCATAAAAACATACCTAGAGTTGTGTTGTGTTTCAATCACACATTTAAACATTTATTATTTGTATGTCTACATCTTCACCGTTCAAAATGCTCTGTTCCACCTTGTGATGTCATGAAATAGTAGTTTTCATGTTAACAGCTATCTTTTACCTTTTGTTTAGTAGAGATTGCCAATTCCAGGGCTGAAATTATCCAAATTAATTCAAGTGAATGTGTATGGAGTTAAAAACACAGTAGAACACTTCCTGTATTGCCACATGACATCACAAGGTAGACCAGATTATCCTCTGATGTGGAGAACTTTGCCTAAACATGCAGGTTCGTGGAGGACCAAATATGCAGAACATGAGAATGAAACAAAGCACAACTCCAGGTAGGTTTTTAATGAAGAAATATTATAACCGAACAAAAAATAGTGTAATCTATGCCCTTTAAATTAGGGAAGGGGTTGACACGGACATATTATGTATTTCATTGTAATAACTGTATACAGATCTCACCATGTGTAAATCTGCAGTTCACTGGACGGTACATTTCCTCTGGCAAACTCGTCTGCCCTGTGGTGTCGGCCGTTGTTGGTGGTAAATACACGAAGCAGAAGAGGGCAAGTCTATGAACAGACAAACCGAAGTCATGCATTATTATTATTATTATTATAGAATACAACCAAGAAAACAACCGGACAGTGCAGGCTTTTCATAAAAGGCATACTAAACTAGCAATATGCGCACTAGTAAAATAGTGTGTAAGTAAATATTTCATTTGTTCACGATAATGTGTTGTTTTGTGTTGCACGGCAGCTAGGGTTAGCATTGAGCGAATTGCCAAACTAAGGCCCTGTACGCTACCTTTTCACGATCGATAGGTTTCTCCGGCTCCTTCTTGATTTCTTCCTGTGTGATGCGCGATTCGAGAGCCATGATTTTTAGTTTTTGGCAATAAAAATCAGCTTATGTCCCGTAAATTGATTGAGACGATGTACAATGGCTCCAGCATGCAAAAAAAAACTAACCGGAATTTCCGTCTGTTGACGACTCTCACGCTGTGCTCAGCCACCATTAGGTAGCGCCCCCTGTTTGTAGGAGTAAAGCATTTGGGGTTTTTAAATATTATTAATTAGTATAATGATTTATTAAATAGAAGCTGGTGGGCGCTGTGGTAATGAATTCATGGGTAACCTGAATACAAAGTTTTTTTTTGTTGTTGTTGTTTGCTGTTTGTTTTTATTCTATGGCAACGGAGTGGTTGGCTACTTTTGTGGCTGCCTGGCTCACAAACTGGGCAGTTTTTGAAACTTTTTATTTTTTGAGCTCAGTTTTTAACATCCTGTCATGGGATTTTAACCCACTAAGAAGAGCAGCATGTGCAGTTCAAAGGACACAAATAAGGGACAGTTGGAATTTGAGCTGATGAGCTGTTTCTCCTGTATCCATGGAGACCATGCAAGAGGCTAGCTAAGGAGCTCGTGAAGGAGCTAGCTATGGACAGGTTGCCACAGTTTTGTTTTGTTTTTTGTTTTGTTTTTTTTTGTTTGTTTGTTTTTTACACCATATGTGGTAGCAAATGTGGCAAAAGATCTTCATAGGAAAAACTTTGAGGCAATGAACACAAGGGGCTGTTGGATTGTGTGAAGTTAACTGTTTGTTTTTCTCGTAACCATGGAGATTGTGCAAGAGGCTATGGACATTTGAGATGCTACGTGCTTTTTGCACCATATGTGGCAGAAGGTCTTCCAGAGGAAACACTTTGAGGGAATGGGCCATTTCATCACACCACACCATTTCATCACAAACACCACAGCAGAGTAAGAGCGAGGCCTTTCCTATTGTGTTCATCTGGTTTCCCCTGGACACTGCTGTGATGCTGCAGGACACAGAGGAGGAACACTTTTGGCCCTCCCTCTCCTCAAACTGCCCTGACACAGGATCTACTGACCCTACCTGACCAGTTCTGAGACCTTTGACTGAGACATAAAGGCCACTGAGAAGTGCAGTGGAAATGTTGCAGCAACATCAACTGCAACAGTTTGGTGCAACAAAACTTGAATTTCCCTTGGGATTAATAAAATATCTGTCTGTCACTCTGTCTAAGAAAATAGTAGTTCAAGAAAATTCTTTGAATGAGACTGCACATTTTATAGAATTGTTAATGTGTATTTATTTACAGATAAACAAAAGGAGGTCTTAACAATGTATTATCTTCACAGACACCTACACTCATATTCATACCTGATAAAAACTCAAAAAGAAGAAGGAAGATATCCATTAATTAATATGCATCAGGAAAAGGTGCTGCTGTGATTCAAAAACTGACTGTATTAGAATCATTTACACCTACGACTTACTATTCTTGCAGACAATATCAATCAGTTCTTGGAATAGTTTATTTTGCTCCCACTCTTCCACAAAAATGGTCGTTAGTGGGATGAAGAGCCCCACTGTCCTGCTGCCCACTCCTGCCACATCCTATTTGTGTCCGAAAACTTCATCTACACTGGGTAAAACTTCAGTGACATTAGTTTAAAAAAAAAAACTACCATTTTGATCTATTATAAAACTAATGTCATAAAGACAGAGATATGGTATTTTATTTTAATGTATAAGTTAAACTAAACACAGCCATTCGCAAGACATAACTATAAATAAACTAGATTTTTTTTTTTTTTATTGTTTTTTTTTTTTATTTGCTTGTTTTACTCAGTTCTTTTTTAGGTATAGAAACAAAGTTGCTATAGTGCTACACTTGAGCTTTCTGTTGATACCAGGAACACAGCGTAGTGTTGTTTCTTCTGCAAAGAGCCCTAGTGTAAAATAATCTTTGATCAACATGTTACTGAAATTGTTTTCAAAATGTATTCTTATTTTGTATTATATCCTTGGTAACCTGGAATGGTATATTTTCCACACTCTTCTAGTTAACAAAATTCACACTTTCTTTTTACAATATGTGTATTTTTATCCTCTACACTACATATACATGAGTAATTCATATAAAATCCATAAGAATGATCTGGGTTTGTATTGTGGTACTGTGGGTGTTTCCGGTGTAATTTTAGTGGCATGGGGTGAGTCCAGAGCAGTTCTTGGTGGGCAGAAGGTTCACCAGTTCACATGAATGCCTTCTCTCCTCCTCTTCATGTCATTCTTTTTCTTCCTTTTGCTATTTTGCTTCATACATTGTCTCCTTCCATTTTCATTGTACTGAATGAATGCAACCACGAACTCAGCATCGGAGCTATGTATCTGCATATTTTGATTCAAACTTTGATCTTGTTATTTTCTTCAGCTAACCTCATGTTTATACTTGTAGGGTGTCTTGGCCTGCCTTATATCTTCAGTTAGTGGGAGCCAACCGCCACTCCACCAGCCTGGGTAAAATCTGGCTCTCAGTGCTCTTCATTTTCAGAGTTATGGTTCTTGTGGTAGCAGCTGAAAGCGTGTGGGGAGATGAGCAGACAGACTTCACCTGCAATACACTTCAGGTAAAGAAATACGCATAAAGAAGACATGTTTTAACTGACTTTTCTAGAAATCAGCATGCGTCACTCAATACCATGACTGCAGTCTTGTCATGCAGAAGATAAACAGTGCCAAAAACAGCCTAGTCTAATATGCTAAGTAAAATGTTTTGGTCTTAAAAGATTGGCATTACACTAAATCAAGCAATGTTATAATATTAGCCTGCCTTGTGTATTGAAACATACCTGTTCTGTGTTGTTTCATTCCTGAACACTTTCACTTTTGTGACAATTCACAGTGCTGACATTTACTGCAAGTTTTGTTAATTTCTATTGTTTTAGCCTTGTTTAAACTGCTTCATTCCACTATAGGCAACCCCTGTTGCATTACATTTGCTACACTGTGTGACCTCTACCCTTCTTTGTTTGATTCCTCTTCCAGCCTGGATGTGAGAATGTCTGTTATGATCAGTTCTTTCCAGTTTCACACATCCGTCTGTGGTGCCTGCAGCTCCTGTTTGTATCCACTCCCACTCTTTTGATTGCTGCTCATGTGGCCTATAGGAAACGCAGAGACAAGAAGCTCTTACAGGTGGGTTGCAGTCATTTCTATCTACACATGTACATGTTGACAGTCTCTTCATTTTTAGGCTTCCAGAAGAGCTGGCTTTCTATCCACCAAAAATCAACTGAGCCAAGAGGAAGAGATGGAGAACCTTAAAAAGAGGAAAGTTTCAATTGTTGGCGCCCTCTGGTGGACATATGCATTTAGTATCGTGTGCAGACTGCTTTTTGAGGGAGGCTTTATGTGAGTTGTAATGAATAATACAATTCATGCATCAAATATCCCACCACATGAACCAGGTGCACTTCATAGACTGCACTGTGATGTTTTAGTTCAGCAGTTTTCTCCAGTCACACTGTTATAGGCCTACTGTTACTTGCAAAAATCTTCAGATTTTCTACCTGCCCTACTACATGTATCTCCTCCATGCAGGTATGCTCTGTACATGTTGTATGATGGATTTCGGATGCCCCGCTTGGTTCGCTGTAACCAGTGGCCCTGTCCTAACCTGGTGGACTGTTTTGTCTCCCGTCCCACTGAAAAGACCATCTTTACCCTTTTCATGGCCACAACAACTTCTGTCTGTATGGTTCTCAACATCGCCGAACTGGCCTATTTGATTGGCAAAGCCATCACAAGGTAGTAAAAATTATGTTTTAAGATATCAATATGTGTCAATCATTACATTTGTTTTTCCAGGGCAATTCTGCAGAGATGCAGAAAGAAGAAAAAGCAGAATAAAGCAAACCCCAATCTGCTTGTCTCAAATTAACATGAAGAGAAAACTTAATTGTCTTGGGCTAATTATACAGAAACCTTATAATTTTACCATGAGACCCTTTCACATGAGATCACATGACATGTTCCACTTTGATGTGAATGTTGATTTTAAGGTATCAATAGATTTTAGCCTGTACAAGTCTGTGTGATTTATTATCACATTGGCGTGTGTTTGTCGCCCTCTATTGGTGGATATATGATTACAGTAATGAGGTAAGGTAAAAATTTTACTTGATTGTATGAGAAAGTAGTCTAGTCTAATGCATGGTGTTTTCAAACAGGCCATAAACAAATAGTATTGCTTTATACGATATGACTCTTGTCACCAGTATATCTCCCAGGTTTCAATTGCCGTCAGTGACAGATGGATTAGGGGGACGCATTCCTTCCAAAATATATCACAGAAAAATAAACAACGCACCAAACTCTGTTAATCATAGGTGACCTTTTTTTTTTTTTTTTTTAGAAAAGGTGCACTATTAGGTCTATGTTCCTCCATCACCTATACTTATCTCACCATTGATTAGGCTGTCTGTAGGCCTCTATAGGGCAATAAATTGTAGTCTTTTTGTTTTATTTCCACAACTATTGCATCACATAGCAAAGCCCTTATTGAACGTGATGCAATATGACATAGGCCTACATTGATTTAGCCACAGTTGTTATAGGTCTTCCTTGAGCAAGTCTATCATGTGCCTCATGTTTTTCCGTTAAAATTAACCCCCCCACCCCTTTCAAAACAAGTGTCATTTATAGCGGAAGTCCTATTTTATCTGAAAAATCTGATTATTTATATGAAGGAATACGTTTTCAAGACCTAATTTCCTGCTTGATTCCGCGTTACCATAACATAGTCATCTCGATAAGACAACATAAAGCTATTTAGGTGTATTTTCAAATTTTACATACTTTCACAGATTGACAATGTATTCTTTTATGATCCACAGTCTGGTCTGTCTCGTGCCCCTGCCCATTAACGCCCTCATTCGCCCCCTCCCCCCGGGCACCCCCTCGCGCGCCCCACGCACGGGACTAGTGTGTGACAGTGGCGGTTGGCCTTGGCCACGGGGGACGCAGCCGCTGCGCTTCGCCTTCGTGGGACAGGATCCACTCGCACCCCTTCAGTACGACAGAGCAGGCTCGATCTGTTCCTCTATCTCTGAGTGAATACTTTCTCTGTCTCTCTCCCGCCCGCATCTCCATCCAACCCCACCTGTAGCTGCCCGGCCGCCCCGGAGGCCGACGAGGTTTGGAGGAGAGCAGAAGACGCTGCGGGGAGGGAGACGTGTTCAGAGGAGAGGGTAAGAGGTGATGCTGCTGACTGATGCTGTGGGTTCAAGTGGGAGGGAAGAGGAGGGATTATCATCTTCCACCTGCGGGATTAGAGGCTCCTCGTGCGCTTCATTCAGCTCACTTACGCGCACGGTCTGGATGGCACTAAACCAAACTTTACAATTCTTCCTAATTCTAGAACACAATAAAATGAGTGATGGTTTCACCATTTTACCAACAGTTAAAGGGCACTGTATACAAGTTTAATTCCCTAGCAGGGAATAGTTGTCTATAAAATTACATTTTTTCTATCCTTGTTTTCCATAGGCCTATTAAAATCTTTACAGGCTAGGCATACCCTACGTTTAGCGTGTTTGAGAACACTGGCATCAGGTTCATACATACATTATGTCACGTATTCTAAGACCTTTTCCATGTAAACTTTAGTTATGTTAGTATGTTTATTTTTAATGACTTTTAAAAAGTTGTCGTTTCAGGTCTGAAAAGTAGAGCTACTTTTCATGTAAGATTTGCACTTGTAGCTCTTCTTACAGTAGAACGTGTTTCTTTTTAATTGTAATATTTGTGTCTTGTTCACCAATACTTTTCTTTTATTTAGTGGGCTATAGTATGGATTTGGCATTGGCTGGTAGCATTTTCTTGTTTCACAGTATCATATTATTTGCATGTGTTTTTGGGAGTAAGTGGCTGGCCAAGAGTTAACTGTTGTGGCTGTTTTAGCACAAAGACCTGTGATCCATCAAAAGCACACTGCAGCCAGGACAATGTCCATCGAGCAGCTTCTCTATTGTCTGTGCCTGACAGATGGTATTTCATCACGTCAACACATCATGTACATGTACACATACCTCAAGTAGAAAAGGCCTCCAATTTAGGGACTGGTTGGTGATTTTTGCTCACACTATTTACTTTTTGGACATCTCATTACCAATAACTGTTTTTAACTGGGTGGTTTGGTTTTGTAGACAAAAATGTGTCGGTATATTTGATGTTTCAGAGTCATAGCCATAGCCATGATAAATGCAGTTTTCTTTATGACTTTTATCTACTCTTCAAAGACCATCAGCCTGTAATAATGGCCTGGTCTGATCCATTTGGTGTACTGTTGTGTAGTTGTGAATGTGTGTGTGTGTATGTGTGTGTGTTTGTGTGTGTGTTTGTGTGTGTGTGCGTGTGTGTGCGCGTGTGTGGGGGTGCGTGTGTGTGCGTGTGCGTGTGCGTGTATGTGTGTGGTTGTGTGGTATCAGTCAATCCCAGGCAAACATTTGCTCTCCTCAGCATTCCGGGGATGTGATGAGTGCAGCATTCAACAGGGACAACCTGTTATCCACTCTTTCACTTCCCGCAGATGGTGGCCTTTGTCTCAGTGTCCAGCCAGGCCTGCAGCAGCCTCACAAATGCCTCTACACACATGCATGCATGTATGTCTGGATGCAAATGGCTATAGGGATAATGTGTGTGGCTGATTTAGTGTCAAATTAAATGTGCAAAACATACATTGGCATTATCAATGAAGCTTAGTGGAGCATCTTTTGTCTCATTACAGGTACAGTTTTGTCCCTGATTTTATGGTCGATGGATTTATCACTGACAAAACAACATATATTTAGTAAGTTTGCATTAATCTTCTTAGCAATGGGGCAAAGCAATACAAATGCAACACAAATTGTTGTGTCTCCCTGGAAATCACATGTTGCTGTCTGCGCAGGTTAGAAAAGTAAAGCATGGGTGACTGGAGCTTTCTGGGGCGGCTGCTGGAGAATGCTCAGGAACACTCCACTGTAATTGGAAAGGTGAGTCTAACACAAATGTGGAATAAAATGATTTTCAGTATAGTAAACTCTTCAAGACATCAAACCCAGTGCAAATCAGTCATAATGATTTCCATATTGTTAGCGTATTGTTGTTGTACCTAACACGTGCTCTAGTATCTGCATAGACAGGTGTTTGATAAATGATAACCAGCTCCTCTGCTCTGTGCTCAGGTTTGGTTGACAGTCCTCTTCATCTTCCGCATCCTGGTGCTGGGGGCAGCAGCAGAGGAGGTGTGGGGCGATGAGCAGTCGGACTTTACCTGTAACACGCAGCAACCTGGCTGTGAGAACGTCTGTTATGACGAGGCCTTCCCCATCTCCCACATCCGCTTCTGGGTGCTGCAGATCATCTTTGTGTCCACGCCCACGCTCATATACCTGGGCCACGTGCTGCACATTGTGCGCATGGAGGAGAAAAGGAGAGAGAGGGAGGAAGAGCTCCGAAAGTCAGGCCGACACTTGGAGGACCACGACCCCCTTTATCACAATGGAGTGGGGGATGGAGGGGGCAAAAAGGAGAAGCCTCCAATCAGAGATGAGCACGGAAAGATCCGCATCCGAGGAGCCCTCCTCAGGACCTACATCTTCAACATCATCTTCAAAACTCTGTTTGAGGTGGGCTTCATTCTGGGACAGTACTTCCTCTATGGCTTCCACCTGAAACCACTTTACAAGTGCCGGCGCTGGCCTTGTCCCAACACTGTGGACTGCTTCATTTCCAGGTCAGAATGACATTTGAACACTTAAATGGCTTGTTGTGGTCTACAGAAAATGAATGTGTATCTATTTGAGTGGTAATCATAATTCTGTTGTCTTTCTCTCTCAGGCCAACAGAAAAGACAATATTCATTATCTTCATGTTAGTGGTCGCCTGTGTATCCCTGATTCTCAACCTGCTGGAGATCTACCATCTGGGCTGGAAGAAGGTCAAACAGGGGGTCAGCAACGAGTTCTCACCCAACTCTGAGTCACTGCTGCTGGGTTCAGATGGCCGAGGGGATGCAGTGACCATGGCAGAGCAGAGCTCTCCTCCTGTGCTGGACTGTTTGCCCACATACACCAGTGTGAGTGAGGTGAATGGAGCCCCAGCTGAGGGCGGCACATACAGTCCCAGTCAAGTGCCCACGGTGATCCCCTTGAATCCCAATACGTCAGCGGCCCCTGTCCCTCTGAAGGGGGACAGCATGATGCTCGAGGCCATTTCCAGTCCTCTTTATGAGAAAGTGAGCATCGGGAGCCACAGTCACATAGCTGCAATGGAGCAGAACTGGAGCAACATGGCACTGGAGCTCCAGTCTTCAGATGGTAAAAACTCCCCCCTCTCTGACCGCCCTCCTGCCCCTTCTCCTCCCAGCTCAGCCTCCTCTTCCCCTCGGCAGGAGATGACCCCTCCACACCCAGATGAAGAGCTGCTGTCCTCTTTCCCCACACTGCCCCGTGATACCCCCCTCAACCTCATCGCACCCAAAGAGGAAGCAGAGAGTGAGGAGGGGGCCTCAGCGCCTAAGCAGCCCCCCACACGACGACTTCACCATAGTCACCAGAGCAGAGATGCACCCGCCTCCGGCTGCCCTCCTGACAGACAACCAGAGGTCCAATCGAGCCAGCAAGCCCAGTATCCGCGCTCGCCCCGATGACCTGGCAGTGTAGCTAAACACACAACACATCACACCATTGCAGTTTTACAAACAGGCCTCGGATTCAGCTCTTTCACGTAAAGGTGCAGTGTGTAGAGTTTAAGGGGCTCGATGAGCTGAACAGAATGTAGCATTCATTTTGTTTTTAATAGCATTTAATCTCACCAAGATACATTATGACTGCTGTGCTTGCATTCTGTTAAGTCACAGAATAGTTCATTGAGAAGAACAATGGACTCTTGTAAACCCACATTGATAGATGTCGTTAATGAACCTGGCCATGTCAATTTAATTTGTTCCAGCTGATCTACAGTTGGTTTACTGCATAGTTTAGCTACATTAGCTATTGTTAGATGGCCACACTTGAATGTAAAGTTCATTTCCTAAGGTGAACCAAAGTCATAAAACATAATATGTACTGTTCAGCTGGTGGTGATGGTGGCTTCCATTGCACCCTTAACAGTAGAAATAACAATCAGACAGAAGCATGTAAGTTTACTGTACTGCACAAGCTGCTGAAATGTAATGTGGGAAATGCTTAGAACCTACACAGTGCACCTTTAGCATTTATACATTTAAATTGCAACATCATTATTATTCTCATTGGCTTTGTTTGTACAAACTAGGTCTCCAACAGCTTCTATTAGTTTGACTGTCTACTAACCTGCTCTCACTTCTCTAAGAGAAGCCAAGAGAACCACGAAATGGAGAATGCATACGAAATATTGCCTTCATATAGGGACATGAGTAAGGAATCTGTAGCAGTTTTGATGGTGGTAGTGATGGCTGGACTAAGTAATGCGTGTAGGAGCATAAGGCAGAGAAAATACGTAATTTTATTAATTTTTTCTTTTCTTTTTTTGCTGGAGGACAGTCGGTGATAGGCTTGCACTTTTGTTCTTTTTCTTTTTCTGTGAGCTGTTGGCAGAAGTGTGTGTCAGTCTGAGTCTCTATGTCTTTATTTCAGCCTGTAGTTTCAATGACGAGGGGGATGCAGCGATAGTTCACTTGTAGAAGTAGATAGGAGACTTGTCTGAGGCAGTCCCACCCTGAGGCCTGGTCCATAGGCTCCACAGGCTGTGTGCACATACATTGTTTTTATTGTTTTTAGAAAAGATACTTTAGTTCATCAGGGGCAACTATATAAAGTCTATAAATATGTAAATAAAGTAGCGTTTATAGGCTACACAGGATGTGTACATGGCACCTTCTGTTTGAAAGTTGTTTCTAATCCACTTGCAAAGATTTGGAGCTTATTCTGACAAAGGCACCACACGTCACTTTATTTAAATTAAAGATCATTGCATTGCAGCTTGGTCAGAGCATTATATCAGTTCTCTTCTGGAGCTTGTGTTTGCAGTGTGTTACTGGACTGTCAAGTTAACCCTCTCTGTTCTGTACATTATCTAGTCATTTTTAGACTAGCTTTAGAGTTTAGATTTCATTTGGGAATACAACAGCACAGCATAATGTGAATGAGTATTATAGGTCTCACTCAGTATTGTTTTATTTCCCCTTTTATTCCTGCCAAAAGTTTACGAAAAGGCTTTTGTAGGTTCTTTGCCTCACAAGAAATTCCCTGCAGCTCTTATTGAAAATGGCCAAGTGTTGAGGAGCAAACAGGAACAGAGACAACAAGGGAGAGTGCTTTGGGGTGAAATTAGTTTTGTACATCTTTATGTTTCTTGCTATGCTTACATTAGTTTTGTATTGCTACTTGAAATAAATAGTATTCAATCCTTTGATATTGGTTGAAGATAAAGTACAAAGAAACTTTAAAGTTTTACATTTCAGAAAGAAAAAGTGAATATTTTTTTAAATTGAAATACTTTTTACACAAGATCTAGTTATATGCTTTTATCTGACTAATAAGAGCACAACTCATCACATCAGATTGTATGTAGTCTTTAAATGTTGAATAGTGGCCCATGTAAATAACTCAGTAACTGTACATGGGACTGGGATGGTACCTAGTACCAAATTTTTACCATAGACCTTACATTGACCATTTGCAAACTAGTTAACCATTCTTCAGGGTTTTTAAACCTAAATATGCTAAAATATGTTTCTACTTGATTAACCAAACTATATACCATATACGCTGCTTGCTTGTCAGATGTTTACAGACTGAAAGATGTCACTGATTCAACCAAAGATACTTGCAAACCAAATGCCAATGAGATTGAAGAAACAAAGAGCACTTTCTAAAGAACACACAATAGCAACAATTTCGATAGCTACAACTATACAAACTGACTATCAAAGCTTTCAGAGGTGTGCGCAAATATTTTTATCCAGGAGCCACTGTTAAATTTTGTTACCGATTGTAAAATGAGGCATATTCATTTATATTGCGGAAATGTTCATAACCTTGTTGTTCCGCACTGTTCATAGTATATTTGATATGTAGATTAAGATTTGCACAGGTAGATAGTTAGACCACTTAAATGATGCTATAAATAGAAAATAACAAAGGGTGTCCTGGGAGGATGCATATTAACATATTTGTTTATTTATGGGAGAAGTGCTACCAATACTGGACTTGAACTGCATAGTGACTCTAAAAGTGACTGTTTTTTCTGTCCTTAAGATGGATTTTTAGATTTTTGGGCCCGACTTTTTCACCATGGATGTGGAATTTTCATGGTTCTCCCAACAACAGCTGAGACATACCCCATTGTGTTGACAAGAGGAATGCTTTGACTCCCAATGTTCAATGTCTCTGAACAGAAGTGCCTTGTGTCTGTGTAAGAACATGTTGATGTAAATGTCAATTTACCTCAGATGTTTACAGAACTGTTACTGAATAAAACATTTTGTACCAACCCCACTTTTGATGACACTTTCGGTCATTTCTCATTACTAAAGTACTCTGTTACTCAATGTAATGTATTTTTAATATTCATGAATATGCTAATTGACATCACCTCATGTTATGCTTCTATAATTGAATCAGCTCACATACAGTTCTGTGTAAATTATGTAGTTCCATGTTTTGCTGGTCTTTCAGTAGCCTGTGCACTTGTGTCCCAGAGTATGTGTGTGCCCTCACAGCCTCGCCCATGAAGCTGTGCTGAGGCAGGCACTTCCATTATTCCCACTGAAAGTCCTGGGGATTTTGTCAGAACAAAAAACTCTTCAGGATCTGAAAAGGCCTTGAATGGCGGTTAATGCCATCACAACTCACTGGACAGCAGACTACAGTGTGCACGTGTCCCTGCTCCCAAAAGAGACTGTCTGCTACTGTACTGTTGAGTAGGGCTTCAAACCAAATTCACAGGAAATTTGATAGTGAAAAATACATCAAATCTGAATCAACTACAAAGTTGTACAGTTTCTGAATATTTCAACCCCCAATTTCAACTACAAATACTGCATTAGACTGCATTACAACAGCTTTATGATAGTTGTATAATTAACTTTGATCCATTTTATTTAGAAATTTACAGCCTGAAAATATTATAATAATTGAATTAAAAGGCAATCAGCCCAACGCTGGGTAGGGCCCCCTTGTGGTCAAAATGAAAACTAATCCACTCCAAAAATTAAAGCAAATTAATTATTTTTAGTATAACTACTATACGGTATAAGTACTATACTTAAGTAAATGAATAAATTCAAACATAGTACAAAGACTTTAGCAAAAGGGTTTATTTACAAAGAAAAAGAAAAGAAACCCTTGTTATTAGGCTATTCATTCCTATTTTACAACGTTATTCCTCACACCCAAACTGCTGGGCAGGTAAATTCTGAGGCTGTGGGGCTATTCTGCTTGCAGTCAATAACATGGGAGTTGCATATTCAAAATACACTCCACCTTGGTATAGTTTGATCCCATCTGAACTGCAGTGGGCAGCATCAATGTTTGACAAGGGAAGGGGCAGGTCTCGGAGTACAACCCTAGGAGTGGCACTCAGGTCAATGGCCCGTAAACTGCGACCTGTAGAAATATGTAAACATGCAAGTAATGTTGAACGTTTTTGCGCATGTTTGAAATGTTGTGAAAAAACTAAATACTAACCTTGAATAACATACACTGTATCCTCAGAGGGACACACAAAAGCCGCGTCTACTTTTCCTTCAATGTTCAACTCTTCTTTGAGGGTTTTGGGGTATCCTTCAATAAGAGTGTAATGGGCATCTCCTCTGTAGATGTACACCTTATCATTCTGCACACACATTTTGAACACAAAGTCAATTTAGATATAGCCAATATTACATAAAAGAACTGCGCTCAGTCCTACCTTGATCATGTACATTCTGTCAGTGTAAGAGAAGACTGCATCCACTCCACTGGCCACCTCTCTCCAAGACCTTTTAATGGGGAAGGCATGAAGACCATCTCGAGCAGTGTCCAAGCGCATGTAGATGGGACCTGAAGAGCACAATAATTTCATTCAGTTCAGTCACTGTACAGGTACGATTATGATTCTACCACCATTGCGCTAATAAACGGCAGGTAGGCTTCTGTCTATGGTTGCTAATACAGCCAGAACCCAAATACAACATAGACCTAGTGTATGAAACACCACTGGATAACTCAAAATTACTCACTTCATTCCATGTACAAGTAAGACTCGATAAATAACAATAATCTTTAACAAAAATAGAAGAAAAACAGAAATGTTACTTTGAGCATAAACATTTAGAAGATGAATTATCAGCAGCTTGCAGGAAGCCCACCCCAACACACCTGACCAGCGGCTAACAGGTAAGGTGGCTAGCAGCAGAGCAGATGCTCGCTACAAGATGAAAAATGGGTAAAGTAACCCGTAGCAGGTATTTACATTGATTTACTAACTTGAATTTAGTTAATTACATCCTTTCTATGGTAAATGTTAGATAAATGTTTTTTGTCACACAGTACAGGTAAGTTAGCTTGAATGAATGGCTAATTACTAATATAATTGCTAATATAATTTGGTAACAAGATATCTAGAACCGCCCTTCTGTTGAAATAAATATGTAAAAACCATGGTATTGTAAATTAATGTAAATAATAATATTAGGAAATACATGTTATAGAGAAAGTTTGTTTAGGCTACTATAGAAAACCACAAATGTGACTGAGATTTGAAGTAGCCTGTAGGCTAATGTTAGGATAAATAACTAGGCTTAGGTGGTGTATAACTACTGCTATGATGTTATTGATGTACTGCTATATTTTATTATTGTACTATTATAATTCACTATACGATGACCCAGAAAACAGGGACTAGATAAAGGATGAGGGATGCAGAGATAGGTTCAGTTCATGTACAAGATATTCTATTTCTATCTATATGTCTAATCAATTAACTAAATAGGACAAGGACTTATTGATAGGGATATGCTGACTCACGACTCATCACCCTGATCATACCAGCAAGATGCTCCGGTAAGGGGAGTGAGATGAATCCAGGGGATCCTTGTCACAATCAGATAAGATTGTGCAACGTGCCAAGAGGCCTGGCTGGCTTGTGCACCAAGGAAGAGGCACCAAGTCTAAACCAAGGTCGCCTCCCACTATAGTTTGCGTATAAAAATCATTGTATAGGAGTAAATATTCAGTCTCTGCATGGGAATGTCAGCAGAGACTCCTTGTACAAGTATGACTTTGGAATAAGTAAATTATCTGGACTTTATTTCTGTTTCAAGTGTAATTTTTTTGTCTAAGCAGAAACTAACGAACACGTGAGGAAAAGGGTTATTTTCCTCAACACTAGCTATGTTGTTAAATGTTGTTTTATGTTAATTCTTACTAGTATATCATTATTGTGTATGTCTTGGGTTTTTACCTGCAAAGAAATACGTCTTGCCGGTATCATCAGTGGTAATGGCATCCAACTTGATGTCACTGCACTTGGGACGCTTATAGCCATGCCCATGCCCTAAAATGGATGCAGAATATTTTTATTTAGTGTGACAAGGTCTAACAAAGCCACTCATTTGCTTTGTGTTATGTTTCTAGGCTCACCAAACCCTTTGTCACATCTCATGAAGAAGTTGCGGGCATCCTTGGGGTAGTTTCCGGTGACCTGACCTGTCACTGGGTGGAACCTGGTGAAGTTGTGTCCATGGAAACAGTAGAAATGTTCCAGCCAACGCAGGGCGGAGGTGCAGTTCGGCAGGTGCGTCCACGACTTTGTCTTCACTGCCTTGGTGGGGATGTCATACACGTATACATCTTGTCCTACAGAGAGGTGGGTAAACATTTACTTTTACTTGGCTAATGCATCCTATGCTATTTTATTAAAGGACTTATATAACTCTGTTTTTTTGATCTATGTTATAAAGCTGTTTTTTCATGAAAAACATAACCAAAGTTGTGTTTTGTTTCATTCACATTTTGAACAAACCTTGCATATTTAGGAGTTCACTCTGTTCCACCTTATGATGTCATGTGTAATACAGTAAATGCTCCACGGTGTTTTTAATCTCTATGCACTCATCTAAGATCAATTAATTTTAGATGTGGAATTGCTAATCTCTAATGAACTAAAGGTAAAAGGTACCTGTTAACACAAAAACTATTGCTTCATGATATCACAAGGTGAAATGGAGCTTTGGCAATGTAGACAGACTAATAATAAAGGGTTCTCAAACTTGTGTGAATGAAGCAAAACACAACTCCACAAAACTAAGTTTTTGAAGCGTTATTCACATTCTAACATGGCTACCACCAATCAGTGGATCTGATCACTCTACTAATTTAATCATTTTTGGCTACTCTACCCATGCATTTACAGTTCAAGAGTTAAAACACAGACTATTTAAAGCTATCTGGCTATCTTTTTTATATGCCAGTAATATATCATTATATCAAATTTTATCAGTATATTTTGGCATTATTATTTAATTTTTTTGTCAAATTAACAACATTGAGCCATTAAACGCATGCATTTATATTGTAGTATTTCTAAATTTTGTGCCTGTAAGTTCACATACCTTTAAAGAAAAGCACAGAGTCCGATTTGCATTCCGTTTTAGGACACTCCACTGCAGCACCCAAGTGAGAAGGCACTCCTTGGAAGTCCTCTTGGATAGTTTTAGGATAACCTTCCTCCAGACTTTCGTTATAATAGCTGAATACTTTATCATCCTTTGAAAAAACATTGCTATTGGTTGTGTGTCATAACAGATAAAATGATGAGGCTCGCTGCAGCAGTTATAGAGACAGGGGTGATGATTTTCAGGTGGAATTACAGTTGAATTGGAGCCAAGAGTACTGCGATGCTCACTTCATATTTGGAACGTGGTAGCTAGCGGGTTAGCCATACAGTCAATGGTTGTGAAACTTACCTGGAAAAAATAGATGTGGTCGTGGTCATTGGAGTTTTCTGGGTTGTGCATTCGGAAAGCAGCATCAACATGACCAATACCATGAATGTCGTCTAGCTCTTTGAAGAAATTTGTAGATGGCTGAGCATCACCTTCGTAACCCTTCCATAAGTGAGAACCTAATGAAATGATTGAAATTAACTGTTTTGTACATTTAGAGACATTGTTCTATGAGAATTTTAGCTATAATTAAGACCAGTTGACTAACCTTTGAAGAAAAAAGTTCTTCCTTTCTCATCAGGGACAATTGCATCAAACTCGATGCCTGAACAGCGATCTGGAAGTGCAGCCTGTGTGCTTTCTAAAATTTGGGGGCAAAATATGTTAGTAAGAAATATAAAACATTATTGATTAAAATAAAAGGTTATATACCTGGTTCTGTTGGTTCTTGTCTTTGAAATTAAATAAAAAAGAAAGAAAGAAAAGAAAACAAATACATTTGATTACACAATGATGAGTTCAAATGAGCAGTGATAGTAGTAGTTATTCATTGACATTGAGTAAATACAACTTTGGACAGCTTCTTTTAGGATTATGAAATGAAACAAGCAGCATGCTAATTTAAATGGACCCTTTTAGAGAAGTTAATTACCTTGTCATAATCAATTTACAATGTGCATTTGACTGACTGTAGTTGATAATACATTAGAAACAATATGAATTTTGCTTATACCGTTGTGCTTTTAATTAACTCCCATATTGATCTTTTGTTTTGTCATTTACAAGTTTATTTAAAAGGTTTTAACTCAAATTGCCTTTATCAAAAAGTGATTTGCCCTCCCAGACTCCACCCCGACCGTAAAGCTGCCTCCCTTTTTTTTTTATTCTTCTCATCCAACTCCAAATTTATGATAAGCCTACAAACCAATTAGAGGTAAATGGATCAATAAGTGGGCTAGTACTTTACTTTGCTTTGTTTTAACTTTGCCATTGCTTTCACGAAAATGTGTATATTTAAAAAGCTAATTATACTCACGCTGGGGCTCCAGAGGTAAAAGCAAGCAGCAGGCACAAAAAGAGGAGGGTTGATAGCAGCTTCATTTTGGTGTAGTGAAGAAGCACTAATGAGGCAGAGACTGACTGCAGAGAGTGTCACTGTGTGTGCAAACAGCTGAACTTATACCGGTGTGTGTGTGTGTAGAGATGTTAGGTAACCGTGTTTTGTGAGTTTTTTCAATGACATTTTGGAAAGTTTCGCTGTTGACCAATGACTGATGTGATGTTAAAGTACAGTGTTTATTTGTTGAATTGTTCTTTTAGAGATTTCTGGTAATGGTTGCGGAATATTGGAAGAATTTGTTCTCTTGTAACAGTTACTCAATGTTAAAGCAAACAACAAAGAATGGTAAATTGCATTTTATTCGTATTTTTGATGCAGAAAATATAATGTTCCCAGTCCCCAAGAAAAAAAGTATGATTTTATGATTATCATTATTTGTATTTTCATAATCAATTTCAGACATTAGAAATGATTAGTGTAACAGACTGCCTTTATATTTAAAACCAAAGCACCAAAGATTGATTTAAAAAAAAAAGCAACAAGAATCCCAGTATATAATATATAAGAAGTTTATAAAGCATATCCAAATAGTAGGTGAAAGTAAAAACTCTTCATAAAGTTGGGTATTGTTCTCTTTACATGCATAAGTACATCATAATTAATCCTCCGGATGGGACTTGTAGCGGTAGATCTTGACACAGTGGTTCATGCTGTCAGCCAGAGCCATGTGTCCATCAGGAAGCAGGGTCAGGCCTCTGGGGCTGCTCAGGTTGTCATTGACCAGGGGCCAGCCAACGCCCTTGGATGGATAGATGAGCACACGGTGGTACTGCTTACCCCAGTCAGCCACAAGGACATCCCCATCACTGTCAATGCACAGACCCCAGGGACTGCTCAGGACAGGCCCCAGCCCCGAGCACACTCCCAGGATTCTGATGGTGGTCCATCCAGGGTCCAGGACTCGAATACATGGCACCCGCCCTGTCTCATTGCCTCTCTCTGACACTGCCATCAGCCCTGTGCTGAGACAAGTAGCCACCAGATATGGCCTGTGGTACCCCGTCACCACTGTGCGCTCCAGTCTCACTCCCGTTTTAGGGTCCAGCTTTAGTGCAGTGAGGCTGCCTCGTTTAATATCAGCCACCAAGAACTCGTCATGTCGTGTTACAGTCACCCCTCTGGGTGCATCCAGCTCTTCATTAGAGGAGCCAATCATTGTTCCTCCAAATGTTTGCAGGAGGCGGCCATGACGGCTGAAAACCAGCACTGCTCGCTCTGCTGCACAGGTGAGCGCGATAAGGCCATTGGAGTTCACAGCCACATCGAAGAAGTTACTGATGCGAGAAGGCCTTTCTGTTCCGGTAGGAGACACTTGTTGAACGAGATTCTTCTGTATGTCTGTCACTTGAATCCGAGCATTTCCACAATCTGTTATATACAACTGTCCATTAACAGTGGCATGGAGTCCGCTTGGTAAGTTAAAGTCATTTCGGCCTGATCCTTGTTTTCCAATCTGTTTGATTAGAACAGCAGCATCAAGTGCAGTAGACACTGTCTCCTCCTCTAATTCCTTCAAATGAGGCTTCTCTGTGTTCTTTTTAGTTTCTCTGGCTTTCTGTACTTTCTCTCCATCTATAGCAGACATGGACAGTGATCTGCTCACACGGTTTAAGCCAGAGCCTCTGGTGAAACAAGACTTAGATCTTGACTGTCTTTCTGAGCTTGCACTGGCACTGTCTGAGTGGGTGCTGCTTTTACTTGTATAATCTGAGGCCAGCTGCATTCTGTTGATCTTTCTGATTCCACCTCTGTCTCTCTTGTCGCTGGTGATCAGTGGGCGAAGCCTGCCTGATAGGTCAGCTGTGGACATTGCGCGGCGATGCTCCTGCTTTAATGACCCATTCACTGGAGTATTTACATTGTAAGTATAACAGCAGTCTTCACTTTCAGTTGGAGATGGGGGACTGCCACTGTCCATTGACTGAGTTGAAGTCTTTTTTCTGAGTAATGTTTGCTGGGGCAGTGAACGCCGTCTTGTTAAATCCACTAGGCTGTGTCTCGACAGTAAACCTTTTCTTTTGATTTTTGGGGAAACTGCTCCAGCAATGCTCCTTATGTTAGTCTCTTCTGGAGGACAGGAGGGTTCCTCACATGAGACCAGGACCAGAGCCTTTTGTTTCCTTTTGTTTTTTATAGTAGGTCTCTTCTTACCATTTTGCCTCCCATCAGATTCATCTCCCTCAGACTCTCCCTGACTGAACGCTGGAGGAATAGCCAGGAACAGATCCTGCCCTTGTGTCTCCGAGCACACAGACTCCAGCTCCTCATCCTGAGAGGACTCCGATGCTCTTCGACGCCTTGGTACAGGAGATGTTGGTGATTTAAGATCATCTTCATTCTCTGTAGAGCTTGACAAGCGCAGTTTCCTGACCACACGCATTTTGCTATCGTTTGGCTTTTTAGTTTCTCCTGGTTTGCTGGACTGTGGGTCTTTTCGGATTTCAAGTGGAGTAATGTTGGTGAATGTGCCTTCTCCTGAATGTAAAGCACATTTCTGTCCCTGGACACCACAGACACCAATGGGGTAGGTCATCCCTTGTTCTTGAATTTCAACAACTCCAAGACTCAGAGTTTTAGACCAGCCAGTTGATACAAAATTGACTCTCTTCAGAGTGAGCGAGATTTCCCATGGCTGTGTGACCTCTGATACCCCTCTCTGGAGTTGGTTCTTGTTGGCACCCCCAGCACTACTGCCCCATCTTTGAATCTGCTCCTTCAGCTGAACAATTTTTCTAATCTGTTGGTCGACCATTGACTGTACAACACGCACAGCTGCAGCATTCTCTCTTTTCACTTGGTCGAGCTGCCTCTGGGCATCTCTGTGATCTTGTTCTATCTTTTCCAGCAGGCGGCGCTCTTCTCGTTGGGCTTCGATCACAGCATTGTCTAACTGACGGTTGACTTCTTCCACTTCATTCTGCTGTCTTTCCCTGAGGGTCAGCAGTTCTTGTTCCCCTTGCTCGAGGTTGGCAAGGGCCTGCAACACCCATGGAGGCGGAGAGGACAAAGATATGGGTGTAAAGATGGATTCCCGTGGGGTGAGGGAGGGGGGTGGTGGTGCAGAGGTCTCTTCTTCTTTCTGTTTGGGAGTGCTGTGTGACAGGAGAGCTGAGAATCCTGGCAGGGGTCTTCTTTCCGAATGGGACCTTAGCAACATTGTAGAAAGTTGCCTGGAACAATCCTTTTCAGTATTTTTGTTTTTCTCTGTGAAGAGAAGGGGAAAAACAGGGATAGGTTAGACAAGTATGTTTACAATACGTACTGTTAGATCATCAGAGTTAGATCAGTGGCATACTTTTGATTAATAAAACCTACGCATCATTCTATTATCAAAGGTTTCAGTATATGTAAAATAATTCTTTAATCCCTTGGGAAATGCCTTTGTGCTTCCTGTCGATCCAAGGATATCATATGTGTACATTTGTCTCATCTTTATAGAACTGGGGCACCGGCCTTTTTCTTGACATGTTATCCACCTGACACAATATTCTGTTTCTCACAGACTCAAAAGTGGTCTCATATAACCACTGTCCTGCTTTCGCCTGCGGTTTGTACAAACAGAAGTGCAGCCAAAATGCCAATCATTAGCTCATCTGCCTTAAAATTACAAGAGTAGCTAATATATCCACTATAACTCTTTTACCTACAAATTTCTGTTGTTAACTGAACTAAAATTAACTGAAATGGTGCTACTTGATGGGGCCAAAATGTACCAAATTAGCCCTTGTTTTTATTACTACCATTTATATTCTTACTCTTTGTTATTATAATATAATGTGATGTGTGAGCTACTGTGTCCAAATAATTTCCCTTGTGGATCAATAAAGTTTTTCAATAATCAAATGTAAATCTAAATAAGGACATTTTATTTTATGCAGACAGATAGAGACTATGCTGAAACTGCCATTTGCATTAAAGCTGTTATATCTGTAGCAAATATAAAGCCATACATTCTTCTTAAAGGTAGTCTTTAATCTTCACCTACACTCAGTCCGTCCTATCGCTTGTCATTGAATCTCAACAGTCTTCTGGTTACTTCCGTGTGCAGTACAGACCCCTATTGTCGGAAATGGCATTACCTATCAGCTCGAGGCACTGAAACTGAGCCCCGTCTTTCATCATAGATATTAGGTATGTGACATGCAGCCTGATCAGGAGGCTACTTGAGTATTTCAGAGTGACCATATAATTTGCATTGGATTCTGATTCTGAGGGGCAATTGTGGGTGCGTTTGTTAACAGAGTAGATCTAGTCTGAGCCAGTTACCCTCGGAGCAAAACAACAAGGCTTTTGCATGGATGAAAGGATTGGTGTCAGTTTACGGCTGCATGTTCACAATACAGTCCCCCTGGAAACATATGACCTCAGATCATCAGTGGATAAAATCTGTTCCCATGTTTTTAAACGATGTCAGAGATCTTGGTTTCAGACAGGTTTTAAGTGTGAGTCTCTAGGGAATATCTGGAAAGTTGGAAAAATTACTGAAGGAAGTTGCAAAATGAATAGTACAACATTTTGATTGCTTACAAAACAGTTGATTGATAAATTAAATCAAATTAATTAAATGTTTGTTTATGTTAATGTATAGGGGAGAAATTCTAGAGAGTGTCAGTAGCAAATCCCTGTTACTCTCCTGGACTGTGGACACTGTAGCCTCTCAAATTTCTCCACTTTAATGTTGAATGAGTAGCACTAGTTGCTAAGTTACCAGACTAAGCTCCCGTTTGCTCAAGTGCAGAGACTATGGAATAAATAATACCATTCATAATTGACAAGAGTTTGCAGAAGGTCCACATGCATTCCAACGCATCAAGACCAAAGTATGCTATGAATATTCACTGTGGCATTTTCAATTTAAAAAACCTAAATATGCAATGAATTTTAAAATGTAATAAAAATTCAAACATTGAATTTTTCACATAGTTCTTAGCACAGTAATCTCAAAATCTAACTTTTTTTTTTGTTATAGCTGAGATAGCTTGCTAGATAGATAGATAGATAGATAGATAGATAGATAGGTGTTGATTTGTCTTAAATGCATCTATAAACATAACTTTATCTGTTACCAAACATCAGATTACTTCAAAGCTTTTTGTAATTAAACTTTTCTAATATACCGATATATTTCCTACATTTTCAATTTGCAATGCCTAATTAGTAGCTTTTTCTTATTGACTCAAGTTTTCATTAAGACCACCTGTTTAGAAAGTATCTTGCAGTATCATTCAGAGTATTTAGGTCATACCTGAACACAGGATGCGTGCGTCTTCATGTGTTGCTGGGGCTGGTCTGTCCTCCAGCCCTCAGTCGTACGATCTCCCACTTGTGTCTGTCACACCCCCCTCTCACTTGCTCCCCTCCAAGCCTTTTCACTGCATTCCTTACAGGTTGTTGGCGATAGTGTCACTTGACTCAGTGGGCTATTGTTGTCATTGTCGAGTGGCATAATTTAAAGTTTTGCTTGAAAAAATATACTTTCGTCTAAATGAACTGGGGGCCTATTCTCATTTGTTACAGCAAGATACTACATACATACAATATTTGATACATGAATGCAGACACAAGCAAAATAACAAACAAAAAACTAGTGCCATCCATTTTTGTTTTGATTACGAGACAGTAAATTATACTGCATTTCTACTACATAGACTACATTAGTCTTTGTTTCATTATTAGTTGTGAGTAGTTGATGCACCTGTTGTTGCTCTCAATGTTGCATTCTACAAAATCGCCACTAGATGTCAGCAGATAGAAAGCATCAGCCTGAAAATGTTAGCGGCTTTTTAAAAGATGAAGGTCTACAGAGAAGCAGCAGTAGTTTGCAAAGGTTTGCAAAGGTGATTATGCTTTTTTCTGCTCTATGTTGATGTGGACTTTTTGCTTCTACTTTTCAATCATTATAAAAGTTATTTTATTTTTATTTATTGACCAAGGTGAGCCTGCCTAACATATCTAGATTATGTGATACAAGTTGCAGTCAATACCTAACTGTTCTCTATTTCATTTACATATGTATTCAAATTAACACCAGTACTGATGCAGCTAGTTCATAATCAATATTTTTTTGTTTACCATTCTGTCTAATTATAACATATCTACTTAAAATTGTAAGAATTGATAAACTATGACAAACTACTGCTTCAATTACTTTTTGGTAAACAAAAAAATGGGATACAGAAGTGTGCGTTTTGCCTTTTTGCATTAATTTTACTATTTGATTATTGAGTTGTATGGCTCAGTGTTAGAACCACAGCATCACCACAACAAAATCTTAATTATTAGTAACATGTTAAAGTGCTGAAATAAGCTTTTAAATGTCCTATATTTAACAAAGTTGACTCTTGTGATGTTTATGCCATGTTAAAATGTTTTTACCTCCTCAAAACCATACCTGAAGTTGTGTTTTGTCTCATTCACACGTTTGAGTAACCATTTAATAGTCTGTCTACATCTCCAAACTCAAAATGCGCTGCTCCACCTTCTGATGTCATGAAGTGCTACCATTTACCTTTTGTTCAGTAGAGATTGGCAATTCCAGAGTTCAACATCCAAATGATTCTAGTGAAGGTGTATGGAGTTTAAAAACACAGTGATACACAAGGTGGAACAGGGTATTTTCTGTTTGAGACAAGAACTAAACCTAAATATGTAGGGTTTGTGCATTAAACATGTGTGAAACAAAACACAACTCCAGGTTTTTGATGAGGTATGAATAACATAGATCAAACACAGATTTAAAAAAATGCATAATATGGGCCCTTTAACATGACAAAAATCTTTATTGTTTGTAACATGATTAAATGCCTAAATTAGCTTTTAAGGTCTCAGAGTTGGGACCTTCCACTGTTTTAAGCCTTAAGCGTGGTGACAGCTGTACTCTTTACAAGCTCCAACATCTTCTCACCAATTATCTTCACCCACACAGACACTTCGGTCGCGGTGTGGCCATGCCCCCTGGTCCTGAGGCTCACGTCACAGAGGCTGGGTGTCACTCGAGGTCCACAGGCTGCCCACACTGGTGTTGTGACGGATTATTTCTATCTCCCGCCCTGTCAGCAGCGATGGGGAATTATGGGAGCCTAAGGTAGCATCAGGACCGTCGTGTTATTGATATCACCATTCAAACCCGTACAATCCAGCTGCTCGCCCGGCCTCACACATCAGCGCAATTAAATCTCCATCGTACAACAGCCTGCGCGCGTGGCAGAGAGTAATGGGACCAATAGTTACTGTAACAAAACAATAATGTGATTCAGCATGGCAGCATCACAAATAGATGTATATACAGGGCGCCTATGTGACAGGAAACGTAATTGGCTATTATTACCTTCCCCAAACAAATGGAGGTGTCAGAGCACTGCAAGCAAACTGTTGCAAACAAACAATTAAAAATAAGTTTGTGAGATTTTTTGTAGGGTAAAATTAGAGAGGTGGTCAAGACAAGTCATATTGTGCCAGTCTCCTCCACTTTGCATAAAGCAGGCAATATTAGGTGATGAATATGGTAATGGTCCGCGTTCTTGTGGGACTATCTCCTTTCAGAGGCAAGATCTGGTTCTGCTGTTAGATTCGATTAATTCCTCTTCACGCCAATCCTCATTTTGGTGTCCCCCTCCACGCCCAGCGACCCCTCCTTTCTCCCTAACACTTTAGGCCTATGATATTAGATGAACAATCGCAGAAACAAAACGAGCTGGAACAACCAAGATGGGAACAGATGGCACGTAATTGCCTGGTGGAGGAAGCCAGGGAGTCAATTTTTACCCGTCCTGGGGGAGTTGCAGTTGGAGAAAAAAGAAAAAAAGTGCAGGTGCATTTGTTTTGATCAGATATGGCCTGGAGGAGGCATCTGAGAAATATGCATTGCACACAAGCATTAGGGAGGAGGATTGAACAAAAGAGCCCGTCGTGTTGGTGAGCTTTGATCAGGCCAAGGAGGTAAATGTGTATCTGAGTCAACAGCAGCAGATGCATCACAAATTAATATCACGCTGAAAGTGTTGTGAAAACTGTCAAACTTTTCATATGACGCTCCAGTCTGCCTCCAAATCTGTCAGCTCCATTTTGAGCTTCAGCAACGAAGCCGGGGTAAAAATAAATGTGGGAACAAGACAAGTGGTGGTTTGGGAAATTCCAAATGGATAAATAAACTAATTAAGGGATTACAAGTGAAAGTTTATTTCAGTAGCTTTTCAATTGTCTTTGTGCCATATTTTCCTTTTTTTCCTATATGAATGTTGTTTTAGGCTATATATTCTATGTAGGCTATTATATCTTATAACTTTAAAATTTTGAATAATTTTATGATGATCCAAAATAAATATGTGTGTATATTATTCTTATATTAATCTATGTAACATATGCATCCTTGTTAAATATCTTGGTGAAAAAAGCATTAAAAATTACATCTCAAAAGGGATATAGACACTTTGTTGATGGAAATGCTCATTGATTATTCTCTTAAGCCGTACTGCCTTTCGAAAACCAGTTAAGACTCTGATAACCATTTATTGATCTTTTCAATTACACCAAGACAAATTTTCAATATTATAACACAGCTGTATCATCATGTGCTCTGAAATTATATATTGGAAAACGGATTACTCTGTTGTAGCCATGTCTTCCCATTGACCATTGTCATTGCCAGAGGAATCATAACAAATTGCTCATTCCACAGTGACCCATTATGGCAATCAATGGATCAATGAAATGTGAAAAAGACCATATGCGCATCCTAACATTGTCCAATTAGTCTTTCTAATGCCTTTTTCAAGGGCCCATATTATGCTATTTTATGATCTATGTTAAAATTTTGTTTGCTCAACAAAAACATACCTAGAGTTGTGTTTCATTCACATATCTTTAACACATATGTAAAACACATTTAGGCTGCGTTCTTCTCTCAGACTGAAAACACTCTATCCCACCTTGAGATGTGATATGGTAACACAGAAAGTGCTCCACTCCATACACCTTCACTAGAATCATTTGGATGATTTTTAGGTCCTGATTTGTCTATCTCTTCTGAACAAAAGGGACAATGTAGCTGTTAGGTTGAAAATTATCAGTACATGACATCACAAGGAATAGAGTGGAATAGAGCATTTTGAGCATTGGAGATGTAAACAGACTAATTATAAAGGATTACTCAAACATGTGTGAATGAAACAAAACACAACTACGGGTATGTTTTTGTTAAGGTAACAACATCTTACCATGGCTTAAAGCTTACAAGAGTCAATTCTGTGTAATATAGGACCTTTAAAACTCTATATCTTCACAACCCTGCCAATATGGAAAAGTCTAAAGTTACAACCCCATAGTGCAACATCTACCTCCCTAAAATGGGAATTATTGCACCAAAGGTTTCACAGAACACATGCAATCTAATGTAATAACTCTTTACTATCTATACACTGTCTTTCTACTCATTCCTTATCTCCTAATGTAAGATAATGATTCCTTCTCATCCTGATACATTAATTTCTCCCGCGGGTGTTAACAGGAAAGCTACTTGTACAAAGCCACATGGCCCTGTTTGTGCTCTCCCCTCTTCATCCTTGGACATGAATCAGTCGCATACTGTACCAAGATGAATTTCTGCTCCTTTTTTCCGCCTGTCCTCTAAGCTCTGACCACATCTGTTCAATTACCAGCATGGAAAGTGCATTACCATTGGCTTTGTTGTTGGAGATGCTTGATTTTCTTAGTAAAAAAGCAGATGAATTTATAATGCTGTGATCCCGTCTGTTGTGAATCTCTTGAGCCGTAGCGAGGCCTGGGATCAGAATGAGCATTTTGATGAGCTATAGGCCTTCTCTTCCTCCTTCTATTTTTTCACTTTTTTTTTTTTACTATCCCAAACTTGCGCTGGCCGCCCAATATCAAACTAATAAATTACAGCCCCCGTCTCCCACATAACTCAGTGATAAATAAAAAAAGGCTCTGCCATGGTGTGCAGCTGTGACCCAGGGTTACCTAGCAACAGGTCATGCCCAGACGTGATGCGCCAAGGTGGAGATGCACCTCTGAGGAAAGGGGGAGGAGAGGGTTGAGGGGAGGGGGTCTCATCCTCACTCTCTATGACCCTTGACAGATAGAAAACGCACTCAGAGGAAACGGTGCTTGATTGACAGGGATATTTGGAGGAACCCCGGACTATCCATTACTGCTTTGAGACTGAGCTGGACTTTGGGCATCTTTATATCTCCTAAAAAAGATGCAGTTTTATGAAGCAATTGACTTTTAAATGCCATAGTGGTAAATCTTCCTGCTTTAAATGGCGCTATAAAAGAATAAACAAGGTTAGGGGTTAGTAAGTACAGGCCACATTGGAAACATATGGTAAATGTGCCGCAAATGCAAACAGTACAGGCCTACAATAAGATGATCAATGTATTGCAATATTGTTCTAGTAATGTAACTGATTACTACAATAAACACTGTGAGATCCTTGCATAAAATGGTATAGTGCAGGTCTGACCAGTAACTTGTCCTCATCATGATAGAAAGACTTAATGCTATACTGTGAAACATTTCAGACAAAGTAATAACATTTCCAAGGAGAAAAGCAGGTGGTGCACCCTCAACCAGAAATGTTACATAATGTACCTTTAATGCACCTTTAGTATTGTTTTCTTGTTTTTTAAGAGCAAAAGTTTTTTTTTTTTAGCAATATTAATTTAAGCTGTCTCCAACATGTATTAAAGATTTTTGGTCTATATAGAATATTGTGCCATGAACATTGCCATCTGAAACCAAGCAATAGTTTTATGGCAAAAGTGATCAACAGTCAGTTCTAATTCCCAAATTGAACATTGTTAAATCATGGTTGGATGGGATGGTTTTCTAATATGGTTCAATCTTACTATAAATACCATATTCAAACTAAACAATGTCTTTTTTTTCTACAGCTCCACAATCAGCTTGCCCGGAGAGTGGTGTGATGCTAACGCTAACTGACAGGCCTAAAAAGATTGAGCAGTAAGCAGCCGAGACTCTCAACCGCCGCGGTGCACAATGCCTTTGCCAGAGCAGGACACAGCGGCGATGGAAATGAGAGCGGCTGAGAGCAGTTCAAGCCCGCACGCCCGTCCTCTGTTGCCTGTGCGACTGAAGCCTCTGGGGGACTGTGCAGCTGTGTGAGGTTAGCACATGGTCCAGTTAGGGCCCACACACACAAACATGCACACACTCTGTTTAGTGGCTGTACTTAAGCAACGTTTATTTCATGAAATCTGTAATAGTCACTTTCACAACGCTGAGTCTTACGTTGGAGATTAAGAGCATGTATACCACTGTTCTGTATCACAATAGTGCAGCAAATGGTGCACTATGTTGTTTATATAGTGGGGGATGCGCTACCTGGATGTTATGGCTTTGCTTGGAATGTTCCAGAGCAATGCATTGAATGTATCTGTTTTGTGCAAATAAAGTCAAATAGATATTTTATTCATCTCCGCAGATCTGACCTGTAACTTGGCCTGGTGGCATCATTCAAATCAAGATTAATACTGTGTAACATTTCTGGCAAAACAATAGCATTTCCAAAGAGACTTTACACTGAATTGGCATCAAATCTCTTTATTACTTGTATGTAAATTCTGAATACAATCTACTTTTAATGATATTTCACACTCAACAGCAATTGATACATTCAAGAGATTGAAAGTATAGGTTGATCATTTTCTTAAACTTAATAAATATTTTGAAACCTATAATACTGATTTCTGTTTACTCCTGCCTGCACAGATCATCTCTCCTGAGAGTTTGAGTCCTCCGTGGCTGTCATCTTGTGTTTCTACCCCAACAAGTTTTTTTCCCAGAATCCCGCTGAGAAGCAGGTAAAGACTTGGACACGCTGTGGATGTGTGGCTAATGGGCAGTATAGACACGATGCTAATTCACAGCTCGCAAACATGACATATGCCACCAGAGGCAGCTGTGAGTAAAATGGGCATCCATCACAGACGCTAACAACTCTGATTAAAAATACATAATGTGCAAGCAGCCCCCTGATGCCGCCGTCAAGCCATTTTGGGTCTAATTGCAATTGGTCTCCGTTATGATCAAAGGCAAGTCACACCTGCTCGCCTTTAGCTTTCGTTTCACTGATTACACTTTCAAATTTCATCAACGTCAACTTGATAGATTTGAAATTATGAGGTAAACCTGTTTACTGGTGGTCACTTCCATCAAAATTCGCCTCTCTGCCCGACAACAGAAAAAGGCTGGGTTTAAAATAAGAGCAGCAACAGACACTTGGCAAATACAATCCTTAAACTGTGCCAAAAAATGTGTCTCCCCTTCTATCCTCCCCTCTGCATCGCCACCTTCCCCACCACCTGTATCCCATGGGCGTTTGTGTGAGCGACAAAACATCAATAGGAAGAGCACCAAGCCTTCACTCTGGGCTTTGCACCCAGCGCTCACCCAATTTACACCTCTCCTCTCAGCGCAAACCCCACCCAGGCTCCCCCCGGTGACAACCCCTCTCTAACCACGCACTCCCCACTGGCATGGCTCAAAGTGTGTAGAGAAAGACTTGAGCTTGATCTACAAGGGGAGAGCGAGGGGGTGTACAAGCGTGTTTATCCATGTTGTATCCTTGAAGCTGTTCAGACCTTCATGCAGACCGCCTTTTGACAGCAAGAGGTCATGTAGTTTAGCTCTACTGTATATTCTAGAGAAAGAATGAAAATCTACCAGGAAAATATTGTGATAGTGTGGCTGCATGTATGTTTGTAGACAGGAATAGTTGTTGCCTGAACAGCCAGTCCTCTCTACATTCTGTTCGAATCCAGAAGGGACTGGGACTAGACCACAGAGCGTGAAAAACCTCCGTCCAAACATGAGGCTGTCCAACCACAGCTGCTGATTTGTCACGTGTCTCAAAAGTTTAAGACATCTCTTGAAAATTCTTGTACATTCAGTACAAAATATATTGCTTCTTTTACCTGAGATAAGTAATAGTTTGGTGCTTTGATTGTTGATTCTGAGAAAATCCACGCTGTTTTTTAGTCATCTGTGTTCTTTTTTTCAATTTTTTTACTGTAAGCAGCCATGTTTGTTTTTGATATGAACAGAGCATTCGTGTCTCTGATTATTTAATCTACCTGTCAATCATGCTCTCTGAAATCAGGGAGACAGGATATGGCTCCAGATCCACTTGTCTTTGTAAAGTTTTGTCAAACCACACTTTTGACAAAATGTGTGGTTCTGACTGGGGAGATAAGGATTGTTGTGTAATGTATACATGTATTTTGCTACACATTTTAGTCTTTCGTTGGCAAGTTTTAAGGGGAAGAAGTGGAGAAATTACATTCAAACGGCCAGAGAGCATCTGAAGTTTCAACTAGGGATGGACCAATATGGATTACTTGAACCAATACCAATATCTGATATTTTCCACAAAAATATATGTTAGTGTCCTCCAAATGTTTTTTCTGGCATTGGATAGTTTGTTTTCAAGTAAGACAGTGGGTTGCATTTTGAAGTGTGGAAAAAAATGCCTTCAAATTAAAGGCCCCATATTATACAAATTTGATAACTAGAATGTTGTTACCTCATCAAAAACATAGCTGGAGCTGAGTTTCCAGGGCTGAAATTATCCAAATGATTCTAGTAAAGGTGTATGGAGTTTTAAAACACAGTGGAGCACTTCCTGTGTTACCTCATAACACCAGAAGGTGGAACAGAGTGTTTTCAGTATGAGTGAACACTACTTAAATATGCAGAGTTTGTGTGTTAAACATGTGTGAATGAAACAAAGCACAACTCTGGGTATGTTTTTTGATGCGGAAACAACATTATATCATAGATCAGAAAATAATGTACATGGACATAAGCAATACTTTAATAGCCAATGTAACATCAGTGTAACATCTTAACATCACTCTCCATCATCTCCCCTGGTCTCACTTTCTACTTCCTGATCTTGGCCAGGAGCAGAAGCAGCAGAAACCGTCCGTGCAGAGTGGTCTTACAAAAGCCCCTGACACGGTTGAAATGATGTACCTACTGTACGCGAGGCCTGTTTAAACATCCTGACAGGATTAGAGTGGAGTTAAACTGCTTTGCGGGCACAGTTAATTGAAGCGGATGAGGTTTTTAATAAAGCGTGCAGTGTTAGCAGCTGACAAATGGCTGGGCTGACACACAGGGGAAATTGCATTTAATGGCATCAGGTATGTGCTTTGCTGGAGCTTATCACATTACACTGGTCGGTGCACATGCATAGACATATACAGAAGGACAGAGAGAGCATGGAGACACACACAAGCCTGTTTGCGCTCACCTGAGTCAATCAAGATGTTTTTTCCCCACTTGGAATTTAATTATGGTTCAGAGGGTGCAAAGGAGCAAAGGGATTGGTGGAACATCTCGCTGTAGCCAAGTTTGTTGACCAATCAGATTTGCTTTTGCCATTGAGGAAGTACAATTTGTTAGATCATAATGACACTCCACTAACATTTATTTTTGTACACAGGTATTAATAAACAAATGTTCACTGATATTCTTTTGACAGTAGGAGAGATCCGCTGTACTGGAGTGGCGTTACCCTCTGGGAGCATCAGTGAAAGTTAATGGGTAATGTTGCATGTGTCTTACTTTTATTCTTGTGACGCCATAGAGCAGTGAAGCAATATAAATACGCTGGTGACCCAAATTGACCTTTTAGTTGTTTTGCTCACGTGCTGAATGAAGACACCTGGGAGCGAGTGCAAACAATAGACTTGTTTTTGTGGAAAGTCAGATCTAAAAACAATGCTGTTAATATGATTACAAGAGACCACAGTTAATTTTCTGTTTCATGAGATTTCATAATTTTATATTTTGGAAGAAAGGAAATTAAAGTGAAACATATATATAGTTTAATAATGACCCTAATTAGGTGCGCTGTGGCAATTTTTGATATAGGGTTCATCATTTGTCTTGTTTCTATGGTGAGGTGATCACTTTATTTAAAATGCCTGGAAATGAATTAATTCAAAAACGATACTTTTAACTGACAACATTCCAGTCAAAGCAATAAGACAAGCAGGTAGTGGACTGTAGAAAAGTTAGAAAAGTTACACAGTTAACCTTTAATTCATGGTTGTGATAACATTGAGCAGGGGTTGATAAACACTCCTAAAGACACTATAATAATAGAATACCAACAAAAACATACTATACTATATTTATTTTACCCCTCATTTAAAGACTTACAATTAGGCCTGTCACGATAACAAATTTTGAAGCAGGATATATTGCTTCTCATGAATATCACTCTAAAAGATAATCTTGAAACTACTTTATGCCACTGACAGTAAAATTAAAGCAGGATAATCCCACTGAACATTTTTTCTAAATACAGTATCAACAAAGGCATGAGCTACTGTATAACAAATAAATACCAGAATTAATAAATAATTTGTTCTGGTATTTCCTTTTTTATCCCTCCACAGCTCAAATCGTACCATATTCCGTAAAAAATAGCAGAAACTCCCCACTATTGCTGTAAAAATGCAATATGAAATATATAAATACTGAGCCCCAAAATATATTGATCCAGCTTTCATATATTGAAGTCGATATAGCAATTATCATGACAGGCCTACTTAAAACTGGCCAACAAAAGCTCTCTTTATGCTTTGACCAAGAGCTTCCAGATCTGTTTCCACCCTGTGATGTTGTGTCTGGACAAGGCCACAAGACGCTACAAAGGCAAGGAACTGTCAGAAAGGACAAGCAGACAACATGAATTATTTCAAGTGATATGTTAGTAGAGCACTGCGCACATGCCCTTTAGGACTTGTCACTTTGATATCTCACCCAATACTATGCACACTCACACATTCACACATGCACACAGCAAAATTCCTCATATAGGAAGACAATTAGAGGGACTCATTTTCCCCTAATATCAATCACCCAGCTCATGAATAAAGACAATTAAGGTCCTGGCCATTCCATACAATTGCACGTGGCCTTTGCGCTCCCCCTTGGATTCGGAGCAATGCCTCTTGGGTATGTGTCCCTCTCTCTTTCTCATCAGTGCGACGCAGCGTGGGCCTCCCCAGTCAATAATAGGAGCGAAAACAGGGGAGACAAGAGCCCGGTTTGAGACTAGATCAGATCCTGCGGACGCGTGTCACTCTTCATTAGGGAGGCGGGGAGTGGGGGACGCCCTTAAGGTGAGGATGGCCACAGAGCAGAGGGGAAGAGCGGGGTGGGGGTGTGTGCGGGGGGGACAGTGGGTGCGGATGGGTGAGGGGGGTGGGGGTGAGTGACAGCTGTGGAACAATGACAGGGTCTGTGTCCAAGCGCCCCCCAGGCCAAACACCAGCTCCGCTCCTCCATGAACTGATCTCCTGCCTCTGGACTGAACTAAGACCAGAATAGACCAGTCACACTCTCACTCTCACATGGTACTCAAGACTTGAACCTGACATTGATGTAACGCACCAAATCAATGCCTCTAATGCCATATTCATAGAAGTCTGATTGGTTTACCTCAGGCGTGGGTGGTTCCCGACAGCAGCAGTAGCAGCAGCAGCAGCTTGGATAATGTCAGGTATTAATCTTTTATAGCATTCATTAAATTAAGCACTTTGATTTACTTATTATTAATTTATACTGATTGCTGCAATGTTGGTGTACACACAGAGAAAGGCTGTTACTAAAGGACACGCTACACTGGGTTTTGCCATTTAAAAAGACACTGATCTTTACACCAGTAAGAGCTGAGAGTGAAGGATGAACCATGTGCTAAAGCTCAAGATAAGATGTTAAACATAAGGGCTATAATTAGACCTGTCACGATAATTACAAGAATAACAATTGCAATATTTCTCTGTAGCAATATATCACGCCGTAAAACTTAGCTATAATCTTCTTAAATATTTGACTTTACTTTGTCATTGAAAATCTTTACATATTTCTCAAGTGAGCTCCTTTAGAAAGTAGAGATTATGGTTAAAACAAAATAGAAAAGTAGTTAGTAGTAAAAGTAGTAGTTGTCTATTCAGTTATATTTACTAGTATTTAAGCTAGTTTTATATATGAGCAAGCAGAGCAGTGTATTGTGTTTCATAGAGCAGTGATATAAGAAAGTGTGTGCCCACTGATGTTTGGGCATGTTTTTGTCAGCGGCCATACATCAAACTAATAACGTTGTGTAAAGAGGACAATGGGAGGTGTGATGGAGGCAGCATTCTCCTTTGCCAAACGTAGGTGGCACACACTCGCCTTATTAGCCAGGTCAAACATAATCAGTGATAGACACGGCAGGCCTGTTTAATTATGGCTGGCAGCTGGCAGCGGGGGCCTTCCTTTAGGGCCGGGTTATGCCCATGCATGAACCCCCCCGGACCCCACCCTCCCACCTAAATGCACTGCCCCAAATGAAGAATAAATCTCACCTCCCTTTTGTCTGGGCTGAAGCATGTGGCAGCCCCTTCATTTAAAGCAAGAATAGAAATGTGGACTGAATTTGCGATTAATAGAGGGGAATGGGGCATTAAATTAGTGTAATTGTGAGCTAACAGCAGTTCATGCATATGTGCATGTGTGCTCATCTGTTAGTGTGTGCAAAGGTAATAACATTTGTTCCAGCACTGACAAAGATTCTGAACAAACCGTCAAACAAACAAAGCACCTGAGCTACTTAAGGGCTTGAGTTTTTCCATTTCATAAAGCATGAGCCTGACAGCTTGTTTGCAGCAGTTGGGATGACACAACAGATGTATTCAGGCGCACTCTCCTCCCAACTAGCATCTTGAAAAAGGCACCTCGCCTCATCTCTGCAAACAGCTTGTAAATCTGTGCTTAAATGAGAGCAGGCGGCAGGCGACTGTGCCCGCGCTCGCCTGCTGCGTCACCACAGAGACGCGGCTCTGAAGTTTGGACGCCACTCGAGGCCGCTGTCATTATCCCGTTCTGGCTCTAAATGTCCATTTAGTTTGGAAAACTTATTACGGCTGTATTTGTGGCTGCACTGCACTAAAAAGCAGCTGTGTAAGTGGAGCTCTTGTGTCTCCCAAGGCTGTCTGTCTACACACACCCTCACACATGCAGAGCCCCCAATTCAGCCCTCTCTATATTGATCCACTTCATTCTGCCTCAATGAGATGCAGACAGCACCCTGCGCCCAGACCGCTCATAATCTTGATATAACACTGGGCAGTATTGAAACCTGCCATAGGAAGGCATAAATTGGATAATGCTATGGCCTGTGTGATGAACAATATATTTGCATTTTCATGTGTAATAGTTATATACAGTATAGTGATTTTGAAGTGATGTCTTTATAGAGACTTGTGCAAAGCTACGACATCATTTTATCTCCATCAGTTTGCGACAGTCTGCTTCAGGTGAGAAAGCAGAAGAGGCACACACATTTTCCAGGACCTTGGACAGCGCTCCATTCAAACTCAAGGGCTGTTGGTACTGTGCGTGGCTGTGTCAATGTATGGCTGCATGCTGTGCTAGACTTGGATCTGAACTTAAATCCACTCTTTTCCTGCTCCCCTTGCCTCCAGTCACTCCCCCCTCGAAACAACCCACCGTCACCATGGCAACTACTCTGATCGATCCGGTGCCATCTAATACCAATCTTTGTCCAAACGAAAACTTAAACAATCGGCGGATGAGGAGCTGAGAGTGCTGTGAGTCCACTAGAATCACACAGAAGAGGCTGAATTTACCGTAACTGTAACATAAAGCTTTACTACTGTTGGGAGTGAGTGGTACTGTAACAGAGAAGAGGAGAGAAAAGCAAAGATGACACCACCTTAAAAAATATTATCACACAAGATCAAAGGTTTATTCAAAAAACATTTTACATATGAAATAAAATTGAGATGTAGTGCATTGTTGGATGATAAATGCTGAACAGACAAGTGTGTGTCTTGGAGCATGTGGGGTGTATGTGAGGAGGAAAGTGTCATGTTAACTTTATGTCAACAGTCTTGGGGCTGGTCTGAGTTCAGAGTGCACATTGTGATATTTCACTATAGCTCTGTTTCCAACCAGAGCTTTGTATCCAAAAGCTGTTTCTCTTGCTAGTTGTTTGTTCAATTAATTGTTCTGATGTTTATGGTTACAGAATGAAATGATCCCAGCAAATCAACAGAGAAAGCAGTGCATTTGAAAAGGGTGATACAAGGAAAGAAGAAATGCTAGAAAGAGTGAATGAAGAGAAAGCTTATTACCAGAAAACAGATGGCCCCCAATTCAAAGAGGCCCCTGTGGGACATGGAGGGACGACTTTTTGCACCTCCGGGTTACCAGCGCTGCAGAGAGGGTGGAGTCCTTAAACACCACTCTGTGTGTGTGCACTTTTGTTTGTTAACTTGTAAACAAAAAGCAAATTTGTGACATCTTTGGCTCTGTGCCATTCCTCACATGCACATTTCCCTGGGGTTGCTGCTTATAGACAATTTGATTTGGATGGTTTGTTACAAGTATAAAATAGAAGCAGCCTCTGTGGACATTATAGTACAGAAATGCTCAAAACCAAAAAGTGGAACAGTTCTTTGAAAACAGCCCAGCATCATCAAAGCCATCACTCAACATCATATCTGGATGAGCTAATGTCATAACATCCGTAAAATGAGATCTCACACGTGCTCGAACATTCACACCCTTCATTTTGTGTGTGCATATGCAACTATACGAGTGGACACACTCGCACATGACAGCCACTGAGTGGAAATGAAGGATTTGGAGTTCCATCCCGTTACATTATGCAGCAGATGGCGTTCAGGCCAAGCCCGGCCAGGCCGCTCCCAGGAGAAAAGGAGTGAGAGAGAAAGAGGGAAGGAGAGAAGATGGGGGAGGTGTAGAAAGAGGGTGAGGGACAAAGCTGTTGTGTTTTTTCTTTGCATTAAAGCACGTGTTTGTTTTCTGTGTATTTTTGATAGACTCCCACTTGGTTGGCTTTTGGGACAAAGTCCTGCTCTCCTCTTTCTGCTCCTCTTTTCTGCCCTCTCCTCCCCCTTCTGCCCAGCTGAGCCTACACCTGAGCCCAGCCGCGAAGCCCCCGACCCCAGCTGACCTGACACTGCGCGCAGCACACACCAGGAAGAGGGTGAGAATGTTGGAAAGGAGAAAATTACACCAAAGTTGAAAGGGCAGGTGTAATGGATGCCTATGTCAGAGACTGAAAGAAGTCACTGCTAGTGTATACTAAACTGCCTTTTTACAATGCACTTACAGGCACTTTACAATGCACTGTTGTGTTCTCTCTGTTTTCACAGACACACAGTGGAAAGTCAGCTTTTCATTGGAGCTTCTAAGATTTTTAAAGATTTATGGAGTTCACTGGGGGTAATTATCAAAATCTGTATTATTGATGACATTTTATGATGTTTCTCACACCAATTCAGTCAATTACATAACTTCACTAAAGATTTAATGATATTGTTAATTGTAGCTTTTGCAAATCAGCCATTGAAATCATAGGTTTCTAGTTAAAAAGTCATATTTTTTTATCTGTCTTTTAACTGGAGCATGTTTTGTTGAAACAGATACACGTCCATGTGTCCACACATTGCAGCTGATCAAATGCCACAATCAATACACACACACACTCTTCCAGACACCAATACAAAGCGGCCTGTTAAGACCCCCAGATCTTTGCCCTTGGCGCTTTTTGTTTTGTGTTTTCTGAATTAATTGAGCTGAACACAAGTGTAGGGCCAGATGTCACTGCGACCTGTGGGGATTATTAGAAATCTGTTTCCCTCATTGTTTATGTGAACCCCTTCAGACCACAACGCCTCACAGTCTTTACACTGAAGTTTCACACAGAGGCCAGACCCAAACCAGATTGCTAATGCACAAAATAACAGTCTCCAAATCCAAGCATGGACAGCGAGTGACTCTGGACATGTGGGACTTTCTGTACCACCTCCAATGCCCGTGTCCGGTGCCCAGTGGCGTCTAGGGGCCCATGATGCCCTCCTAGTTTGGCCTGAACACTACGATGCTCCTTGGCAGAGCTGAGGGTCTAATGAACTCATCAGCCAGCTGGAGGCCCTGGATGGTGGGGCCAGGGCCACTTGGGGTTTGGGGGCCACAGGGAAAGAGGAGCAGCGGACTGAGAAGGGTTTGGGGTATGTGGAAGGATAACACACCACTATAAGGTAAATGAGGCAGGTGCAGCTTTGGAGGGGGCAAGGGGCCAGGACAGACAGGTCAGAGCACAGAAGAGATATGAGGAGAGAATATAGGTCTGTAGTGGGTTTGAAGAAACCATTGACCAAACAATACTATTCATGGGTTTCAGCTTGCTGTTTTAGGCAACATTTTTCCCATTAAATTTCCCATTATGTTTTAAATTGTTAATCACTATGGCGACTGTCCTAATTTTTCATCATGAGACCCATGAACAGGTGAAAATTAACTGTGCAGTAACTTGTGATAGCCAAACTGATAATACCAGTCTTCAAGTTAAGCATAGCATTATCTATTTACGCTAATTCAGTTTCTAAACTAGGAAAATCAAACCATTATGCAACATTTTACCCATTCAAAACTATTATGCTTTAAAATGTTAATCACTATGGCAATCGTCCTAATTTGTCATAATTCTTAGACCCATGCGTAGATGAAAATCAACTGTGAAGTAACTTGTGATAGCCAAATTGATGATAGCAATCTCCAAGTTAAGATAAACATTACCTAGTTTTGCTAATACACTAATTCAGTTTCTAAACTAGGAATATCAAACAATGGCAAAATATTAACATGACCCAAAAACATATTTCAAAATGCTCATTAAGGGACGTAGGGAAGGAGGTAACTAGATGTAGGAAATGATGTAGTTTGGCCCAACCAGTAAAACACAGCTGGGTCGTTTGCTGACTAATAATCCTGCCTCTCTCTCCTCTCTCTCTTCTCTCTCTCAGCTGAAGTCATCACACTTATGTCAGCATCATCACCATCAGGAAGCTACTGGCCCCATTCACAACCGTAACAACTCCTGGCCCTCGCTGCTCAGACTTCCTCTTTTCCTCCGAGAAAGCCGAGCAGAGGGAGAAAGAGCACCTTTGTATGTCCATATGCGTCTGGGTGGCGGTGAGCGTGCCGGGGCGTCCTGCTGGGAGGACAGATGGCGCCAGAGCCTGCCACGACAGCGCTGACGATGGCCACATTCTCACATGGGACTCCTGGTTCTCGGAGTCCCACACCTCCTGTTCAGGCCTGCACCAACACTCCCCCTGTGAGCGCACACATGCACTGTTTCCCATTAATAGAGGAGACTATAGTGACCCTCCTCCAATTTTTCTTCATAGACAAGCTGAAAAATACTGGTACTACTTTATGTGGTAGATTTTTGCTGCAAGAGTAAAATTCTGTTCAAAGTTCAAATTTTAAACATGCCATTATTATATGAAAATACTGTATAGAGGAAACTATTGTATATTTGTTAACTAGAGATAGCCCAGTGGGTTTGGGTTATGGGTTATGGTTTGAAATGGCAACAAACTTGGCCTTGACTATATTTCGCTGCAAACCCATCAGAGAACAGTGTAGTCACATTTTGAACAGTGCCCTCTTAGCATGCCAGTGTTCCAGTGAAGCTAAAGGTTTCTCTATCTAAATCAGTCCTATTGCTAACATATTGGAGTTTTGATTGTGATTTATCTTGCAGGCCTAATTGATAGAACAACTTCAACTTTTTGCCTCTATCATATTATTATAAGCATGTAAAAGTTTATTGACTGTTCAGAATTGACTGCTTAAATATTAAAATAGACATTCATTGACACTCTTCTCAAAAAATCTTTCGAAACAAAATGATTTTTGAAGGATCACCAATACCACTTTAGTCTCAGCGTGGATCGGCTGGGGTCCCTTCTCTGGCAGAATAATGCAACATAACACATGAACACTGCGCTCACACTGCCCTCACACTGAGTGATGCTTGTGGTGCAAATGCAGAGTGACTGTAGAAGTTAAATGATCAGTTGCCACAAGCTCGTCAGAACGAATGGCCTGATTTGACACTCCGTCTTCATTTCTACCTGCTTGTATTCGTCTCTTCCATGTTTGTTCTTCTCCGTCTGTGGCCCCTAATTCTTTTCTTTGTCGCAGGTGCCCCCCGTGGCTCGTGGTCCACCTCAGAGGAGCTTCATACGTCTCCTGACAAGGTGACTAATCCTTCCCATTTCACAGCTCCGTCCCAGTGCATCCTGGGAATGTTTGGACCCGAGTGGATGCACTGGTGTTGTCAAGTGTGATGGGTGACAGGTGGGTGGGGTGTCACCAGGGTTCAAGGTGTTTTTTTGTTGTAACGAACCAGACAGGCACAGCCTCTACTGAGTTCAATGGGGTTATTAAAAATACCATTACCACAGTTGGACATGAAATAAATGTCTATTGTCTTTAGAAATTCAGACATTTTGCATTAACTGGTGAAGATTTGTTCCTTTCTGTAAAACTGTTATTTTCACAGATACTAGAATATTGGGTCTCAGCTGGAGCTTTGAAATAAACCCAGCAAAGTAAAATCATAACCATAAATCACTGTTCACCATGACTTACAATGACTGAATAATTGCAAGAATCAGAGTGAAAGGACAGTTTGCCACAAAAGCCCTCAAGGTTTTGCTGCCCACTTTTCAAATTGTTGCTAAATATTTGTTGTTATCATCTAAAACGTTAGTGTGTATTGTGTTTTATTGTAAAAACTTTGAAAAGTTGCCTGTCAGTGCATTACATTGTAAATGGGGTGAAAATGGCAAGTACATGGGGGTGTTTGAGTCACTGACAATCAGAGCTGAAACTGATAAATACTCATGACTACTGCATACTCATCTGACCCGGGAATAATGCATATTAATTATATTGTCACTAAAAACAAAAGTACATTTATAATCAAGCGTGCCCGTTGTCTTTTGATAAAAAAACAGAAAAACACAGGAAAGATGACTTAATTGAGTGTACAGAGCTCAAGCAAGATGTCCATGTGAGTGTGTGAGGTTTATTACCAGAAATGACTAAACCAAACGTCATCCTTGAAATAATTGACCATCCTCTGGTGACTGAATCACTCTACTGCTCTCTGTCTCCAGAGTCCCTACATCAGCTGTGGGAAGTAACTGCAGCAGGCACAAACAAAACCGCCTCGGAGGGGTCCTTCATGTCATTGGCCCAGAGCCTGGATAAGTGTGGAGGGGTCCGGGCACAGTGGACCCCAAGTACCAACCTCTCCATCTTTGGTGCAATTAGAGGTAGTGTGTTGTGTGTGCTGTTTGTGTGTGTTTTGTGTGTGAGGGGTCCAGCTGTCAGGAGGCCTCTGTCTCCTGCTCCTGACATGTCTCTGATACGCCCCACTGTGAGTCCCTGAGTGTCACACACTCTCCCTGGACACGGTCAGAGCCCAAGGCAAGCTGTCCATCACTTCACACACACCGCATGCAGCGTCACATACTACACACATACAAACACACACTACATTAGGTCTGGTACAGGCCTTCTGGCAGCAGGCTCGTCTCTCTCACTGTCTGTGTGGACGTGGCTGTGGGCCACAGCAAGTCATCCATGGTTCCTCTTATTGTTTTAATCACCTCGTTAGGCGCAGCTAGTCGCCACACTTACTGGCCAGTGTCGCTCCTCTGGATCCATGCCCTCCCAACCCAGTGCTGGTGGTGCCACCAGACATCGAAAGATGCATGATGGGAGGAAAAGGTGGCTGAAAGTGAAGAAATGATGTAGAACCCAAAATGTACCAGGTATAAAATTTCAAATAAGAACAAAATGTGATTCCCCAAATTATGAATGTATGAGGAGTGATGTTTGTTGTTGGTAGTATTTTGAAGTATTTTATGTACTATATATATTCTATTTACAACTCATTACATTATTGTATAATATTATATAACTCATTATATTTCAAAATATAAGGTACAAACAGAAGAAGCAGTTTGGTTCAATCAATGTTATTATGCATTATTAAAAATTCTCTTCAGCCGAATGATTCTTGAACATGTCTATAATTCAGCAGAGAAGCAATACTGTCATAATAATGACACTGATAGCGAAGCTAAGTGATAAGATTTGTTGTAATGGGATTTCATTCTGTTGTGTCTGACATGATACATTTTAAGCACTATTGACCTTTGATGAGTTTTAATCCGAGGTTTACATTTAAATAATCCTCTGTTTGGGCTTATACAAGCAAGATCTTCATCTTTAAACCATTACTGTTCACTTAAACACAAACGTGCGCGATCTCACACTTTGTTTCCATCCTTTATCGTGCGCACACATCTCCGCTTTCCCTTTGCCCACCGCTCCCACGGGAGCGGGAGCGCTTGAGGGCTGAGGAGAGAGAGAGAGGAGTGAGGGAGGGAGGGGGCGGCGTTAGACAATACCATTCCTCAAATATATTCCGACCCTGGAGTGAGCCTTTATTAGTGGGGCTCGTCCGGATCTTATCTTGCACATGACACCGAGAAAGACAGACCGGATTATCCAGAGCACAGCTTCCGATCCGCACGCTCCTCTCGCCGGAGAGCCGCGCGTATATCTCGCCTTTATGCTCCTTCTCATCTCGCGGATCGTGCACTTTCCTCACTCCGCACATCTCTCCTATTGTCTATCCAACCAAGGTTCCGCGCACATAGGACGCTCCATTAGTATTTTATCTCCACATCTCTGATCTCGTGCCGCACTTCAGGACTGCGCATCATTCTCCTGCCTATATGCTTATCCATCTCTAACTCATGGTGCTAAATAGCCAGAAAGTCCCGCAAGTATTCGTATAGCTAACGTTACGCGCATTTTGTGCTTTTACGCACAGTTCAAAACTCACTTTGCCGGTGGGATATGAGTTAACTTCAACTTCGCACCAAGGCCTGTAATACACGACAAGACTTAACTAAGGTAAGTTTTAGTTCATGTCACTAACTTAAATTTATTTATTCATTTTTTTTTTTTTTTATCTTAAAATATCGACTGATGTCAACAGTACATCGCAGTGTTCTGCTGTCAAGTCAGTGTGGCCTTAGCCAAGCAGATGTGTTCATCACACTGTGACAGATGGCCCGTTCTGATTATGGTAATTCAGAAAGGAGAACTGTGCCATTAGAAACGGTCACTTCTATTTTTCATAAAAAAATAAAATAATGTAGAGATTGATTTTTTCATTTAAACAAACTTAATGTCATTGTTCCATGTATTTATATTTTTTGCTTTTCTAATACATAAACCATTTATACAATATATGCTTGTGCATTATTTATGAACTGTAATGTTATTACGCAATGGGTGTAGACTACACTAGAATTTATAAGGCGTTTATTGGCCATTCTGAATAATTGGCTTTAAATCTCAATATAGCCATCCTATAAGAGAAAATGTCTATATTAATATGTTTTGTTTTGCAAGTGAAATAACTGTAACGTTTATGTACCTGTGCGATAGGTTCTTTGGTGAAGTGAGCCCTAAAGCGAAGCAAAAATGATGCTGAGCCCGGACCAGGCTGAGGCGGACCTCTCGTGGACACAATCCGACCCCGAGTCGTTGCTCAATGGCCTGAAGTCTGCGGGGTGCACGTCAGACGAGCCCATGGAGGGTGACGAGAAGGCCAGATGCAAACCTGACCCGCCGCTCAGCCGCGAAGAGAAGCGCAGGAGGCGGAGGGCCACAGCCAAGTACCGCTCGGCCCACGCCACGAGAGAGAGGATCCGCGTGGAGGCGTTCAACGTGGCCTTTGCTGAACTTAGGAAATTACTGCCCACCTTGCCCCCGGACAAGAAACTCTCCAAGATTGAGATCCTCAGACTGGCTATATGTTACATCTCTTATCTTAATCACGTGCTGGATGTTTAGGCTGTTCGTAATTCAAGCGCACTGAACTAAGGCGCATGCCGTGCGTCATTTGGGCTTGGCAAGGCCGTGAGAACAACACTAAAATCCAGTGTTTTGAGCTGCTAGACCTCCTGTCTGTGCTTGTTCACATTGGCACATTTTGATCTGGCCGCTTTTAGAAAATTCTTTAACACTGAAAGGCACACAATTTGCTCCTAACTAGATAATCAAAATGATGTTGACAAAGTAAATGAATAGCTATGATGTTGCGTTACAGAATGTAGTATTTCAGAATTTACTGTCGGCACAAGTGAATCCGTTGCCTTCTCTGGGGTCAGTAAAGGTTCCACCTGTTAGACGCTGTGAGGTGCTGTGCCATACCTTTGACTGAGCTGACACTTATGAATAGTCCAAGTCTACACGCGCAATGGGTGTCTTGAGCGCTTGGTAAGTGTGTTCACAGAAAGGGAAAAGGTGATAGTCAGCAGCTGTAACCACGTTGTAGCAGTTTAGAGTTGACAACCTCAACTTGCGGCAAGTCCTTTGAGCCTTTAGATGCAATAACAATTACATACAATTATATAATATTTAAATGCCTTTTAAATTTGACAGTTTACCTTGCCCAAGGATTATGTGTGTTTGACGCCATGCACACTCTGCCTAATGTGATACAGACCTATTTAGTTTTTTTTAGGAAAACACCAGGGCACGTTCCCCGGTGGGACGTTCGTAAAGGCCGATGTAAGAAATGATGCCGACGAAATAGCTGCTTTAGAACTAGTTTAGCTTTCCGTAATGGGAAAAAAAAAATTCACTGAGTAAGTGCCACTTATGACATATGAAATTGTGACCTTAATCATGTCTCAAAGTGTATAGAATAATTTATTTATCTGTCTTTATATTTAAACTAATTTATTTATTTATGTTTGTTTGTATTGTGGTGTCCTTTGTACAAATTAATTATATTGTTTGTTGCTTCTATATTTTACATATTTCAGCTGTAAAATTGACATTGGAAAGTGATTGTGTTACTTTCAAATTGCACTTTTTGTTTTCATGGGTTTAAGCATAGCAATGGTTATTTGTTTTTAATGTATGTTATGATGTATGTCATTATCTCTTGGTTATATTGTTGTCAATAACAACGATAAGCACTTCAAGATGGCGCGTAATGGCTCCATAAATGTTTATCCCCCTAAACTGTGTAAGGAGGTGTAGAAATTGGCTGTCCTAAACATAATTTCAACCTTAATTTATTTAGGCTAGATAGGCCTGTAATCACACGAATATTATCATTGTGAAACAAAAACTAAAAAAAAAGAGCATCGCCTCCTTACGCTTTGACCAAAAATGTATCTTGAAAGTTAGACAAAATTATCTTTAATTGTTCTATTTATGTGGTTTAGATTAATTGCGTGTTAATTTGTCTCTGCTTTGTATTATGAAACCCAATAAGTAATTTTCTAGTAAAGAAAACATATCCTCTATCCAAAGATTTTCTGTGTCTTCAGGGTTGTGTAGGCTACTTGTTGCTTTATGCAGATCTTTTGTAGTAGAGGTGTCGTGTGACAGCTGGTTTCTAAGGAACAAACTTTTCATATATTCCGGTGTTATTTTTCATTAAAAACAAAAAAACCAAATCAAAAACATTTGCGTCGGTACATGTTTGTTTGTTTTTTAAATAGTGGAAATATATATGCCAAATCATAATGTTGGACTGATACAGTTGAATGTCTTGATGAATCGAGCGGCGTGACGTCAGACGTGCGTGCACCACGGTAAAATAAATAGAAAAAAAATAATAAAATGTACGTGCAGAATAATGGCCTACATGTGGAGTGAGCAGGCGAATTAGCACACGTGGGTCGTGGTAAACACACAGTAACCCAGTATAAATTACGCAAGGAGTGCAGTGATGAGAGCAGATTGGAGAGGGGCAGAAAGTCAGTTTATACTGTACACACACACTGTGGTCAGCAGCTTAAGGCAGTGGTAGCCTACATGTGTGCTCCTGGCTGAAAGGCTCGCTCCCTCCCCTGAGAGGGGGCAGGTGTTACTCCAGACGAGCCAAGACAACCAAATTACTGGCCGTCTGGCACCTCCCGTGGGAAAGCCGGGCAGAGAGGAGAGATGGGAGCGATGGAAATTTATGAGCGAGCAAGCACTGAGATGTAATATTGCCAAATGGTACGAGCAAAAGATCCAAATATTTATATTCATTTGTAATATAGGCCTTGCATTGGCCATTGGTTGTGTCGAAATGGCTTGTTGTCAGGTGCTGAGTTATGTTTTTATCCAAGATACACTGGATTATCATGAGTGAAGCTTTTAAAGCTTTGGTGGTCCCGCTGGGAATCAGGCCCTTCACCTCTGAATGGCCATAAGCTGTCCAGAGAGGAGCAACAGTGTGTTATGTCATATCCATTTATCCCCTTTGAACTATAAGGGACACTTCTCCCATTGTTAGCCAACTTTAGGACATCTGAGCATTTCTTGTCCTTCATTAAGTTATAGCTTTTATTTGTCAGTTTGTAACTTTGCCTCCTCTTCCAATGTTTTCGTCTTGTAACTGAGTTAGTAAAAGTTTGGTGGCGCCTGTTTGCTGTTGCTCAATACAGACACCAAAACAGAACTAATGCAAAAACTGGCACTATTTGGCATTTCTGTCACAACACAATTACTTTGAAACATTAAATAAATGTCTGATAATTGCTCCATTTCCATTGGAACATTGAATTATTCAAACCTGACTGGTCCAATTTTTCAAAATGACATGAATTTGCTCAAAATCCAAAAACACCAATTTGTCGCATCAACAGATTGTCCACTTTGAGAAACACAAAACACGATTCTGCATTTCTGGCATTGCGTGGAGAGAGACAGACTTCTGCCTGAGCTTATTGAATAGAGCAGTCCATCTGTACAACGCCGTGAAGCACAAGGCCATTTGTGCATCTCATCCCAAAGCTTCCGTAGCATCAGTCCTCTTCAATTTATTCTTTAGAAAGCCCAGAAGGGTCCAGGGGAGAGCGGAGGAGTGACAGGCAGGGCGCGCAGTGCTGTGGGGCAGTGGACAGGCCGGTGCGTGTTTGACTACTACACCCTCTCTGTCTGTCTCCTCTTTAGGCTTATGTAACTGTGGAGGCCTCTGAGTGACCATATGCCAAGGAGGTGTATGAAGACAGCAGGCCCATTATCAGAACTTGGACATCCCTTCTCCTCATCACCATTCAGGTAGAAGCCAGGAGCGCGCACACCCTGCTCCACACATGCTCCATTCTGAGAGGCCCTGTAGAAATTGGACTGGGATCTCGAGTATGACAACAAACTGCCATATGTTCACAGCGCGCGGAACAACATTTGGGCTTTTTGTGCTTTCTTCTCCACCTCGTCGCTTGTATTAAGGTTCAAGGCGAGAACTCCCCCACGTCAATATCGCAAACTCCCTCAACCCTCTCCCCCTCCCCTCTCTCCCTCCCAGTCTTGTTGAGGTGTGCTGTAAGAGTGCTCGTGCCCAAGTACAAAAAACCCTGATCCATGTGTTGAAATGCAGCCCCCGGGATGGGCCGCATTATCCCTGCCTACTTCACCAGCAGGGTCCTACGCTGGGGGTTCGGGGCTGGCTCGTGGCCCCTTTGTCTCCAAACAGATGGAAATGGGCGAGAGGAGAAGGGAGAAGTGGAGAGAGAGAGAGGAGGAGGAGAGCAAGGAGGAGTGGCATGAATGGAGGAAGGAGGGAAAGAAGGAGGGAGGGGTAGGGGGGCGATGGAGTCAGTCTGTTGTCATTAAGTGCTGTATTGAAGACCATATCCCCCCACAATGCGTCAGCAGCAGTGGATGGTCCCCCTCTCATTCAGAAGCACGCTCGCACCATCTGTACTCTGACTGAGGGCCCGTCCTGAGGTGTGTGCGCATGCATTAGGCCCGGGCACCAATCTGGACAGCCAAAACGCTCATATTCATTGGGCTTTCCATTTGATTAAGATCTTTGGAAATCTAATTGTTAGGCTTTTGTTGTGAGGGCTGTGAGTCCCTTTTGAGGCTACAGATTTATAATTACTGAGTTAAAAACAGCGCATAACAGATTACATTTTAAAATCAATTTAATCCTATTATAACAAATAATTCTTTGTAAAATGAGTCTCACAGTGAAAGTATTTTTTTCCCTTGCTGTAAACAAGGACGTTAGATTATTAGAACTTCATGAGCAAATTTTTCTAATTCACTATGTTTTACACTGAATGAAGGTCGATGTCACTTTGAAATAAAATACACAAGGGGTCAGTGTCACTTTTTTACTGCAGTCCTTTTAAAATTACAGCACAAAAATACTTATTTCTTGCAATTCACGTTCTATCATGAGAACTTCAATAATGCCCTTTGCTTTGCCCAAATAAGTGACTGAGAATTTCCATCACTTAGTTGATAGAACATGCATTCCCCTTTTATTTAAACTTAATGAAAATAATTTTGTAGTTTTAAAGCCTTGTAGTTTTAAAGCCTTGTAGTTTTGATTGTTCACAAGATAAGACAGAACTTTTGAACATATGATTTTCATGTCATCCACCTGGCTGTGCACCTGGCGCTCCTCTGCCTCCTTCCTCTCCCTCATATGTTTGCGTGTGGTCTCATAAACCGTATCTCTTTCCGCTTCGTCTTCATTTTTACGCGCTTTCATTTTTCTGCCTCTATTTACAAAAAAAAAAAACAAAAAAAAAACTCCTGCTTAACTCATAAACTCCGTGTCTTTGGGGAGGGATCCATCCATCTTCCGGACACCAAATTGAATTGATCTCAGGGGCCCCGCGTCGCCGTCTCAATAGGGGCCATCTGCGCGCGCTTCCCCACTTTGAATAAACCTGAAAAATTGACAGCACGTGCTGCTTCTGCCGCTCGCTGTCACAGGACACGCGTGGCCCACAAAAACGCAGACTCGCGACTATCACCTCCCCCATACAGCTGTGTAATGTGATTTCAGCGCGTTCTCTGCAGCTGATGGGTTCACACACAGCGGCGAGGGCTTTTGATAATTTCAGCTGCAATTTAATAACAACAAGCTGGTGTCTTCCTCAAATGCATCATCTGAGCAAAGTTTTGAAAGACAGAGAGATAAGTCGGATATATTACCAATTGGTACAAACTACATTCATTAACTAATGTAGGTCAGTAGGACTATCTATTTCCCAATAAACTGCACGTTTCCTTGACCAATTACAATTTACATGACCTAATTTCTTATCCCTGTGGCCATATGAGGTTAATCATCGTGGTACAGGCACATCTAATGTAATGGCGGGAGCAGTCCACATGGTGGCGTACCGATCATAAACTACAAACTGCTATGCAGACAAGCTGTACTCAAACAATCCGGGCAAAACTGTTACATTTAATTGAAGTTGCTTGCATTTTATGGACAGCAGCTGTTCATATAGGCCTAGTAATTTTATTTACAAATTTGAAATGACCCAGACATTGCTATTACAAATTAATTTCCCATTATTCCCCATCCATAAATACAGGTTATAAAAATAATATAGGCTTTCTATATGGGTGTTTTTGGAAGGCACACCCTCTTTAGCCCCCATACTTGACATTGCATTGATGTTTATCTGTCTCCCAGTGGAGCGGGGGCTCGGGGTCATGTCCCAGCTCTGACCTCCATTGTGTTCTGGAGGGGATGACTTATATCCAGGAGAGTGTGAGCTGAGAGCGCGCTAAAGGATGCGCTTCAAAGCAAGACAAAATATTGATTCATATACAGCCGTGTAATTGCTGGAGGCATCTGTTGCCGTGTGGTTTGAATGCTGTGTGTTTGGACTGTGAATGAGCTGGCCCGTGCCCCTTTGTCAGACACACAATAGAGCAGAGAAGAGCAGTAAAGTGAGAGAAATGAGTAATCAATCAGACATATAGAGATTTATGTTTAGATTGACTTTATGTTGCCTTATAATTACACTACAGACCAAAGGTGCCATAACATATAGCAAAGGCTAAATGATTCATGTGCTCTTTTACAGCACAATTTATAACCTGTAACAAATGAAATCTCTATTTATAGAATTTATTAGCCAAGTTAATTACAAACTGACTCTGAAACATTGAACAAAACTGTCAAGACTTGCATCTGACACATTATTTACATCAGACACATCCAAATATATTACAGTACATCATATTCATTAGTAATTATAAAATAGATCTCTATACCTAATAATTGTTGGAATAAACTAAAGCATGCATAAGTTAAAGGTACACTGCATGACTTTTTGGTATTGGCTTGTCTCTATTTTATTGTTTTTGCTTGGAATGTTCCACAGTATGGCATCAATCTCTATGGAGACATGTGAGACATGTGATGCCAGTGGGCCTTTTTACAGTCCAGATCTATGCAAGGGTGAGCCCCCTCACAGTAAGAATACATGTTGTTTGCTTGATTAAAATATGGAAATCACAGTTATTTGGGTCATAATTGAAATCATGATTATATGAAATAAAGTTTCAGAAGTTAAAGGTACACGTTGTAACATTTCAGGTGAAGGGTAGGGTCTCCGTGGTGATGGTACTGCTTTGAATATTTTTATTTTATTTATTTTTTTGAGCAATGTAATGCCAGATAGACATGTCTAATGCTGTTGTGTGGAACATTCCAGGTAAAGTAATGGCACATCCATAGGGAAAAGCCAGACCCCACCCCACCAGAAAAATTGCATAATGCACCTTTAACCTGTAAAGGAAGATTAGACTTTTGATTTCATAATACATTTTTCCACCATTAACCACAACAATACTGGTTGTCACAATGAAAATATGATGAATTGCACTACATGTTTAAAGTTTACATTTTACCTGAAAAACCTTGAGCTGCTCTGACAGTTGTTGTGCATCGATCCCTCTTTACAGAGACTTTAAGTGTTTATAGTTGTTCTTGGCAGAGAGGCCGTTTGGAGTCTTGCCATTGTGCTTTTTCAGTGACTGTGGTCAAACCTGATTTGTATCTATGTTTATGTTGTTCTAGTCAGTGGTTTGCAACAATAACATTGATGTAAATGTCTGTAGTAGATACAGCTGCTATTTCACAGCTCTGGGTCAAAACAGGAGAAAGAAAAGTATTACATTCAAATATTAAATTTCACCTTTAGAAATAATTATGTGCATTACTGCTACTCCCTTCGACCCCCCTATCTGTTAGATAGATATACTGACAGCTCATAACATTTGACCAGTATTTTACGAGTATACCATTTACGTTAATTTATACCGGTGCTTTCTATTCCATCTTTACTCATCTCATTATGCAGTTGTTTCCCATGACAATTATGTATGCTCATTTATTTTCAGACTCCCCCTACCGACTGCTCCGTGGACTACACCCCCTGCACTCTGAAGCACTGCCCCCTGTGAAATTCCTGACTGCCAGGGTGATTCCTACGGTTACTAAGGGCTGCTTCCTATACTGTACGCTACCGTGATCTGTGGAGCAACTGTTTTATAACGCTTGGATAAATAACCGACCACGTGGATGATATCCCCGCCGACAAAGGGTGAGTTCGGTTTAATTAGGAGCATACGCGCGATCATATGTATTCTGCAGATGTGTAGCTCGCGGGTTCAGTGGTGTGAGAAGCTCCTCACAGGCTAAAACGTCCTGTCTGCATTCCCGTAGCCGACAAAGATGAGGGTTACCGTACGTCTACCTGCTTTTACCACGGAACAATGGCTGCTGCGCTTCAATACCAGACACGGTTTGTGTTTATAAATGAAAAGAACAGAGAACACGCCCTTGCTGTTTCCTACCTGTATCAAAGGGAACCCTTCAACTTCATCAAAATGCCTGAAAACTGTGGTCAGGCGAATGCGTAAAGCGGCTAGGTGAAGTTTACGCACAAATTGCGTCTTTTCTCTACCTGACTATTGTTCATTGTTCAGAATAATAACAGAGCGTCTGTTCAACTAGCTATTCACAGTCATTACATTGGGTCAGGGGAAAAAGTCAACTGTGTTTCATGCGGTTGAGTGGACATGCAGTAGCCGGCTGCTGGTCCCTGCCGCCTGTCATCTGTGAGTTGCCGCGGTGTAGCAGACGCGTACGGGTACAGTATAACCGAAGAGGCGTTGAAAACTACCGATTATGAAAAATGAAAGTTGTGTGTGCTTTAAACACTGATGTATAGTAAGAGTCTAGACGTGCGCCTTTGAGGCCACGAGAAAACCGGGGAGTTTCCTACGTGTTTGTGCGCTTGGTCACAGGTAGGAGCAGGGCGGTACAGCGTGTTCGCTCCACATCATTTACTTTGATCCATAACAACAATAACATAACTGACAGACTGTTTCTTTCTTTACTTCTCAATGTCGCATTGGTTTGGTAGCAATGAGTGCTACCTAATCAAACACAACTTTGCACGTGTGCGGCAGCTAAGCCTGTTGGACACAAGGGATGGATTAACATGAATGACAGTACATGCAAGCTTGTCATTTCTCCTACAGCTGACTAACTGACATAATTATTGGGCTATTGCCTGTATAATGATGCATAGTCCTCTTGTACACTCCAATTCAATCTTCTATGACCTGACCTAAAAGTAACTTATTTGTATGGAATAGTCTGACTGACGTATGTCTCAACCTTTGTAAGATTTTGAGTAGGACAAACTTAAAACTCATTTCCACTCCATATCTGACATGCCAGAATGAACAGTAAACAATGTTGACATAGTCAGAGCAGCATTAAAGACTGACAACAACAGTTGCTTCCTCACTATTAATTATTCAGGACCCTCATTATCATTTTGACTTTTATGTTTGGAGACAGGCTAACGGTTGTGACAGAGCTGCAGGGAACAGGTTTGATCTTCCCCTGGGTCTGTATGTGCACAGAACAGGCTGCCTTATCTGACAGTGCAGTGTTTCCACTGACTACAACACCTGTCAAATGTTTTGTGATGGGAGATTGACAGCTTAGGTGCCATGGTGATATTATAGACTATATCTGTGACAGTTCTTATAGTGTTTGTAATTGTTAGCTGGCATAATTTTGAAGAGTACATGGAGTGATGGATTAGCTACACATAGTTTTGAGCACTTAATTCTTGTCACGTATCATATATCAAGGGCATAGTGTTACTTTCACACCCACCCCAACATTTTCAACAACCGACTCTTGTTTCCATGGTGAATTCATAAACAAAAAGATACTATCAACCCCATGTTTCTCCATGTGTTGTTGGACCCACTGCTGTACATTCTTTTAGAAATACATTGTAGTAGTTAGTCAGTAGTTGAAGAACAGAAACCACTTTACCTTAAACATAAAAGTGAAATTATTATATATAAGGCTTACTATAAACAAGTAAGCTGTTGGAAAAAGCAACCTATTATAATGTGTTAGGCGAAATATGAAAACCTGTCACTATCTTGTTCTTTAATTATTATTATGTAATAACAATTCAAATGTCAAAACAGCATGATGTTCATCTGACAGTTGAGGATGTGCTTTCTGCTGTTTCCTAGCAACACCACCACCACATAATGCAACAGGTAAATTTGGCCCATAATAAAAGTAATGTATTATTGTCAGACTAGAGCTGAATAGTAGGGCTGTAATTTACTACATTAATTCTTGGTCGACTAAAGACATGCCTTGTGCATTGATTAAAAGTGAAACTGGGTGTGGTGTGACATCAGCAAAAGCTCTCAAAATTGTAGGAATCTTGCACTAAATTTTGTACTAGTAAACAACATCTGGACAGTGCATTCTCCTTTCTGTTGCTGTGCATACAACACCTTATGATAATAATGAATAATTGAAATTTCTGATTGTTCTTAGAAGTATTGTGATTGCAAGATGTTTTAAAATTAGGATTCAGTTCATAGAGGAAAATATCAGCATTACTAAGATCTTCAACATTTGAGTAAAGATACTTTCCAATATAATGCAAGAGTCATATGCATTTCAGAACATGTTTGCAGAGGTCTAAACTATACAGTTACCAGATCGTATACATTGTTAGACTGTATAGAAACAGGATATTTTGTTCTTTGTGGAGATATAACATTATCTAAATAATTCCAACCTTTGTAACTTGCTATTCTCGACCAATCAAGTTGTAATTTCTAGGAATCAGATGGCGGATCAATCGATATCAGTTCAGTCGATATATTATTGGTGTATTCAAAGTTGTTCTGTACTTACTTAAAATGTTAACCAACAGTTACAAACACATTTGTATATTTTTTTACCTTATATTATATTATTGCCTTATATTGTGTTTAAAGGAAGTAAATTATACTTTTACTTTATTACAAGCCAAAATATTGGCATCGTTATCTGAACAGAAAAAGCTTGATCTGCTCATCCCTAGTCATTTCTGTTAATTGTAAATAATGTTTCACCCTAAGCACAGACACATCTCATATAAATAGTTAGACGCAGTTATCAACAACGTGATGATTAATGCGATCAACACCACATCCTAACGCAATCTCCAGATGTACAGCTCTTGTGCCAAAAGCTTGTACCCCTGTGCGTCTATGTGCGAGGTGTTAAGTTCACTGACACTGGGGAATGCTGATTGAATTCCACACAGCTAATGACCCTCATTTGCTCGGCCATGGACAGAGATGCGCCCATGTGACCAGGGCAGACTCAGGCCACCTCTGTTCTCCACATGTCCCAGCCTGTCTTGTGATTGTTGCTCCTTCGCTCCCCCTCACCTAAGTAAGTAAGTAAGTCATTATGATTGTACATGGACAGCGACGTGTCTCTGATTATGAAGTGTTATGATGTGTGTAATAGAGGCACCACAGCCAGGGTGTCATGGTTACGGACCAGGGAGCTTGCAGCTGTGAGAGAGGCACAAAGGAGCTGCAGGGGAACATGATTTAATTTCAATGTGAGATAGAATGGAATTTGTATTTTTGCTGTTGTATATTGTTGTACAGGTCATATTTCTTGTTATTTAGAATTGGGCTTATTGGAGGTTATTTTTACAGTTAAGTTTATTTGATTTTTTCTTGGAATTGATCTGATTCGAAATCAGACATGGGAAGAATACTTTAGAGATCTATTTAGTTACGGAATACTGAATACCTGAATCAAAATGTATTTTGCAGCATATTCAGATACATGGGCCAATCAGAGTACTGTATTCTGAATACTTAGAATACATTTACACCAAGTTTTATTATATTGTAGTGAAAAAAATACAACATTACAAACTGTTTATGCACTAACATGTCTAATAAGAGAGAGAAAATTGCACACGCTGTAACAGAATAGAGTTACTTAAAATTTGTGTTCTGAATATGTATTTTCGGTACATATCTTCAGTTACTTCCCAACACTGTTAAAAATCCTGGTTTAGTCTTTGTTTATTCTCGGATCAGCCCCTTTCCTATTGTGTTAACTATTCCTGATACGTAATTTGCATTCAAAGATTTTCACACATAGGTCATACACTGAACCAGACACTTAGTTGTGAAAGTTGAAGATCTTAAAATAGCCTCTTTGCTCAAATTGGCACAGCTCCCATGCCATGTGCTCCTGCCCGGGTGACTCCAATCAGGGAGAGCAGTTTTGTGTCAGATTCACCACAATGCTCTTTGACCACTTATATGTGTCTCCTACAGAGGAAAGTGCAGTTCAATGGGGTGCCAAAGAATATCTACAAAAGGACCAGGATTAAGTCTCAAGCTAAAGGGGCAACATGCTGCTTTGCTCTTGTAGTCACTGAAAGAAAGAACGCGTGATTGGCTGGTCTGAAAGGAGCTTCCAAATGAAAACATAACACAACATCTCATTTGGTTCATTAGATGCTTAATTTGCTGCTCACTGACTCCAAGAATTAGTTTTCCTACTTAAACTTGTACTCAGAATTTCTTTTGGAATTTGACGACAGAGTTTGATTTCTGAAATTCAATTAGTACAATAATAGTGGCATCACAAAGCTTCAGAAAAATATGCTAGTGCTTTAGTTTATTTTGTCTTGAGGGGATGATTGTTTGCAATTTGGAATAGCAGTTAGTCTCTTTTTAGTTTAATAAGAGTTGCAATACTGTACCTTGTCACTTTACAAATTGTAAACTGTATTTCTAGGCCTGTCACAGTAATTACTAAATTGATTTATTGTTCAGTATATGAAAGCTGGATTTTTTTTTTCGTTACTTATTATGTGTACCTTGTCTTTGTACTACTGGGAAATTTTAAGTAATTTTTGGGCTATACTGTACAATTTAAGAAAGGTTGTAAAAGGTTGAATGAATAACATCTCTGGCTCATAACACATGCAAACTAAGTACTAAAGTGTTTCATTCTGCTATTAATTTATGGTAATTTTTTTAACACTATTGCATTTAGAATAGTTTTTGTGGTTTAAATGTGCTTTAGGCTTATTGTGTCAGTGGTATAAATTAGCTCCAATATTATCGTTTATTGTCTCTCTCTCTCTCTCTCTCTCTGTATATATATATATATATATATGTATTTCTTAGCTTCACATGCAAACTACTCCCCATTTTTACTGCTACTGCTATTACTACTTCTAATACAAAGCCATACGCTTGTCTATAAAAAAGCAATTAGCCTTACTTATGTTACTAACTTTTATGTCCATTAGCAGCTTTGTTTGAAATGGTGACATGTTTCTCTCGGCTTTAACTTGTTGTCAAAGATGAAAGCAGTTCTCTAGAGGGGTATTTGCCTTTCTTGCTAGTCGGATGTTTACTATTTGCTTGGCTCATGTGAGTACGCTCTGGTTGTCACACCTGTTAGCCTGTGTGTGTTTGTGTTGGGATACAGAAAATTCTTGTTTTACGTCTCTCCGCGCTCTCGCCAAATTGTTATTGCGTTTGCTCCTTCTTCAACAAAACAACACTATTTTTATCAAGTGTAATATATGATTTGTAGATAAATTGGCCGTCTTATACCCTTCATGCTGTATTGCCTTGGTAAAAATTCACAGCCTCTTTCCTCGCTGAGTTGCCAGTATTTGCCAGGACAAACAGACATGCCGGCAGCGCAGTAGGGGACTTGGATTACTGCAAAAAAGCTGCCCAGGCTCCCCTCCCGTTTTGACACGGGGATTCCTGTTTCACATCTCACCAGAAAAGTATTGCTCATAAGTGGTCTCACTCCAACACACAAACCACATGAAATATACCGCCTTATACTGCCCGATAGTTTGACTTTTCTGTTTGTTAATACATCGTTAGGAGGCTTTAATTGTTGCTTTCTGAAGGGTAGGGCTGAATCAATGGGGTTTTAACCTGGCTGCCCTCCCATCTCATTTCTGCACTGTGTCTGAACTAGGAGCGTGCACTTGTTTAACCCATTAATCTCCCATTTAGCCATGTGCCATTGCTTTAAGAGGATTAGCTCAGGTGATGGAAACACCTCTTAACGGACCATATTATAACGCAAGAGTTGTAAGCTTACAATATATCCACATTGAGGCTATGAGCTAATTAATATCCTTAATTAACTATTGCAAATTATAGTTCAATAAGCCACCCGTAGTTAAGTCAAGAACCCATAAAAACTCCACATGCTCTGTTACTGGCAATGCAGTTTGGAAAGTGGAAACTGTTTAAAGTGCCTATGACAAATTAGACTACTAATTTTACTAAAACAAAGATAACATCATTAAATAAAAGATTTTTTGCAAAAACCTTCATGCTTGTTTTCCCAATTTGGTTCAAAATTATACTTGCCTGTTGGAAATCATGAAATCACACTAGAGAATTCCAAAATGTTACCAAGCAAAAGAATATTATCTGACAAATACAAATATAAGAAAACGCTTTTATTTTGTTGAAATCATGTTTGAAGTATCAGAAAAAAATTTATTTGTTAAGGGTAAATTATGCAGAACATTTGGATAGAATTCTCCCTAGTGTGACGTTATCCATGTTTTAGAACTTTCTACTTCCTGTAATTTAAAAATTTTCTTCGCTAATTGCTTCTTGGTTGGTGTAAAGTGATAATTCATATTTAGTTTTAATCTCTCCAAATTAAGTAATTAGATAATCAAAAAAAATCTGTCATATGCACTTTAATGACTGGAGTAATGGTAATTTAGACTCCTCCCTAGCTAGTATTGTAGCTCTTGGACAAATATAATTTAATATAAAATATCTTGAGAAAAATAAGGTCTCAATTTACATGTTCATTTATTTAGATATATGGATTTTGCTTCTTACAGAATTTTACAGCAATCACGCTTGCACTCTCAGTTACACTTTAAACTAGAAGATTTCACCAGTTCCTCAGCTGTTCTGCCCCACTGTGCCCAATCACAGTTTTTACTCCAAATAACTTCAAAAATCTCCTGGTTTTCAGTATAGGAACATGCTGCTCCAAGTTGAGTAGCTCGTAAAAATCCTCAGATCACAACTTGTCAGAGGGAGGATTTGTCACTATGCGAGCACTCATGATTCAAGCCTTTAAAATGATCCCGAGAATGAGCCTATCCAAAAATGTTGTTACACAACCTTCAAAGACACTTGTTATCGTCACGGAAACATGCACGCGACATCACTATGCACACACCATACAGATGTGCGGACACCTCACCCACTTCTGCTCACAACTGGGTCACACTGCGCAGAGTATTTTTGGAGCCAGTGATTTGTGCTTCCCTCCCTTTCGCCGATAAGGACTTTGGGGGAGAGTCAAGGAGGGTGAGCACAGGAAACTGGGGAATTGTGTCTTCTCCGTGTTTCTCACTACCTTTAGGAAGAGCTCAGACATAAATCAGAAATACATTTTTAGGCTTAAGTTGAGTGGGGGAAACATAGAAAGTGGATTTGATGTAAGGGTGACCTGTTTTTATGGAGGTTATGTTTCTTTGCCTGGAGTGTTCCACAGTATGGCATCATATCACCATGAAGACAAGCAGGTGGTACCTTGAAATGAAGTAACAGGTCAGATCTGTGGAGAGGCAGTTCCACTGAAAGTAATAATGGAAGATTTCAAATTATTTTCCTAGCAATGAAAACAGTTCTAATTGAATAAATACAAGCTATAAAACACCAATTTCTCTTAGAATATTTGTATTAATATTTCTAATTATTTGTAAAATTTGGGATTGATATAATAACACAATTGTCGTATATTTTTTCAAATTTTCAGTAACAAATCAGGACAAATCAACGAGCATCAAAGAATGTATGTAAAAAAGTCAATTTAACACAAATGCATAAAATACTAGAAGTCATTTTAGAAAGAAAAACTTTGGTCTTTTGTTCTTGGGGTCTGAACTAACCCACTGTAACACTGGGTGGAGTACATGAAGACTCCTAAATAGTAACTTTAAATTTCAAACTAGTATTGATTATTCCTTTCACTGCGCTTCTCATAGTGTTTGCTATTCGGACAGCATTATCTGAAAGGCGATGGGATTTAGGGCTTTTTGAGTTACGTTTTAACTACCTGCTTTACAATTTTCTCCTCCCGCCTGCAGCTCTTGGCCTGTGCAGGTGCATGACTTAGTCCCTGTGGCATTTACAACCAAGCCACACAGGTCCCTTTGGGTGTGTTTACCTAAATATATGCTTTAATAACACTAACGTTGACCTATATTTCTTTTTTATTCATTCAAACTGTGCCTCCATGGTCCCACCTTTATTATTTTTTCCACCAGCTTTGTCAAAACCAGAAGCAGCTCGATAAATGCCCTGTTATCAGATAGTGTAGGCTTTAATGCGGTTGGCCTGAGCTCTCCACCAGCTCAGAGGAATGCACAGGGCCTTGCTTAAGACTGACCCTGACTTTTATTGTATATTGATCTCAGAGATGAAGAAAACAGCTCAGTTTTAAAAGACAGGAAATGAGTTTGTGTAGATTCAAAGAGCTGGAGTAGAATTGAAGTTATTATTGGCAGTAAATTGTATATTTTATTTATTTATTCTTTATAGCAGCAAAAAAACAACAACATTGAAACTTAAAGGTGCATTGTCTAACTTTTCCAGTTGAGGACCTACAAAATACTATTCTCTATGGATATGTTATTGCTTTGTCTGGAATGTTTCACAGTATGGTATTAAACCTTTCTACCTTCATGAAGATCAAGCCAGACCAAGTTACATATCAGATCTGTGGAGAGGCAGCCCCATTCACAGTCGGAGTGTAGATATTTTTGAGCTGTAAAACAACCTGTAATTTAATAATTGTAAGATAGAGCTGTTTAATGTCATACTGTGGAACAATGCTTGGTAGAGCAATAACATATCCATAAAAACTAGGCAGTGTCAGACCCCAAACTAAAAAGTTACATAGTAAACTTTTTCATTAATTTCACTATAGTCATAATAGAATATTTGAAAATTATGTAATCTATTTATACTATTAAAGTAGTAATGTCAAAATTTTTAAATAAACTGTGCATATCAAGTCTTTGATTTGTCTCCCAATCTCAAATGCAGAAGGCCAAAAAGCAAGGCTAAACAAGTACACTTAGAAGCAGATGATTTACTGTGGGACTTTTAAAATTATATTCAAATTTTAGACAAAATATATGAATAATATATGTTTTAATATCACAAAAGTCAAATAAGGACATTGTCTTTATTCTCTGCTCCTCATTTCAAACTCTCATTATCTTGGTCTCAAAGCTGCGCCGCCTTCATCTTCTTCAAGCTTTTCGAGTGAACAGGCTGCTTTCATGTGTCATCTGAAAGCTCGTCAGTGTCAGCCCTAAATTGTTTGCGTGTGTCACAGAGTTGAGGCCGTCAGCTGTTTTGGGAATAGGAGCAAATTGCTGTTTCACTGCAGCTTTTTTCTTTTATCTGCTCGACTCAGCTGGAATATGAACCTCCTGAGAGAAGCAGAGAGCTGTCACTGTGCACTCTGCTGCTGAAGATTGGGTTTAATGCAGCTGCAGCCAAAGAAAGGGACTTTTTAAGGAGAAATCAGAGCGCATAGAAAAATAGCCACCTGAATGAATATGTTACAAATTCCCACTTAATTAAAAGTATTGATTTCTTCACTTTTTTTATCAGTGCATCAGAGCTTGTTTCTTGTGCTGAATTCTCCATTTGTCTGTGTGCCCCCTCCCACAGGTTGATGTTTCCTCACCGGGTGCCCCCTCCGCCCCTTTCAAGCCTGACTGCTGACAGCTCTCCACCTTTGTGCGTCTCCTGAGTATTGATCTCCCCAATCTGGACAAGATCAGCGCACACGGTCCCGGCGCGTCAGCCAGCGGTCGGGCTGAGCACCTGGGGCCCATGCCCAGGCAGGAAAGCGTCGCCATGGACACTGAGTCCACATACTCGGGCTACTCCTACTACTCTGGCCGGTCCCGGGGGTCACATCGGCATGGGTAAGTCCCATCTTCACCATTGGGTAAAAACATGACATTTATTAAAAAGAAGAAGAAACACATCTTAAAAAACACAAGCCCTGAGTAATTCTTGACTAAAACCCCATTGAAAAAGTAAAGGAATCATATACACTTATTCTGGTTCCACAGGAGTATTTCTGCAGTGTTGAAAACTTTTGTTCATTTGTAAGGTTGAAAAAAACTTATCCACTCAAAAAGTTCAAAATTATTAAAAGTACTTATTACCACCTGGAAAATTAAGATAAAAAGACATGTTTCTGCCCTTTGGCCTTCATCAGGAAAAACTGTTAGTTAATAAAGACTTTTCATAATTTTGTACTTTTTGAGTGGCTCGGCATTTTTTTTTTTACTTTGTATTTGATACTGGTCTCTACACTGAAGAAAACCAAAAGGACAATTTTACACAATCTATACGCTATGTATCAGTACTTAAAATTTCTTGCTGGTTGTTTTGTTCAGAAATTGACTTTTTTGTTGAAATTTCGTAGTAGTATCATGTCTTTCAACAAAAATATTGACCTATCCAAAATGGGAAGACTTTATCTGAAACACTATGACAAAAGGAAGTTTGAATATTTCCACATACAGTGACACTTTCTCTGCCCTTTGCTTATACCTTCCTGCCCTCTGGCTCCCTCCCTCCATGCCACTCTCCCTCTGCTCCACCTCTCCCTCTCTTTTCCTCTCTCCCTCTTTCAGTCTCCCCCCCCCCCCTCTCTCTCTCTTGTATCATATGTGTGATGGTCTGTCCGTGGCGGTGTAGGGGGCATTAGCCTGTCAGCGTGCAAATAGCCCCAGGAAGGCAGAGGAGACAGGTGCTGAGGAGGTCCGCCCGACTGATGGCTCAGCGGATACGTGGAGCGCCTCTCCCCACCTCCTCCTCCTCCTCTTCCCAGTGCTGCATATCTCTTCTTCACTGCCACCTGTTGCAACTTCAGATCCTTTGGCTTCCCTCAAGGACCTCTGGAAACATGAGAGCGCATATACATGCTTTCCTCCGGCTTCTCTTAAGTCTCTTTGTATCGCTCCTCTTTCACTCCTTATCTCCGGTCATGTACGTCTTCTGCCTCCGTTCATCCCATCTCACCCTCTCCTCTGCTCCTGCACTGCTCCATGTGTCCATTGAGATGCAGCCAATGCCCTTCTCTGGTTCGTTCTTGACCTCTTCTCCTCCTCCTCCTCCTCCTCCTCCTCCCCCCCTTCTCCTGCTCTCCGAGGATGGACTGGTGTAGCACTTGTTCACTCACATTCCTCGAGAGGAGGAATGCGCTCCCTTGGCTTGCGGTGACATGAAGTTAGATTGGTCACACTTGAGTTTGACGGTCAGCCTGAAAAGTGGTGGTGGATGTGACACTGGCATACAGCCCTTTGCCCTCTTTCCCGTCTCCTGTTCCTTCAGTTTTTTGAATCCATGGGAGAATATTGAAAGGGACATATGGTACCTCCCTGCCAGGCAATTTTTCTGCTCCTCAGCTCCTTGTAAAACGGAGCCAAAGCCACCAGCTGGCCTCTTAATTTGATAAACAAAAGCAAATCGTTGCCTTTGAAACCCCTCGCGCTTCCATGGTTGAAGGTAATCTTTTTACACTGTGGGGTGCCACGCGTGTAGCTGCTTTGCATCACTGTGGTCTAATTACACTAACGCCAGGGATAGCAACAGTGGGTTTGACACTTGTGGGCACTGGGCATACATTCAGACCATTTACAGTTGCATGTCTATATGGGCAGGACTGCGTTTTGATTTATTTAAAAGTATCATATTGTAGTAATAATAAAGCATTAACTAGGCCTGTCACAATTATTACTACATCAACTTATCATTCAGTGCAGTTGGAATGAGCCGATATTTCTTGTGAATACTTTTTCTTTGCAGTAGTGGGGACATTTTTTCCATTTTTATGTAATAATGTAAGATTTGAGCTGCAGAGGGTAGAATAAATAACTTCTGTGGCTAATTGTCTACTTTTTAATGACACTCTCTATTTAAAACTGGTTTACAGGCATTATCTTGCTTTGTATCACTGGCATAAAGTATCTTCAATATTATCATTTATCGCAGTATTTCTCTGTAGTAATACAGTATATCATGCTTCAGTATTTGTTATTGTGACAGGCCTAGCATTAGTCTTCCCCATACTCAATAGTGTGGTTCTTTAGCCACAGTTGCCCTTGGGTAGACTGACAGTAGCATGGCTGCCAATCTGCACCTATGTCTTCTCCAACCACCACTAATCACTCACTCACACAAGGCATTCACATATAGGCAAAGTGAATGAAGTTTCTTGCCCAAGGACACAACACCAGAATGCACTGATTAGAGCTTTGGTTTTGTGGTTTAGAACTTCTGAGCTTTTCCTTGAGTTGTTTTGATCTCAATAGTGGTAAGAAAATTGAAGGGTAGACAAAATGATAATGAATGAACACACACAAGAATTCATTCTTGACTCTTTGCATCTTGTTTATTTCACAGTGTCATTGTCTGTGATGATTGTCCATTTTTCCAATGTGTTTTTTTAACTTTAAATGGCAAATAAACTAACATAATCTAACATTCATTCACAGTAGACAATGCCTTGTTCTTATCAGTATTCAGTCTCTGTTAAAAAGTTAACTTACTTAAATCTGAATCCTTACTTGCATTACTGCTCAGGCCAAATTCCCATGACCCCGTAGGTTCCATCTTTAACAATGCTGCCTGGACTGCACATTAAGTAGAACCAAACTTGCTGATCTTACTTCTTCCCTTTATTAGTGTGGAGTGGCACTGTATAATATCTCTGCAACTTTCACCAGCTGTGTCTAAGCAAAACAGTAAAATCAAGAAGGCAGTTGTTTCTGTCATTATGGAGTATGAGAGCTCAACCTCATTTATTTTTCATTGATTCAGAATCCAGAGCTGTATAATGAACCATGGTGGAGTGAATTAACATGATTTGGAGTCCTTATGCTAACTATTTCATTACCGCATGACCTCTGGAGAGCCCATGACATTTGGGGATAAGATAATATTATGCTGTATGAAGCCATTGGTTTATTTAATACAAATATTGAAAAAAATGTTAAAACATTTTTTAAAGGTGCACTGCGTGGTGAATCACGTTCTAGTTGAGGGTCCGCCACCTGTTTGTCTCTCTGGAAATGTTCTATAAGAGAGACAGGCAGTTTACAGCACTATGCTACATTACATTCAGGTCTGTGGAGAGTCGTCCTTATTCACAGAAGGAATTATTGTATTTTTGAGCAATAGAAACACTCATAATAAATACATGGTAGATGGATATGTTTAATGGGAAAGCAATAACATCTCCATGGCGACAAGGAACTAGCAGACCATCCACCAGAAAAGTTGTGCAGTGCACCTTTTAACAGTTAAATTGCTGAGTTTTTTATGTAATTAAGTTCTGAATATGAAAATAACTTTATATGGAAAAATTCACATTACCAGCTCCTAATGTGGAAAATTGCTTCATCTGATTGGTGGAACTTCAATTATATGACAGCTCACAGTGTTTGCCCAAATTCAAGGCAAATTTGCATATTATTATAAGTAGGTCAGTGCATTTATGAGGATGTCTGAGCACAGCAGAGAAGTGGGGAGTCAAATTTTCAGCATTGTGTATCAGTGGGTTCATTTTAATGTGGTACAGCCACTTTCAGCTTTTGTCAGGTTTTGATTAGTCTGTGCAGGTGCAACGGGAACTTGGATAACTCACTCTCACATTGCATTCATATAGGCAAAGTGAATGAAGTTTCTTACCCAAGGACACAACGTCAGAGTGCAGTGATCAGAGCTTTGGGTTTGTGGGTGAACTACCAAGCTTTTCCTGGCTGACTTGAATTGTTTTTATCTTACATCTCGATCCTGGTAAAAAAAAAACTGAAGGGTAGCTATAATGACACACGCAACAATCCACTCATAACATTCTTCTATTGTAGTGACTGTTAAATAAGTGAAAATGAGTATTTGGCCATTGCTAAAGACCTGAATCCTGCCTTCTTTGTAGTCAACTAAAGAAATTCTTGGTTAACTAAAGAGGGATGTAGAAAAAACTCTCAAAACTATACCTTGCCATGAAATATCCAAAAGGTAAATTCATTTCTATTAGTCACTACACCCAAGAACTCACTGTATTAAAATGTGCAATCCAGCTTTATTATAATTATATTTAGCTGACCCTCACCTGTATAAAATAATTTAGGCCATAGCATATCTGTATGTATTTGGGAAATCAAATTTTCAGTATTGTGTATCAGTGAGCTCATTGGAAAGTGTTAGGGCCACTTTCAGCTATTGTCAGGTGTGGATTAGTCTGTGCAGGTGCAATGGAGAGCTTGGATAAACATCAACAGTAGTCGCATCACCACCTTCTCTGTCCAATTGCTTTTCTAATGATCTGGTTTCTTAATGTGACTTGCTCATGAGTTTGAAAAGTCTTCAGAGAGCGTTTGGTGGCTGGGTTTTGACTTGATTTCAGGTTGACCCATTTGGCAGCAGTTATGATTGCACTGCACATTTGGCTGTGGGTTCGTGCATCCACTCCAGGCTCGGTGTCACACAGGTGGGTGGAGTGGCCTGCCAGGAAGAGAGGGAACAAATTGGTCCACAGACAGCTTGCCGTACCCCTATTGTTGGCACCACTTTGCAGCTCTTCCTCTTCTCTTTCTAAATGGCGAACACGATCACAGACACTCATTCTCAGGTGTTAGATGAAACTGTGGCTTCCAGGGTCTAATTGGCATCGCTCTGACCAAATTCGCCAGGTATCCACGCCCTCACGTCACCCTCGCTCCACCCCGCTCCTCTCCCAAAGCCTGCCCCATTTCCGACATCCTCACTGGAAGTCAAGTCCCATTAATCAAATCATAGCACCGCACTGTTTCGGAATACCAACAAGGCTGTGCATGGTAATGAAGCAGGAAGGATGTGGGTGGGGTAACCAGGGCTGTTGCTCCATGTGGCGGGCGCAGGAGTGAGAGAGGAAGGGGGCTGGGGGAGGGGCTGAGACACAGAGGCCGATCTGTTCAAACTACTGCTGTGCACCCGCAGGTCTGGTCCCAGTGCACATCCATAACACTACATTAGTCTCCACTGCACTCTCACACCTAGTCCAAGAGTCATCACATTTACAAGTTCCACTGGCTCTTCTGCTGCCATGTCTCACCCCAGAACCAGGTGGTGCACTTTATATTGGGCACCCACTGTGAATAATAATTTCCATGGGGTTGAAAAATGATTCATATTGCAACATAACACAATAATGCAAAAAATAATTATATATTATTACTTTGCAGTTGATGTCATCAACATTTCCTGGGGGTGTGATGCTAACTGTAGGCTCTACTTTCTCTGAAGCTTTGTTACTCAAGTTTTTTTCATTTGATTTAGCTGAAACTACAACAGGTGAACTGATCTGTAATTTGCTAATGGCCGGATCAGTGTTTCCCGCAGCACTTTATAGTGGGAAGTCGAAATGAGGCAGATTTTTGTCATGATTTTTTACCTAATTTACTTTTGTTTTGGTAATTATTTTTTTTACACCTGTTAACTACTAAATTAGTTATTTTGTTTTAATTTAACTGAATTATTGCGTTAAAAGGTTTACTAAAATATTACAAACATATAGTTACTGCAAAACCCATCATACTTATTCAATTTTTTCCATTTTTCTTCTCATACTGAACAAGTCTACCTGGCAAACAACTGAACTGCATTGCCCATGGATAGACGTATTTGAATGCTCTCCTAGTTTATGCCCTCGCCCTCTCCTGTTACTTAAAATTCTACTGTCTGCTTCTCAGCTTTGACCTAGTGCTGGTGCCAGGCTGTTTATAATTCCACTCAGGATTTAGAAGAATGATCACGTCTTTCTGAGTCTCACTGCTCAGGTTCTCAGTGCAGTCCCTGTCAGTTAATCGTCAGACAACAATTGAGTGGTAATTACTCTCCTTGGAATAACCCCAGACTGGAGAGATGAGAGCAGCCTTAATGACATTTAAAGCAATAATCCTGTCTGTAATGTAGTTAAAGTCTTGCATCATGTTAGACTGGCAGTAAGGGTGAGACTATTTTCACATCATAATTAAAAAAAAAAAAGTATTAATTGTATTTGCTGTACAGTTTGCAAGATTATCTGGTTAATCGATAATTGTTTGATCAGAGAGAGAGCGCGCGAGAGAGAGAGAGAGATACTTTATTGATCCTGAGGGAAATTCACGATTTGCTGCAACAACATTTACACTGCACTTCTCGGTCACCTTTGTGTATCAGTCAGAGGTGTCTGTGCAATTTAACAGAAGTACTGCTCAGGTAGATTCAGCTTATCTGTGTCAGGGCAGCTGGACGAGAGAAAGAGCCCAAAGTGTCCCTCTTCTGGGTTCAGCAGCATTGCTCAAGTCAAAATAGAACTAGATGTGAAAAAAACTTTGAATGGATTGTTATCTTACTGTTTATTTCAAATTAACTTTACTTTAACACACAAAAGTTGGATTTCTTAAAGCTGGTCACAGACTGCTGATCGAATAGATAAGGACAATGAACACGGATTAAGGTTTTCATTCCGCACTCTTCTCTCCAATTTATGTCTCTCTTTTTTAATTTTAATCTTCATGATTATTTATGTTTTGATTTGTTTTTATTATGATTTTAATGTATTTCTTATTCTGTAAAGCACTTTGAATTACTTTGTGTACGAATTGTGCTATACAAATAAACTTGCCTTGCCTTGCCTTGCCTAATTTCAGTGTTGTGGCCTTGGTGTCAGTATTTGTGAATAGTACAATTGTGATGTTTCTTCTTATAATAATGTTAATACTCAGTTTTATATGGTGACCTCCTTATTTTACTGCATAGTTTGTACCAGCTGTTTTGATTTGGTTTGGAAACATAGGTTGTGTGTAAATCTAGCCAGCATAGGAAGTGTGAGAGTAAAGACGGAAGCAGCCCAGTTAACTCCCTTTATTCAGAACACTTGGAGCCAGTACAAGTCTATTATATTACAGCCCTGCACGGCCCTCCATCACTCTAGTTTCCTTCATTACCGCAGAGCAGGATATCCTCTGCATTATGGCCTATGACGGGGCTGAGAAAGCAATCAATAGGCAATCTGATGGTATTATTTATGTGGCTCATGTACTTGTCAGTATGTATGCTGCAGCTATTTACTCTCTGTGAGGCCTGCAAGAAACTGTAACCAAGAAACTCAACACATGGAGCAGTTTAAACAGTTAAGTTTATACTAAGGTTGTGCTTATATACGTAACCTGGAATGACTGTTTTAGCTTTATTTAACCAGGTCTCACTGAGAGGGAAATAGAAATGGAAATCCTCTTCTGGAACTAGAGGGAACCCTATCATATATACTTTTTAAAATAGAGATTAAGGCAGTTATCATTCAGCAACACGTGTTAGTTTTGCATTATACTTGTTGAAGCAATACATGCAGACTAGCAAGTTAATATTCGAAAGTTTGAATGTTTTTGGAGTCAAATGCCCCAGATACTATAAGCGAGTTAAAATTAAGACAACTGGATTTACTTAGATTATTTTTTAAAACAGCATTTTGCTATAAATCTTATAGCTTCTTTAGGGCTTATGTAGGTAAATCAAAATGTGCATCAATTAACCCCAGATACTCTTATACAAAAATAAGAATAATTTTAGATAGGCACAAAGATTGAAATTTATTAGGTAAATGACACCTCTCAACCAAAAAAATATTAAAAATGTTTTGCTGAATACAGAAACCTCTTATACCTTAACAGTGAATATTACTTGTGTTCATTTCATTATAAAGGACATGTGGTGGAGGGCAGGGATGAGGGATTAGCGGTAGCTGTGCTAATGTAGCCACTATCAGGGCACTGTGCCATGTGGAGACCCGGCGCTCACTCCACACACAGGATTATAGGGCTGTAAGTGCACGAGGTCCCCCCCTCTGATGGAGCTCATATGTTGCAGCGCACGGCAACAAGAGGGCCTCGCTGAAAAAGCACTGTGAAGATAGGGGAGGGGGAGAGGAGAGGGGCAGAGGGGGAGCATGGAGAAAGAGGTGGAGATATATGGGCCAGAGGTCATGTAAGCGTGACACGTCCATTGACAATTATAGGAGGAAACAATACTTGAAAAATATTGCACAAAATTGACTCTTGTGAGCTTTTAGCCATGTTATAAAACTGATACCTCTTCAGAAACATACCCAGAATTGTTTCATTCACACATGGTGGAGTAATCCTGCATTATTAGTCTGTTTACATCTCCAAAGCTCAAAATGTTCTGTTCCATCTTGTGATGTCATTAAGTGGTAGTTTTTAAGTTAACAGCTACATTTACCTTTAGTTCAGTAGAGATTGGCAATTCTAGGGCTGAAATTATTCAAATGATTCTAGTGAAGGTGTACAGAGTTTAAAAACACAATGCAGCACTTCTTGTTTTACCGTATGACATCACAAGGTGGAACAGACTGTTTTCTGTTTGAGAGAACTCAGCCTACATATGCAGGGTTTGTGTGTTAAACGTGTGAATGAAACGAAGTACAACTTCAATGAGGAATGTGTTTTCGATGGAAACAACAATATAACAGAAATCAAAAAATAGCATAATATGGGTCCTTTTTCCCCACCTTTACACAGAGATTGGAAAGCTTTTCTTACTACAACACAAGTTTAATTTTCCATATAGGCACTTCACCTACAGCATTTTCCTTTAAATTCAAGTTCAATGCAATTATATTGTCTGGCTGTCATTTTCTATCAACTGCTTTCTTCTCCTCTCGTTATAGACTTAGACTATTGGACAGGTCTCTGTGTGAATATTGTGAACACAGTAGTAATTGGACTGCGTTATTGAGTGACTGCACAGCCATACAGACCCAACAATTGAACACTGATCACAAAATGAGAACTACTACAAACTACAGAACAAAATATGCTCCTAAAACCCTTTTCTTCAGTTTCTTTCTTCAATTTGTCTAGTTTTATATTTCTCTTGTATTCACTTGCAGCACACATCTGTTATTGAGCTTCAATTAAACACGGCTCATTGGAGTTGCCACAGAAAAGCCAATTAGGAAAATCATGACTGTGACTTGAGAATATAAAGCAAAGGTTTCTATCAGCTCAAGAGGGTCTATTCAGATCCTATGGGCTTCCTACATGTTATATAGTATCATTTATAATGTTGTGTATCAGGTTACATATTTAGAGAGAAAATGACTTATTTTGAAGTCAGTGATGGGATGAAAAATGTATTTAGTTACAGAATACTGAATACCCAAATTCAAATGTATTTTGTAATATATTCTGATACATGGTCCAATCAGAATAGTGTATACTGAATACTTTGAATACTTTTACATCGAGTTGCATTGAAATTACAGTGAAAAAACTTGATATATATTTATAAACAGCTTGAGTTTTTATTTTGCATTAACTTATGTCTAATTAGAGAAGGAAAAATCATACACAGACACATACATTGCTAAAATTCAATTATCACCATGTATTCCTTTTAATTAAAAAGTTAACTGTATTCTGAATACCACCAATTGAAAGAGTAACTGTCCCGGAACACATTTAGTCAAAATTTTTATTAAGAATACGTATTTTTGGTACATGTATTTAGTTACTTCCCAGTACTTTTAAAAGCTTATAATAATACAATGAGCAACAAAGTCTAATTTTGTTATGCCTATATAGTCCAGGTTGTTTTTAGACTATGGGGGAATATTTTAGTTTATGACCATAGTTTCCTGTATTAATGGGAAACAATGGTGATGTAAACAGCAACCATTTATCCACATGTTAGCCACATTGTTTTGTTTTTCTTGCAGAGAGAGAAGTCGGGACCGGCACAAATCGCGCAGTAAAGACAGTCGCTCAGAGAAGTCTGTCACCATCAACACACCACCAGCCGAACCACTGCTGGGGGACTCTTCTGTGCGAGGAGAGCCCGTCCAGGTGAGCCTCTCTTGGGCTTAAGGTCGCGCACAATCACCCCTCTGTCTCCAGACCTCCATTTCCTGTAGGGAGAGCCAGGCTGATTCCTGCAGGATTTGGAGCAGAGGAGATTTATCAAGCACTAGTCGAAATGAGGGAAGGAAATGATTGTGTTTAGTCCTTTGGCAAGCCATCTGGTATTTAGGGGCAGAGGGCACGGGGGCTAGTCCACTTTTGCAAGTCTAGGCTCTGGTATGCTATTTATAACACTACAGCATTTCTTCAAACTAGTCTAATTATTTACAATTGGAACATTTATTTATATAATTTGAACAAAGCCAGAGATTATAGTTAATAGCTTCCTTTACTGAAGCCATGCGTGATTGTTGTGACACATAAGGTAATTTCTGGATTATGTTGCATTGATAAAATACCCTTAAGAGGTTGTTAACAAGTTTAAACATGACATTATATACAGTAAGGCAGCACTCAAGGTTTCGAGTCCAATTATAATAATCCTGATTGACAATTTATGGGCAATTTGTTTTTAAATCTTTAAATTGTATCAAATCATATTCATTTTCTGCTGTCTATATATAATTACTTTTCATTCGTAATCTCATAATCTTTCTCTCAATGCTGAAGTGTATACAGTCCATTGATTAGCAACAGGCTGTCTTATTTAGATGCGTTCCGATATGACTTGGTGCCGTGACGATGAGAAATTGATTTATTGTCCTGTCTGGCTTCTGGCAGGTGTTACATTTTATTATTTTTCCATTTTAATAAAAAGAATAGAGACATTGGCGCTTCTTTACTCACACAAGCTTAGCCCCTCTCTCAGCCAAAAGTGTCTGGCTCCATGTCCTTCATCAACAAAAACCACAGAACACAGAATCATCCACTACTAATGACCTACTTGGCACTTCCTTTTGCTGGAGGGGCTAGTCGCTTGTGTTACTCACCTATCATGTGGTTTTAGTATAGGTGGGTGATACTGACAAAAATCAATTGATACTTTGATCCTGATACTAGAACTAGAACTATACAACACATGAGCTGATTTGTGATGCTAAGTCCCTCTCAAATTCCATTGGTATCACAAGCTAGCTAGCATTAGCTGACAGTTTTTCAGTTAGTTACTCTTACCTTTTTTGTTAAAAATCAAACACTTAAACAGGATCATGAATGCTCGTATTGATCACAGGCTCCTGAAAATGTGTTGTTTAAATCCATTTTGCATTTTATGTTTTCAGGTTTCAGGTCATCTTAAAACGTTTTTGACAGTGTTTGCTCACATGTGCATTGTGTCTCCATGGTAACTCCCAAACATTCCACCATTAGAAATACATTTGCAGCACCCCCAGCATGATGTCACTGCAGAGTATCAACACCTCAATAGGGCTGAACGATTTGGAAAATAACTGTAATTCTCTAATTGTGATTTTTCTGACAAGCAGTTTATGTTAGATTCACAATATATGTTTAAGTAATAGGATTCTGTCCATAGCTCACATTTAAGAACATCCAGAATTGAAAAACAAGAGACTGAAACATGAACTGCAAACAAAGACAAGAATAATATTTTGAAACATGTTTGTACAAATCTAAACTACATGATAGCTGTCTTTATGCAGAATGAGACAGGGTATGCTGTTGGTGGAGAAAATGTTGGTACTTCAAAAATTGCAGCCTTTGTGATTTGCTAATTGCATCCTTTCAAACTGTAGTTTTTACTTCAATATTTGTGGGCTTTCTTTCTATATCAATGCTCAGATAATAGTTTTGCAATGCTTTTGAAAGGTGCTAGCTTGTTACCTTAATTGAAAGTTTGCACAGCTAGTTTCTGCTTTTTATTGTCTGTTTTTGCCTCATTGACATTGCTATAAAAACAAAATTTGTGGTTTAATCTTGCAGACAGTACTGTGTATGGCCTATTTAATTTCAGAAAGCATGTCGAATTTAATTTTGTAGGTGGAGACTACACTTTGTTGTTCACATCTTATTCCTGCCATGGCTTGCTGTTGCTTTGCTGTGATGCTGGGCGGGACTGTTTGCCTGAGTGTGTAATCAGGGCTACAGCAGAGTGAGAAAGGGCTTAAACCGTGTGTCTGTGTGTGTGTACCATTTGCATGTGGTGTTCACATTGTGCGTCAGTCTGGTATCAGTGCGGTGCTTAATCACAGAGCAGGCTGAGGGAGCAGGGCAGCGCTCCAGGCAGGGATGTCCTCAGTCTGCCAAAGCTAAAGTTTCCCAACAATAAGACATGACTAATGAAATGTATGAGTGGAGAAAACTGTTCACACCAGTGTAGTTTGTAAATAGTAGCTTGATTTTCCAAAATGGTTTCTTGAGCTGTCTTCTTTGTCAAAAAATTTATCATTTTAAACTTATTGGTTTTCTCTATTTGGGTGAGTTACTGTAGCCATCCTTGACTGATAAAATAAACGGAACTGTATTAGCTAACTATATAATATTAGCTATTGTAATCATACAAATAGAAGTCATTAATCTTCTTAAAAATGTAAGGTAACTGCAGCCCTCAGACCAGCCTTTCTTGGCCCTCATGCTTCCAGTTGGATTGGCCCATACTTTTTACTGCAAGTTTTTGAAAATCTACCTTGATAAAGCCAATAACAACTATTTAATGTGTCTTACTGAGGATCTAAACATGAACAAAGGTCTAGTATCTCATTTTAATCTGTTATATATTCACATATTTGATGCATTCACTGTATTGACCTCTAGTCTATCTATGGCCCTCAATCAGCCCTCTGTTTTGTTTGTGTTTCAATATGATGAAAAAGTTTGGGCACCCCTGCTCTAAGCTATATAAAGCAACCCGGTGCTCTTAACAAACATTGGTAAAATTTGAAATCATTATATCTTTTTATCTTGAATTGGTTTCATACTTTGTTTGACAGCTGTCGTAAATTATCAGATGTTATGCAGTTTTCTTTGAGTCATTACCAAACATAGCAAATAGAGTTCTTTGTATTGACTCCTTTCTGCTTGACTACCGTAAATTATCTAAAAAAAGAACACCGTAAATTCTCTTGTTGCATTGGATACAAATTACAAAGCCAAACAACCAAGCCCAGTTTCTACTCCATATAACCCTGTGATTGCCATTGATTGCTTTTTATGTTCGTTTAGCTTTTCCAGCAAGTTAGACTTTTGTAAACAAGCCAAATGCTGTAGGCGGTTTACTCATGTGAATAATACATAGAACTGAGCGGTCTTGACATGGGCGAGCACGCTGTCAGCAGACAGTGAGAAACCTGTCTTTGGTTTTACTGAAGTACAGCTAAATCATGTGAGTAATTGGTTTCATTCACTTACAAGAATGTGTTGATGTTATAATTCCAGATGGCGGGACAGGGGCTATGTACTAGTAAGTCTGAAGGGAATTTTGAAAGAAATATCCAAACTGATGATCCACAAGTGTTAAAATGTATCATTATTTGTCAGGGATAGGCTCAGCAAAGTTGTCATATTAATATCAAGGCTTAAAGTCCTTTCAACTAACAACAATCACGTATTTTGTGTTGAATAAAGCCACCACTTTCAGAAGCTATTGTGAAAAAATGATGCCTCTTTTGTTTGTTTAAGCTGACAAAGAATACATTGAACTTTGTGCCAGTTTTTTTGTTTCATGTGGATAGGCCCAGTATTACAGAAATATTAGCCATAAACCAACTCTTCCACCTGACCTGGTTAAACAGCAAATGCCACCATAGAATGACCTGATCTCCAGCTCAGTATTAAACTTTAGTGATTTTAAAATGTCATGTGAGCACAAACTGTTTAATACTTTGCAGCTGATATCATCAACTTTCTCTGGGGGTGTGATGCTAACTGTAAGCACTGCTCTGTCTGAAGCTTTGTTAGACTTTAATCTGTGCTTTATTTTAACACAATCTGAAAGAGCTGACTTTACTGGAACTACAACAGGTGAAAGGATTTGTGCTGTTAAACAAATCTCTCACATATAAAATTATTAGCCAACACTTTTCCAGTTAGTCACACGCACCTTTTTTGTTGAAAATCATACACCTAAACAGGACCATGAACACTTGTTTGAATCACAGGTTCCTGACAATGTGCCAATTAAAATGATTAGTTTATTTCATTTTGTTTGTTTGTTTGTTTTCAGATGATCATAAAACTTATTTTTGTAGTGTTTGTTAATGTGTGCCTTGTGTCTTCATGGTAGCTGCTGAACATTCCACAATAGATATATATGTAGAACACCCCTAGCGTGATGTCACTGAAAGTTGCCGCTACCCTACTATTACTGCTGCATCTGCGTGAATATTTGTGGTCATGAGACGTGAGGTTTGGACCAGGCTAGCATGGGTTAGCGTGGGTTAGCGTGGAATGCTAAGAGAGCAGCTCTGATGTGGCTGTGGCATTGTGTAAAGTGTCAAACAGAAGAAATGTGATCCGTTTAAACCAGAACACATTCTCAGAGCATTAGCGCCTCATAGTTTCACCGCTGAGAAAGTGCTGTGTAGTTTATATTTAGAAAGTGTTTATGCTTGTGTTATTAGCTGATTATTTTTAGGTACAACTTCTTTCCTGTCACACAATCTGAATTTAACATTGTATTTGGGTTCAGTATCTTGGCTTTATTCGTTGACTTTAACCACAAACATCAAATGCCACAGACATAGCAAAGTGGTGAATACAAAGATACTTTTTGACACACTCAGATTTCAAAGTCAAAAAGGTATATATATATATTTTTTTTTTAAATATGCAAAAAAAACAATACAATAATAAACATGAAAACAAGACTCACATAATCTTTAATAATGATTCCTTTTTCTTGCTTGTTCCCCTGATCCTCCCACTGTGGCTGCTCAGTTCATTCAAATCATTGAAGTCAGTTGCTGTTCTTAGAAGCCTGCTGCTTTCCAACATGAGTCAGACCCAAACACTCATGGGAACATATACAATACAACATATTTTATGCATTTAGCTATGAGTAGTCAACAAAAAATACAGATCACTTGGAATGACTTATTGACTAGATAACTGTTTACATTTGGATGGCTGGTAAAGAGGTCAAGGATGCAATGAAATGAAAATTATGGATCTGTGGTGGAAATGACTGTCTCCAGGGCCGAAACACTTGTGTATAATAATCCGCTGCTGCAATGCTGATGGAGTGTTGTGACTTGTTGCTGAAATTGCAAAAAGTAGGGGAGAGAGAGTGCATTTATATGAATGGCTTGTGCCAGTTTTTGTTTCATGTGTATAGGACCAATAAAACAGAGATGTAAGTGAACAACTCTGCCACCTGACCTGATATTTTTGGGCCGATATGTAGGTATTGATTTTGATTATTTTCCTCAAATTATGTGATTTATTTACTACAAACTCACCTACAAACTTTTTTTAAGGGAGTACATCACATTTAGTGTAGTTATCTAATCATATTATTGCGTTACAGCACACAGTATTAAAATAAATCTTTGTGTGTTTGATCAAGGCTGCAAATTGGCCAAAACATAATACCGTTAGCCAATATGTTAAGAAGTTCAAATATCGGGTTGATATTTTTTTTATGAGTTTATAGGCATGTAACAATAACCAAAATATTGTGATATTGTATCGTCCAAAGTCTCACAATAATATCGTAGACCTTCACAATATATCGAATTACAAGTCTCTTTGCTTATATTCTTTGTTACTGCAGGAGCTAAAAAAAAAAAAAAAAGCAGGGAGCTGCAGAGAGGATTATCTTTTGATCTTTTTCAGTGGAGGTTACATGAAGAAATAACTCTTATTAAGAACTTTTAAATGTTAGCTTTTTGGATTATAACAGTATCAAAGTTAAGGAATTTTAATAGGCAAAAGTAGCATATTAACAATTTGCTCCAAAAAAAATTGCAATAAATATCGTACCGTGAGATGCATATCGTGAACATTTATGACAAATTTCAAACCACTTTTTATACTGTATATTGCGTCATTTTGAATAGTGTACTCCAAATGTTGACGTTTCATACTAAAATTTACCCAACATTTCATGTCAATACATCTTAATTACAGTCTATGTTAAGTTTCGCTCCCATTGTTAGAAGTGGTAGCTCTGACTAATCCCTAAATAGTTGTGAACTCATGTACCCCTCTCACTGACACAGCCGCACTACCAAACCACAATGTTCACTGGGCCAGAAGCAATGGACTGAGAGTGGTGCAGAGGCAACACTGAGCACAGAAAGAGAGGAGACGCCTTTAGGGCAGAAGACATAAAAGGAAGGATACAAGGAAACAAGGAAGTGGTGAACACGGATAATGGAAGATCGGCAGCGCTATGTGGACGCTGATGGCACGTAATTGGAGTGTTATTTTATTTACAAGAAGGAGGGGGGTGCATGTTTACTTTTGTGCAACCCCCCCTCCCTACATAAAGCTTTACATTAGCTGGCGTGTGCAGTCCTCCCAAGGCATCATGGGAGTTTTTTGTAGCGTATAAAGCTGGCTGGACTCCATAGCAGCGGGGTATCTGAGAGGTCACTCACTCCGAGATGAAACAAGGGGGAAAAGAGCAGATTTGAAGCGGAGATGTGTGAGTGAAGAGCCGTGACATTTAGCTGGTAACAAATGGAGGAGCTGACAGCGCAGTCGCCAACGCTGATGGAAGATGAGGTGCTGCAGGTGCTGGAAGTGTGTAAGACGGTGGAGGAAATAAAGCAAGTTATTGTCACCACGCTGGATCCAGACTCAATCACTAACTCACCTCAAGTGTCAAGTGTAGCGCCAGGAGACAAGACAAATCAGGTAGGGAGATGGGGGAGGAATGGGAAGATGCTGGGAGGCAGGTTTCATCATCAGAGTTGGTATTGTAATTGGAATTTGAAAAGTTGCACCTAGTAAATTACAAAAGCTTTAGTTATTTGGGCAACATAAAATTTGCCAATAAAAGTTTGCTGTTGTAACATGTCTTGTAAATGTATTGAGATTTAGGTATTAGACAAATGTGAATGGGTGTAAAATGCTAAAGATTTTAAGATTGTATTGTTATTGTCAAAGAAAACAACAAAATTATGTTTAGAGCATCAAACACTGCATAGTTTTCATATATCCCTTCATACCCTTCAAAAAGATGCTGAACTCTCTAATGATATCTTATTCATGGATGATTATAAATTATAGATTTGTTTATTTATTTATTTTCAATTTTAAAAAAATACATAATAAGATGCATTATACAGTAGAATGTGAAGGATGGTTACCAAAAATGTGCTAACCTCCATATAAAATGCATAAGGCTCTAATAAACCTGTGCAAAATTCATAAAATAGATCAGTAATTTCTTTAATTTTTTTTGTTTTAATGAACTCTTTTTTCATATTTTGAGTTTTTGTATTATAAACAATATATCTGATTTATAATACACTTTTGCATATTGTCTTCAAACCAACTTTCATATTAATATATTTTCCTCAAATCCTACTCCTCACTGACTAAATAAATGTGCGTGATTGAGATCCAGGCCTTCTCAAGCATGAAGTATACAGGTCCCATAGGTTTTGTGTAGTCCATATTGTAAAGTCATGCTTACAGTGGAGCTTCTTTAGATTTGTTTATTTTTAGCTGTGCCTCAGGATGTTGAGTTCTGGAGGAAAAGAGAAATTACTGTTTATGTCAGTTGCATTCCATAGCGTGCTCGGGAATACATCATTTTGTTGAAATTTAACATGTGTGTTGATAAATATCTCTATTGGGAAGTTGTGCAATCCTTCTGCTTTTGTGAAAATTCTATGTTGGTTGTGTTTGGGATGGGTTTTCTAAGACTTTTGTCAGGCCCAAACCATAGTAGGGTTATTAAAAGTATCAAAAATCAGATACAAATTGAAACTAAAATTAGTATCAAAACTAGATACTCATTTTAGCATTCACAGGACAAAAATTAACCTTTCCTGAATAGTTTTAGTGATCTTGAGCATTGTCAGATTAAGTATAAAACCACATAGACTAGTATATTCTCATGGACCTCTAAGAAACCTATCTGGACAACTGAGCAATTACACAGCTATTAGACCGAATGATAATATAAAAGGAAGTACTGTTATTTAATGTTCAAAATCACCTTCTATTCTAAAGAAAGTTTTTACTATTATTATAATTTCAGAATCAGTATTGAGTATCAAGTTTATTCCTTAGTCAAAATGGAGTTTAAAATTTTAGTATTGTGACAACACTAACCCACAGATTATAAATATGGACTTTATTATTATGCTAACTAAAAAACTCTCCCAGTTGTTCTCTACCATCTTAGCTTGTATTTTCAGACATTCAGTCACCCGGCCTTCATTGTCTTCATGCTAATCAGTTTTCAGACATGCTTTCAGTCTTGTTTTACCATTGCCATTGGGAGCTTAGTGCCCTCTCCGTGCTTTAAACAAAGATAGTTTTAAATGGCGTATTCTCTGGTTGTGTTTTACCCAACAAATGCACTGCTCTTCCTCCCAGGAGTAACTAGAGTGCACTTGTTCATGACCTCGGTGCTTTGAATACAGCCCTTGACTCACCGCGGAAACAAAAACAGCCATTAGTGAACTTTGATTTACCGCAAGAGAATAGACAATAGTTATTTTTATCTATAGTGGAGAAAGAAAACATGACAGAAGGCTTTTTAAAGGTGCACTGTGCAAATGTTCTGGTGGAGGTGGAGAGTCCGCTACCTACTTGTCCCCATGGAGATGTTATTGCTTTGCCTAGAATGTTCTATAGTATGACAGCAAACTTAAAAATACAGTACAGTTTGTGCACAGGGGCAACTGTCCACAGATATGAATTATAATGTAGCGTAGTGCTGTAACCTGCTTGTCTCCCTCCTTGTGAGATAGGTTTAATATATACTGTGGAGCATTCAAGATAAAGCCTTAACATTTCCATAGAGACAAGCAGATGGCGGACCTTCTACCAGAAATATTACACAGTGCACCTTTAATCTCCAGCTCTATTTTTGCATGCCCTGTCGTGACCTATATTACTGTACATGTTTAAACACCTATGCTATAAACCAATTTGCCTAAAGTGCATATATATAGGCTGTACTCATTTTTATAGATTATAGATCTTTAAACTTGCTTTGACCTGAAATCCTCCTCTTTCTAAGCAGCCACGTTTTGCCTTGATCAGCTTAAATGTTAATACCTTTACATAAAAAATCAATACGTTGCCAGGTTATGAAGATATGAAGATGAAAGCACCGCATTTTAGTAATATCATTTGACCCTGCATTTATGTGTTTAAAGTGCCTTTGATGGACTGAACTACTTATTTTACTTTTAAAACACATTAGACAGTTCTACCTTACATTTATTAAATTACAAGTGGTTTTATAACTCTAAAATACCTAGAAAAACAGACATTCTGACTGGGAGGGTTGCCTTTCCAAACCATGCTGCGAAACATTCCTGACAATGCAACAACATAAAAGCATTTGATCGACAGAAAAGTTACACAATGCATTTTTAAGTAGAAATGAGAGAATCCTCAAAACCTGTCAAACACACTTAAATGCTTACCAGCCATCTCATATTGCACTCTTTAATCTGTAGCCCTGCCAAATGCACTATATCAAAGGAATACCTAACTGGCACATTCTTTGTCTTATCGGCTGCTTTTCCCCTCTGTTTGAAGCTGTTTAAACTTGGTCGTCTGAGTGGAGCTGCTGCTGTGTGGAGAGTGATGGAGAAAGATCTTTGACTTCTGCACATGGCTCCTGTTAATACCGCCTGATTAGAGGCCTTTGTTTTTCTTTGACGCAGCTTCTTGCCTTGTTAAGTTCCACGTTTGATTGAACCGAGCAGTGCAAATAAACATTTAGTTGATTACATTTTGGTTGCAGAAACATATAGGGAAACTTAAATCAGACAGCTCAAGCATCTCCCTAGTAGGAAATATTCCACTACAAAAATCTCACAACCAAGTTAAGCCATCCAGAACAAGGCAAAGAACAGTCAGAGATGGAGATTCATTGCTCCCTACAACCCAGAGTCTTAATTGGCAGTAATTAAGTAAGACTGGAAACTTGTCCTCTCTATTTGGCACATCCTTCAATGCCAAATTTTAATATAGGTTTTGTCAGGAGTAGTACCTAAGAGAAATAGAATTTGTTTTTTCTACAAGATTGTTGTTAATTGGAAACCGGAATTATCATAAGAAACCCACTCACATACAGAGAAAACATGCAGACTGCAGAAGTAATACATTTTGTTTAATATATCGTTTTTCTAAACACTGATAATGAAATGTGTGCAAATTACTTCTACAATTACTTATTTATTGCTAGTATTTTAGTATATTATATGCATTGAGTCCATATGACATTTTCCCATTTGCCAGCCCAATTGAAGCCCGTCTCTTCTCTGTTTAGTTAGTGGCATTTGGATCGTGACATTCCTCTTCTCTGCTTCATTATGCTTTTCTATAGTCCCTCCTGCTTGTCTCCTCCTCCTCGCTGGGCCCAAGTTTTCCGTGTAAAACAGTCTTCAATGGGCATAAATCAGCCCAGACATGAAACAGGAGTGAATCTGACAGGTGTTTTGCTCACTGTAGTTCTCCCTGTTGGCTTGTGTGCACGGTAATCATGGAACCATCTCTCTCTTTCTCCTCAGATCAATCCTGCTCTGGAGTAATTGGCTGCCTGTCTTTGTACCACACCTTTCGGCTCTTTGTTTTCCCTCCCTTACACACCATTACCTCATGTGTGCATTGTCCGGGTTACTCCTACTTTAGAGTGATAAATGGGAATAGGCCTGAACCAGATCACGTCCTGGTGATTGGTTAATCCCAGCAGGAAATGTGGGTCACTACCAGCTATTTTTAGTGTTGCTAACACAGGGAAAGCCCAGGTAGCAGTGAGGACACAGTATGGCAATAATGAGCAACACTGCAAAAAATATACTCGGGTAGTCTGAAAAATTGCAAATATATATTGTCCCCAAAATCTTCATCCTTAGTGCCCTAAAATTACTATAATTCAGAATAGTAATCTCAAGAGTGGAGTCATCTCATGTACAGTTATTTATTTAAAGTGGAGGGTCCGTTACTTGGTTCTCTCCATGGAGATGTTATTGCTTCCCCTGAAATGTTCTGTGGTATGATTTTAACCTTTCTATCTAGCATTTATTCATTATGGGTGTTTCTATTGCTCAAAAATGCAATTACTCCTTCTGTGAATAGGGGTGACTCTCCACAGATCTGAATTGTAATGTAGCGTATTGCTGTAACCTGCTTGTCTCCCTCATGATAGATAGGTTTAATCTGTACTGTGGAACATTTTAGACAAAGCAATAACATCTCCATGGAGAAAAGGAGGTGACGGACCTTCCACCAGAAAAGTTACACAATGCACCTTTAACTTGTTTCATGGCATTATTACTAATAATATAATTTTATTCATCTTATTTTATCTTGTTTTAAAATAATTCAGCTTAAATTGAATAAATAATAATAAAACATTTTATTTCTATAGTGCCAAAAGAGCAACAGACAAATAATACAGTAAAGATCTGCCATTGTGGTAAGTTTACTTCAAGTGTAATTTCTTTCAATCTATTGTCTTAGAATTGGACATTATAAATCAAGTAATAAATGTAATCTATTGACAAAATTCTCAAATTAAAATGCATATCAAAACATTTAATCTGTGAAATTATATGTAGCAGAAGAATGAAGGAAGCATTTTATAGTATGATGATAATGTCACTAAATAGATCTACAGATGTTTTACAGTTATGTCAGTGACAGTGATGGAGTTGTAATCCGTCTTGGGGCTTCATTGTCATGATCAGTGCCTCCCCTGTGTATCCATGTGCTCAGTCTCAGTAACTCCTCTTCACATAAACCTAATGTCTATTGATTTCCTGTCTCAAATGTACTCAGAGCTTGGACATGACCAAAGAGACAACAGACAGGCTGGACTCTAATGATTATACAACTGTCTGATATGTTCTGCAATGTACTACACATGTATTTCTATCTGCTACATTTCTTTTTGATCCACACGTGTCAAGAATCAATGTTTCCCATAGATTTTATTAAAACTGTGGTTGACTCAAAATATTTTATTCCATTTGTAGAGTATAAATGTCACTTACTGTCATCTTTTTTTTAAATATTGTTGTGCCCAAATACTAGAACTAAACCCTATAAAAATGATTCATATCTACACCATTCCTCTGCCTCCTTGAGTCTACCCTTCATAGCTTGAGTGCTGCTATCACCCTGTTAAACCCTCACGCCTCTTGCTTCTGTGTGTAACTGACTCTTATGTAAAACGCTGCTGTCTGCTCATACAAAGTGAGAATAATGAGGTTTGTTTTGTGTTTTGATCTGCGTCGGGAGGGTGGCTGTAGAGGAGAGTAAACAGCCTGTTGCTCCAGTCTGTGTGGAAATACAGAGAGCCTCTCTAGAGCTCTCCTCTCTCACATTATTAATGAAGAGGCTTTCACTGGGCCAGTCCAAAAACAACTCACTTGAACTGACCGCACTGCACCATTCATTATTAAAATATGTGTGTGTGTGTGTGTGTGTGTGTTACTGTGTGCTTTAACATTGTCCAGTGGGGTAGCTCAGACAGAGTATATAAAATGCATTGTTGCATTGCATTATCAGATGACACATAATATCCATATTGTAAGAGACTAAATCTGTTGCCATATGCTACTTGCTTCAAATTGACAGTTTTTTCTTCACATATGTTGAGATAGATGTAAAATATTCAGGAAGACAGATTTTAAGCCTGTTATTCTCAAAATGTTGTTTTTTTGTCCACTGATTCAAAGGTTGGCAGTTCGAATCCCGCCCTTGGCATAAACATAAATAGTAGAGCAGTCAGATCCCAACTCCCACAGATGAATACTGTCACTGGACAAGACACTTAACCCACCTCACCCCCAGTGTCTGCTTACACTGATGTATGAATGAGTGAGTGGTTGCTTGATATAAAACGCTTTGAGTGCCTTGAAGGTGGAAAGGTGCTATTTTAAAAAGTAACAATTTACCATTTATCCTAATTTGGCCTTATTTCAGTCTCTTTTTGTTAAGTTTGACCAACATATTTCATACATAAGTCACCATCTATGTTTTATTTACATAATGGAAAAAAATATTGCAATATATGAAATCAATCATTTTTTTGTTTCTAACTGTATGTCACTTTCACTTTCAGCCTGGGCGGTTTGCTGTGTCTATGTCGTAACATCTTAGTTTGTGACCTATTGGCTCTTGATGTAATGTGTGTGTAACAGGGCGGTGGATTTGGCCCTCATGTTGTCTGAGATTTTAAGAGCCATGCCGACACAAGAATTTAAATTTACGACCATGTTGTGGGGTTAAAGGTGAGCTGAAACTGAGACAGTTTGGAGTGCCAATGCTCATATGAGAGCCTGGATGGGAAAATCTGATCTTGGACAGTTAGCATTCCGGCTGCAATTCCTCCTGCAATGATTGGCAGTGATGCTAAAGATAGAAAGGTTTGTCCTCAAGCTACAGGCAAAATTCCATTACTGAACACTCTGACCACTAGCGAATGCACATTTAAAGAGACACTATGTAACTTTTCTGCTTAAGGGTCTGCCAAGGTCTTGTCTTGTCTCCATGGAGATGTTATTGTTTTGCCTTGATTGTTCCACAGTATGGCCTAAAACGTGTATGTATCGCCTTGTTACATTTACAAAGTTACAAGTCATCTGGATAAGAAGAGGTCTGTGATAGCAATGATCAAATCACAAAGGCTGCAATTGCCTAGATAATTTAAACCGTGTAGTTTAGACCTCTACAAACATGCTCTTAAAAGACTGTGATTCATGTTTAAAGATCATATATTACACAAGATCGACTTTTGTGAGTTTAAAGACATGTCATGATTTTGTTACCTCCTCAAAAACATACTTGGAGTTGTGTTTTGTTTCATTTACACATGTTTGAGTAATGTTGAGATTGCAATTCCAGTTCTGAAATCAGCCAAATGATTCTAGTGAAGGTGTATGGGGTTTACGAACACAGTGGCACCCTTCCTTTTATTACCACATGATATCACCAGGTGTTTTCTGTTTGAGCAAAGAACACAGCCTAGATAGATCAGAAAATATTGTAATATGAGCCCTTTAAAGCTCAATAGTTAGTTTGAAATATGCACTGTAAAAGCATAAATAATACCACACCATAATATATTTTTTCCAATATTTTGTAGTCCATCCGATGATCTGATGTGATTGTAACTGTATTGGTCTATGTGACATGCTTACTGTGTGTGTCCTCTAGTCCTCTGCTTCACCTCATTCAAAGCTGCTGTTGTAACCCTGAGGCCACTGGGACACTCTCCATTGCACTGTACCATCCCCCTCCTCCTCCCTCTTCACCCTCCTCCTCCTCCCTCTCTGCCTGGGAACATAATGCATCTCTTGGAAAGCCCTCTGTCATCTCCTTTCTCTGTGTGCTGGGGTTTGCTAATGTCATTGATATTAATCCAACATAAAGAGATTTGCACTTGTGTTAAATGTTGGAAAAAAAAAAAAAAGCCATTGCATGTCTGGGTGAAGGAAAACATGTAAGTAATATCAGATCCTGTCACTGGTGGCAGCTCATTAAAAGCACTTTTAGCTGGCGGTGGGTGCCCCAGGAGCAGCTTCACAGCACAGCAGCATTGGCCTGTTTTGACTGGTCTGTAAAGAGTCCTTATCTTTGTTGTTATAACATTTAGCTCTGGCTCTGCTGACCTCTATTATCTGCGGATACAGTCGGAGGCACACGTCAGAGGACTTGGCAATATCTGACTGGTTTTTTTTTCCCACACTGATGATTTGAATAAAACTTTACCTTATTTTAGTAGATTCTATTTATCAAATTATCTTCCAGTGTAATGAGTGTGTTTCTTAATTCACAACACATTCACGTGCAAAGAGTTGTTGTTTTTCTTATCTTAAAGGTGCCCTACATAACTTTGTGTTTATATGGATATGTCACTGCTCTGCCTAGAATGTTCCACAGTATGACATTAAACACATCTACATTTACATTTATGAAATTAAAGGTGGTTTTATAGCTCAAAACTACCTAGAAAAACAGGCATTCTCTCTGTGAGAGAGGTCATCTCTCCACAGATTTGATCTGTAACTTGATAAAAAACATATAATACCATATTGGGAAAGATTCCAGACAAAGCAATAATATGTCCATGGAGAAAAGCTTCTTACAGATATTTACACAATGCACCTTTAAGTGTAGCAAGATATATTTTCATATTTTAAGCACAAAAAGTCTCGTTCCATTGGTAGATCATTTAAACTGTCAAGTGAAATTTACTCAAACCATAATAAAACTTTCTTAATTCAAGTAATTTTAACTTGGCTAGATTTTGTTTTTGCAGTGCACTTCCTAGATCCTCCTTTCTCTCTCACATGTGTGGAAATCAGTACTGTTTTCTATGTTGGGCTGTTGCTATAGCTTACGGCAGAGCAGTGAACTTTAGTTGGAGGAGTCTGTGCTTTAGGCGAACGTTACTGCTCAGGGAATACACTCACAGGAAAACGCCAATTGTATTCTAGGAGTGCTCTTGTGATGTTTTCATCTTGAATCCCTTGGTATTGTCTCTTAGATGTTACGATAAACAAATGGAGCCTCGTACCAATTCATAGACTTGTCACAGCCACTAGATATTTGTTTGGTTGTTTCTAATCACAAAAAAAACATTGGGAATATTTAATTGTTTTCTTATTTTTCATCATAAGGTGCAACAGCATTTTGAGCTTTGAAGATGTAGACGAACTAATAATGAAGGGTTACTCAAACATGTGTGAATGAAACAAAACACAACTCCAGGGATGTTTTTGATGCGGTAACAACATTCTAATATGGCTTAAAGCTCACAAGTATCAATTTTGTGTAATGTAGGACCTTTAAAGGTATGACCTCTCTGTGTCTGGGTAGGTTTCCTCTGAGTACTCCAGGCTCTCTCATTAATACACAATTGGCTATTCCTCAGATACAGACTAGTGCTCAAAATCCAAGCTCAAAATCACAAAAGGTGGGGCGCTGCACTGTGGTTACCCATTACATCTGAAAGGTTCTCTCAGCGGCACATAGAGCTTTGGATAGAATATCAACAAATTGGACGTTACTATGGAAATCCGCCATATTTGTGCCAGTAGTGTAAAACTCTCATAGGGATAAATTAAAGTACAGAAAAGCACAGTGGAACAGCAGCAGATAAACTGCTGGGTCACTCTGTTGTGTCAGAAAACATTTGAATGAATGCTAAGGCTAGTATTTAGTGTCTAAATAATCTCCATTGGTTTAATATTAGGCCCACTGAAAATTCTTTTCAGTGTAACGCCACAATTCCAAGCTCTACTGGAAACTTGGCAAATGGCAGTGGATAATTGCGTTTAATTTGACTTTAATCGGAAAATTTCAACTTAGCACTGTTTCTCCTTACCCAACTCTTGTATATAGCCGAGATATATTTTGTATTACTATATTTCTATATTTTATTTTTGCTTTTACATATACATTTGTATAATTATGCCTTATTTGGCATCAGTCTCTTTCCATTTTTGCTACTTATTTAGAATTTATTCCCATTTATATTTTTGCTCTTTGTTGTTTTAATACATTGTGATATGCGAGCTTCTATGTTTAAATAATTCCCCTTGTGGATCAATAAAGTTTATATAAGTCTAAATGGAAATAGACAAAATGTTTTATTATAAGTAAACAAACTTATATTTTCTTTTTCTCATATTTTGAAGGATGACAATTGGGGCGAGACCACCACTGCAGTCACAGGAACATCGGAGCACAGTCTGTCTCAGGAGGACATCGTGCGGATCACTAAGGACCTGGAGGATAGCGTGGGCCTGGACTGCCGGCGCTACTTCACCCTGACTCTGGCTGTGATCCTGGGCTTGCTGGTCTTCCTCACCCCCCTGGCCTTCCTGGTTCTGCCCCATGTGCTGTGGCCGGATAAGCTTCAGACCTGTGGGACAGCGTGTGAGGGGCTGTTCATCTCCGTGGCCTTTAAGCTCCTCATTCTGCTGCTGGCTGTGTGGGCGCTGTTCTTCAGGCCCCCGCGCGCTGGACTTCCTCGCGTGTTTGTGTTCAGGGCCCTGCTCGCGGTGCTGGTGCTGCTTTTTGTCGTGTCCTATTGGCTCTTCTATGGAGTCAGGATACTGGACACACAGGTGAGGCTTTAACACTTTAAGTGCTTATTCCTGCCACTAATTATTTTAACGACTTATGGTTCAGCATATTAAACCTGGAAAACAATATATTTTAGGGGTCACTCTTTATCGTCTGTACAATTCTTTGCAATAGTGGGGAAGTTTCTGCTATGTTTATGTAATGAGGTACGATTTTAGCTGTAGAGGTTTAGGGTTTATGGCTAATGCCTAATCTTACTGTTTATTGGAAAATAGTTTACATGGATAGTCCTGCTTGTCTGTGGCATAAATTAGTTTCAGTATTTTCATTTATCGTTTGTATTTTCTCCAGCAATATATCATACTTCAAAATTTGTTATTGTGGCAGGTTTACAAATGCTATAATAAATATGTGTAGAAGTTTTGAATTATGCTACCACAAATGATCACAAAAAAAATTAAATAACTGTTTAGTTTTGTGATTTATTTTTAAGGATTTCAGTATACTTTGAGAGAGTAAGTCAATTTACTGTTATAAAAAATGATAAAACAAGGGTACATTTGAACTACACAAAGCTCACTCTTTTACATTTTATTTTTGCACAAAGCTTCAAATCTCTGTCAGATAGATAGTCCTACCTAGCCTTATTTTCATTACAGTATTTTCTTGTGATTTGGGTATTACAGCACAGTAGGAGTCAGTTGATCTACTGTGGCAGCGCCAGAAGGGAAAACAAATCTAAAGAATACTTAAATACCCATTAATAATTTATATCTTTATGATGGTAACACTGACTACTAAGCAGCTTCTGGTTATTTCAAAATGATGTTATCTTCCATTTTTACTGACAGTATCAATTTAATTTTAATGTGAAGCATTGACCATATAAAAAAGTAGACTAAGTGAGTGTGATGTCTCCCATAGCGTTTGGCTCCAGTCAAATGAGGTTAGCAGTTACGGAGCAAATTTGGAGCCAAGTTCCATACTGGGAACAGGAATTTATTTACGGACAAAATAGGGAAATAAAAACACCAGGATCATGCAGAATGAGTTAATACAAACATTTTAAAACCAAAATGACGAGACTCACTACAGGAGTTACAGAGAGAAGGGTGACAATTTTTCAAATCAACTGAAGAGTCAGTGGAGCTGGAAATTCCCCCATGCTCACTTCCTATTTGAAACATAATGACTAGCGGGTTGTCCATGTCCTTTTATATATACATTCTATGGTGTGAAGCTTCTTTTTCTGAATTTGATTAGTTAAATTGGTCAAATTTGGTTACTCATAGGATAGCACTAACATCAAATACTACAAAAGCATAATTGTTTTCCCAATGCTACATGTTTACTGTATAATTTATGGTTTAAACTCCCTGTTGGTTTGTTCCTCCAAACGCTTGAAGGCAAATGCAGTTGTTTGAAGTAAGTTTTAATCTTCCCATGCTCCTTTCAGATATCTTTGCACACCCCAGGCCAAAAAATGATACATCTTTGAACACTTTTGTTATTGAATGTTTTTATTATAATTTCAGGATGAGAACTACCAGGGGATAGTGCAGTACGCTGTGTCTCTAGTGGATGCTCTGCTCTTCATTCACTACCTGGCCATCGTCCTTTTGGAGCTCCGTCAGCTTCGAACGTACTTCTCTGTCACTGTAACTCGGTCAACAGACGGAGAGACACGCCACTACAACCTGGGGCAGTTAAGGTGAGGCAAAGTATAAGACATCCAGTAATTATAGGAAGGTATTTACCAACTTGCTATTGAGTTCAAATTTTTTTGTCCTGGTTTGATCCTGGTTTAATCCTAATACGTATTTCCGTTCCAGTCCTGATTTATTCCTGGTCAGGTACGGGTTTAGATTTGAGTTTAGTCCAAGTTTAGTCTCAAATGTGATGTATTTTGTGTGTAAGTAGTCTTATAGATCTATTCAGAATCAGGCCAGTGCGATCCCAGAATAATTATTGTTGAATCAGTTATATAAACATAAAGGTAATGATGAATTGATCAATCAATTTATATATTCCTTTATATCTAGTTAAATTGTGCTAAAAAATACTGTATTCTTTTATGTCCAACATTCATGCTTGGCTATTGTTTCCATAGAGATGTAGATGTGGGGATTCCAGTGTAAGGGACAAGACAGATAGAGTTAGCTGACCATATAGCACCAGGGGACAGAGGAAGAGGATAAGAAAAGATTTGTGGACCACTGGAACCACTACAAAAACTGGGGCAAATCTACTAAGAGAAATATGGAGAAGATGGTCAAATACCAAATGTAAGAATTATTGCAGTAGGGACCTTTGAAAACCGAGCTATACCACTGGAAAAACGAAGGTGACTTAGGTGATAGTGGGTGCGAATAGAAAGATAGAGCCAGGAAGCTTTGCCAAAAGAAAAAGTGAAGGACGTCGAGAGGAAATGCCTTTTGGATAAGAACTGCAAACAGTGGGCAGAAACCAGAAGCCCACGAGACGGGCTGGAGAGAGCTACAGAGAAGAGAGGATTAATAGTTAATATGAGGGTTAGAGACGAAGATTCCCAAATTGTATGAGAGAGAGAAAGAGAGAGAAATAGGAAGAGAGCGAGAAGGGGAAAGGCGTGTTATCAGGAAAGTACAGCACTGACTAGACCGACCAGGTTTTTTACGACCTCACTGTCTCTGAGGGAAAACAGGAAGATCCCATTTTAGCCCAGGCGCTCAAACGCAGCACCAAACCACTGCATATCTCCAAGTATCAATATGCAGGCCCCGATCGCACTGGCATTCCTGCTAGAGGCCTTCAATAAAACCTGAAGGATTTATAGATGAACCGTTTAGGACAGGAGGAGCGCTGAAATATAAGCCACATCAGCTGGGACTGTGGCTCAAGGATACTAGCAGAAACTTTCAGTATCTGCTTTCAAAATTGTTTTTTATGTATAAATATATATATATATATAAATAAGTGTGTGTGTGCATGCCAGGTGTTTACATCATCTTCTTCAATAACTTTAAATATTACCTTGGGATGGTAATTAAAACTGCCTTCTTCTGAGAGTGCATGTTTTAAGGCGTGACCAAATACCGTGACCATACCAGCTTGTCAATGTCTAACCTCGCCAGATATTAGAAGCTAAGCAAGGCCGGGTGTTGTAGGTACTTGGATTGGAGACTGCTGGATGCCACAGTGGACAACAGTGGTTCTAGTTGAAATTGTTTTTGTGTCCTTAGGCAAGACTTGTACCCAGATTGCCAATCATCCATTTAGAGTTTACCAATTAACTAACCGGGACCAGAATCTGACCAAAAGAGTGGGTGTTAAGTTAAGTAGGCAGCTTGGGTCTGTGTTTAGTCATAGAGGTACATTAAACAAACTGAAGAACTGAATTACAATATCAAGATCATTTCAAAGTCATCATATTGTCTAACTTTATACATATTTTTGTAGAAATAATAATTTTCACATTGAAATCAAGCTTGTTTGTTCTCAAAGGTGCACTGTGTAACTTTTTAAGTTAGACGGTTGTCTCTATGGAGATGATGTTGCTTGGCCTGGAATATTCCACATTATGCCTTTACATGTATATTACCTGCATTTACTCAATAGTAGGTATTTTACTGCTGAAAAATACTGTGAAAACCAGATAATATTACATTGAACATGCTCACCTCTCCATAGATCTGACCAGTAATTGGCCTGGTCATGTCACCTGCTTGCCTCAATGGAGATAGATATAGCAGGTGACGGATTCTCCAGCAGAAAAGTCACCCAGGGCACCTTTAAGGCCTCTTACATAATTGAAATTTGCTTAAAAATGTGAAACCTTTGCTGTGTCCCTTGATCGACCTCTCCCAGAATCGCCCATGTTTTGTCCACTTTGATAGTTGATTGTTCAGAGCAGGTCAGACATGCGTGCGTCTGCTTGGTACGTACCCACTGCCTTGGGGGTGTTGTCCTTTGTAAATTGTGCCATTGACGAGCTCTTGGCCGATAGCCTCCATGGCCTCTCTCTGCACTCCGTCTGTGACTGTAAACACACGGCTAATTAAAGCTCCCTATAGGCCACAGCACAGCATCTGGTCTGAACCATGCACGAGCACACACGCACTTATAGACACACATGCATGGTTATATTATGCTACGCTTGTCACCAGAATAGACTTTGACAGAACCAAGACCTTACTAAATACTGGAAAAAATCCAGTTTTGCCCTAATTATTTGATGTTTTTCTTGTTCAAATCTAGTTTTGATGCTAGCTTGGTATCGATTAGTATCTGGGTATCGATTTTTGATATTTTGCACAATCCAAACATGGAAAGTCCAGAACTCGCTCTTTACATTTACATATTGACCAATTCTGTGATTATGTCATACTGCCAGATGGGGGCAAAAGACTGTTTCCCTTATTGATTGCCTTGTACCTTGCAATTAAATACCCAAAAGGTAAACACGCAAATGTTGAACCATCAGTTCATCAATATTAATTTTAGCGGTCCCCCATCTGGATTAAATAATGAATGCTGTGATGTCCACTGAGTTACCCAAACAGGCTCACAAACCTGCTCTTTATTGCAAGGTTTGAGACTAAATCTGAACCAGGACTGAATCTGCTCCCAGCCTCTGACAGTCCAGTTGTCATGGCATCGGCCCTGCTGTTATCATGAACCCTGCTCCTTTTTGTCCTCCTGTCCTGAAGCCACGTCTCTGTCTGTTCTTTGATGCCAATCTGAGTCCACTCATCACACCAGACCAGTTAATATCAATGCATTCCTCACTGCAGACTCAGAGCAAGGTTTAACAGGGTGATTTGTTTTAGTTGTTACATTCCAGAGCTTCTTATGAGATGGTGAGCTGTTTCCAAATATTTTGTTTTGGTGGACTGTTATTCTTCCTCTCCTTTTAGTTTACATTATTGGTGAGTTGTTCATTCATTTGAAGGCTAGTGTATCAGCTAGCTTCATTTTCTTTATTTTTTAGTGCTTGGTTTAATTATTGATAGATAAATAGGGAGTAAATTGATAGAAAAAAATTTTGAAAGGGCACCGCAATGTGACAAGGTTTGCCAAAAAAAATCCCGATTCCCAGATACCAATCAATAATAAAATTTAATCAGACAACTTTGAAAAGTGTTGATACATTACATAAATAGGACAGAACTGGATTTGTCCTGTTTTCAAGGTTATAATTTGTATCATCCGATCTTGTACTAAATAAGACCTTATGGTAACATTAAACAAACTACTGCTATTGTGATTTTTTATTATTATTGTTGCAAAATATGTATTGGGAATCATTTGGGAAGCATTTTTCTGCGATAGAGTTTAAAATTTTAGCTTTATGGCAACACTAACTTTGACTCAGCAAAACAAGAAAATAGCCACACTAATTAAAGTTGCAGAATGATAATATCTCTTAATGGTATTCAGGGCTAGTCTAATGTAATTAAGTTCAGGGAGCATCTTTCGGAAATGACCCATCTGCGCCTGTGTGTTTTCCTGTCTCATTTTATCTATACAGAGATCTTGGGTGGTTTCTTCTCATTATGTTAAGGCTTTACACGTACTCAGAACAATTACTTGCCTGTTCTTCAAAAAATAGTCACTGTCATGTGCTTCTTTGCAAAGGTAAAAAGACAGAAGGATTTTGTAGCGTTGACATAATTACCTATTTAAATTAAAGTTGTAAAAGTTGATTTAAAACACTGCTGGATATGTGCAACAGCAATCAATATCCAATTACATCTCAGGTAGGAACATCTAAATCTGTTTTTGACTGTAGTTTCTCATTTTTGGTTAGAGTTACATAGTGTTATTGAATACAAATCTCGTTTCTTATGTAGGAATTGAGTTGTAAATGTTCAGTAATCTTGTGTAGGCTTTGTTAAATAATTAATAGTGCATTAGCTTTCTTTTCATTGGATATCACTTAGCGGTTAGAGTGCCAAATTTTGTGTAGGCATATTAGAGGGGGGTCAAAGGTTATGACTAAGAGAATAAAAGACGCACATTAAGCTAGCTGTTCTGCTTGTTGTGAATTGAATTAGACTGGTGATGAACCGTATTTACTGTGGGCTAAGCTAAACAATGCAATCAAACTAATATCTACCTACCATTATAATTAATTCACCTAGGTTTTATTGGGCTGTGAATGAGGGTGAAGTGTAGAGAGAGACAATCACTTTATATTGCGATCCTTTCACTTTGTATGTATCTACACTTAGACATTATTATTACATACTAAATGCAGTTGGCATGAAAAGGAAGCTATCTTATGGACAATATAATGATAGTGTTTTGTAGGACAAGACCAAACACGCTACTTGATATGGGCAAAGCTATTATTATTTCTTCCATGTTCTGTTCTTCCTGTGGGATATTTATTGTCCATCAGTTAACCATAGACTCACATAGCACCTCATCGTATTATATTTGCCTTATATAGGGTTGTCAAAAGTATCAATACTTAAATTTGTTTTGAAACTAGATTCTCATTTGAGCAAGTATCGATATTAAAAAGTCACATTTACAGGAGAGAAATGAACCTTTGCTGAATAGCTTTAGAATAATCTTCAGCTGTATCAGAACAAGTATAAGACCACACAGACTAGTATACGCCCATGGATGACTGTGGAACCTACCTGGAAGACTGAGGGATTACACAGACCACATGTAATATAAAAGAAGTTCCTTATTATTGAAATCATGTTTGAAATGTTAGTATCATGACAACAGAAATCATTATACTAACTATAACTCTAGAGATTTAGTTGCCTGTGTTTATAGTTGACAGTGTTGTTCATTGCCACTGAACTCTTGAACCCTTTCTACGTATGTTTTTGTGCCTTTTGCGTGACGAGGAGTGCCCCTAATTGGTTTCTCCATTTGGTTTCAAACAAATGGGAAATTCCCTGTGAAATTATAGTGTTATAGCAAAACATGTGTTGTCCTGTTAGCATTGAAGACAACATGTAATTTTATTTGATTTAGTTGATGCCATACAATTATTGACTTAATTGTGTCTTTTATAGTATTAAATGAAGATCGAGGATTTCAAAGATGATTTTGAAGTTTTAAAATGAAGTAAATGGAAGGGTATTAAGTACATGGACATCTATATAGACCTGTCATGATAATTACTATTCAAATAGAGGTGTTTACTGTTCAGAAATACATGTGTTCCTACACTGAGTGAGCTCATCTCTCCACAGAGCTGAACTGTAACTTAACCTGGAGGGAAGAAAAACCTGTTTCCATGGAAAGATACGTTTAATGCCATGCTGTGGGACGTTCTAGACAGAGCAGTAACATTTCAGTGAAGATAAGATGGTGGCGGACCCTCCACCATCGTGTACCTTTGAGCTGTATAGGGTTGAATAAATTCTTTTTATGACTCAGCTTTGATGCAAACTATCTCACTACTTGCATTTTAAACAATATTGTACATTTAGAATAGTGTTTGGGGGATAATCCTGCTTTAGGGTTATTGTGTAATTGGCATAAATTAGTTTCAACAGTGTCATTTACATTTTCTTAAAGTTGCACTATGTCCTTCCACAGTATGACATTAAACAGCCCTACCTTATTTTATTAAATTACAGATGGTTTTACTGCTCAAAAATACCTAGAAAAACAGTCATAGAAGGTTGAATTATGTCCAGTTGACAGAATTAAATGCTTTAACTCTGCTTCCCCCAGTGTAAGTACAGTGTAACATGTTTTTGCCTTTCCTTTGTTGTAGCTCTCTTTGAATTTTTCTTCTAGTTTCAATTTCACAGACTTTTACATATTATTCCTGCATGTGTTTCTTTGTCCAGTATCCAGCGGGCAGCTCTGGCCATCATCGAACACTACTACTGCGATTTCCCTGTCCACAACCCAGCGCTGCTCTCCGCCTCTAAGTCCAGAGCAGCCAAACATCTAGCTGGCCTCAAGGTCTACAACGTGGATGGTGAGTTCCCTGCAGCCCAAGGAGAGGGTGAGTGGGACATCTTTTACAGCTTTCTCCCATACCTCAGTTTAAAGATGCACAATGTAACTTTTCTGGTTGAAGGTCACCGTATGCTCATCTCCATGGAAATTTGAATGCTGAATACATTAAAGAGCCCATACTGTGCTATTTTCTGGACTTTGTTATAATGTTGTTTCCTCATCAAAAACATTCCTAAAGTTGTGTTTTGTTTTATTCACTCATGTTAAACACACAAATCCTACATATGTAGGATGAGTTATTTTCTCAGATGAAAAAGAAAACACTGTGTCACCATGTCTGTAGTACAGGAAGTGCTCCACTATGTTTTTAAACTCCACACACCTTAATTAGAATGATTTGAATAGTTTTAGCCAATTTCTACTGAACTAAAGATAAAAGGTAGCTGTTAACTTGGAAACTACAGCTTCATGACATCACAAGGTGGGACAGAGCTTTTGAGATGTAGACAGGCTAAGTAATGATGAAGGATTACTCAAGCATGGGTGAATGAAACAAAACACAACTCTAGACATGTTTTTGAGGAGGTAACGACATTATAACATGGTTAAAAGCTCACAACAATTCATTTTGTATAATATAGGACCTTTAAAAAATACAGTGGAAAAAACTTGGCCTAGTGGTATCATAGGATTTATTGCAATACTGTGGAACTTTCTAGGCCCTGCCACCATCCAAAAAGTTACATTGTGCACCTTTAAGTTCCTCCTTGTAAAATGTAACCTTATGACATTTTTATTATTATCTAGTGTCAAGCCTCTACAGGTAGCCCTGGAATGCACTGAAAAGCGCCTGGGAGGAGGAAATCGATCTACATCTAGTATAATTTCCAAATTGTCTTCAAATAGCAAAACCATGTGTGATTTGTAGTTGTTGTAAAGTGCACTTGATACCTCCTGTGATAAATCTACTCATATTTCAAGCCTTTTCTGATTATTGTCTCTCAATTTTCTCTCAAGACCTCTTTAAAGCTAAACTAAAAGCCTATCTCTTGGACAGTAAGTACATGCTAATGAAACGCACTTGCTACTGTTTACATTTCTTTATTTAAGGGCCTATATTGTGCTATTTTCTGTTGTATGTTATAATGTTGTTTCCTCATCAAAAACATGCCTGGAGTTCTGTTTTGTTTCACTCACACATGTTGCATATTTAGGCTGAGTTCCTCCTTCAGACCTAAAACACCACATGCAAGAAGTGCTCTATTGTGTTTTTGAAGTCTATTCAACTTCACTAGAATCATTGGATAATTCAAACGTGTGAATGAAACAAAACACAACTCAAGTATTTTTTTTGAAGAGGTAACAACATTGTAACATGGCTTAAAGCTTGCAAGAGTCATTTTTGTATAATATAGGCCCTTTAAGCATTTCACAGCTCCGACACTCTTGTTCGCATGCAACAACTTGATGAAAAGTTCACTGCGGCCCTTCACACATCTGGTACAATGTAACACAAAGCTTCTATTGAATTAGTGGTCTCCCTTAAGTGTCCTCCAGCTCCCTCGTATGCGCACTAACTTGACTCACTCCCTTCACTAGAATTCATTTATCTCTCCTCCTTTCCTTTACTCTGTTCTCCCCCTCTTCCACTAGTCACACAAATCAATAGCCATTACATTGTGTGCAGGACAATACAGAGGCACTGCAGGGAGTATGATGTCCTATTAATTCTACACTCTGTTGTGACAAGGATAGCCTCTTGACATGAGAGCTAGCTGTTTTCAGTCACTGGGCTTCAAGTTGTTAAGCTAGTGTCCTATAGTGCTTCTGTTTTATAGTGTAAGTGTATATGTAGTACAAATGAGTGCTCTAGAGTTGGCTTGTCAATAAAATCACTACCCTGACACTTTATTTGATTCAAAAAACTGCAGTAGTTTTAAAACTAAATATTTCATTTCATCATTTCAACAGTTATACTATAAAATTGGTAGGTTTCCTGAAAAGTTTTTGAATGCTCTTTATCTATCAGAACTAGTCTAAGACCACGTGGTAGTGTTAAACAACTACTATTTTAGGGAGAAATGTGTATCCTGTGCTAGCTATAGTTTTTAAATTAGTATTGAATCTTTTCCTTAGTATAAAAATTGTTATTGTTGTATTGTAACAACACTACTCTGGAGTTCGTATCATTGTCGTGGACATATTTCATTATCTCTGAATGCAGAAAATCTGATATATATTTTATATGAAAATCCCAACCTAAGGTCTGTCATTTTGAGTAGGTTTAACATTACATAAACACATTAACAGTTTAATAGTCTTTTCATTTATATTAGTTGCTTGTACTGGGTAATGTCCTATACTACAGTTCTGAAATGTAATGAACTTAAAAATGTACTTTGAATTTCACTCTTAGCATCGATGTATACCTCATAATAGTGCAATATTTCAACACACTACATTCTCTTCTTACTTATTTTATATATGAAAGACTCAAATGATTCATGGATGCCCTAAATATAAGTTGATATTTTTACAGTGAAACACATCAGTTAAAATAAAATAAAATCATTATTTCAAAGGCATCTATCATCTGTCAAAATGCTCAGGGGAGTCTAACCTGTCTGAGTCCCTCCTTTTTACTCTCTCTCTCACATTCACATTACAGTTATAATAAATATGTCTAACTCAGGGACAGACAATAATCTCTGCTTGATTAAACTGAAGTAAATCCCTGGGCACGCTGCAGCTATAACACTCAATAACAAATGGACCCGGGCGATTGTATGATACTTGACAGGCAATTTGGCTCTGATAATATTTCCTCTGCTGTAGATAGTCCAGGTAGTAAATTAATCTCACTGGATGAAAAGTGTATGTGGTTTGTGTGTTTCTAGGTCTGCAGCAGCTCTTTCTCCAATACAAAACTGCACTTATCATTAAAAATAGTACATTTTTAAACAGGTTAAGAATAATTTCTCATATTATTCTTTTTCTGATGCAATATCTTGCCCCTGTATCTACTTTTACTTAAGAAACAAAATTTAAACCCTAACATGTAAAATATTCTGTTTATGCATTATTCATACTGCTTGCTCACATGCACTCACATTTTTTCGTGTTAACCCCATCCTAATATTCACATGGAAAGTTGTGAATATGCTTGTAGCTTTTGGGCATGAAAAATCAGTGAATTAGGACTCAAATGTTAAGTCCACTTGTAGCATAAGTAAGTAAAAAAAAAAGTTTAACTTTTGCAGCGTACAAAAAGCCAATATTTTCAATCGCCTACTCAATTTACTACAGTTTTTAGCATCCGATGGCCATTTCGTGCTAGTCCATCAGCTGTGGTCTGTTTACTATGTTCTTTTTTATGATATAGGATGAAAGAAGTTTATAATAAAAATAAGAGGGCTGGGAGAAGACACAATTTCCACGAGACAAGATGAGACACAAGATTAGGTTCACAAGCACAAGATAGGACAAGATTTTAACATAATTTACAAAAAAAAAAGTTATTCTGTAATTCAAGTCACAATTTTGGCCTCACCATTTTTATTTACTTTATTTAATATTTTGCTGTCATTGTAAAACAGCTTTTTGGACCTATGGCTTCTCAAAACTTGGGAGCTCGTAATCCTTATTTTCCAATCTAAATTCAAACAAACTGAAAAAAATGTCACAAAATACTTTTCTTGTGGCGATTTTGTCTCGCGAGATCTTGTGGCATGAGATCTCACCCCATTCCTAAAATATAATAATAATTTTCATGCTTTCTTTTATCCCTCACAGTGCATTGAATGACCAAAGCTTCATTCACCTGTAAAAAAAAAAGCCCATAAACCAGTGTCACCTTCAGTAAACCCTTAACCTTCTCTTGTATTTGTGTGTACAGGTCCAGGAAACAATGCGGCTGCTGCAGCTGGTTTGGCCCAGTCTCAGTCCAGAGCCATGATCGCTGCGGCCGCCCGGCGCCGTGACACTAGCCACAACGAGCTGTACTACGAGGAGGCGGAGCACGAGAGGAGAGTCCGAAAACGCAGAGCACGGTACGAACAGGCAGCTTGACAAATGTACTAGGCTCTGGGACTATTAAAACACTACATTGAAGGAACATTTCCAAATTGTTGGTAATATTATTATGTGAGTGTTTTTCTCAGAAGTTTGAAGAATGTAGTTTAGCATAAGTACAACTGGGATTCATTAAGGCTACTTTGTGTATACAATGCTCATTTGTTTTGGAGTCCCAGCTTCACATGCAGTTGTTAAGTATGTTATTGATCAATCAAAAACATCTAAACAGGACCATCCACTAAGTTCATCACTTTTTAATTTAATCACTAACTCCTGAAAATGTCCTATTTAAATGCATTTTGCAATTGTTTTCTTGAGTTTTTAGACAATCTAAACTTGACAGTGTTTCCTAATGTGTGCATTGTGTAACCGCTGAGCTGAACATTTCACCATAGCAGTAAATGAAAACATCCCAAGCCTAACATCACTCCAAGTTATCAATTGTTATATTGCTTCATAGCTATTATATTATTCATAACATGTGATTTCAGTTACAAGAAATAGTAATACTTTTACTTTATTTAATACTGATAAAATGCATCTGATCATCATCCCAGCCTGGTGGTGGCAGTAGAGGAGGCCTTCACCCACATCAAGCGTCTGCAGGAGGAGGAACAGAAGAAGTCCCCAGGTGACGTGATGGACCCTCGAGAGGCGGCACAGGCCATTTTCCCCTCCATGGCCCGAGCTCTGCAGAAGTACCTGAGGACCACCAAACAGCAGCACTGTCACAGCATGGAGAGCATCCAGCAGCACCTGGCCTTCTGTATCACCAACAACATGACTCCCAAGGTACCCACGTGTGTTTAACAGTCACTATAGGGGATTGGCAGCCACATTTCTGTCCACCAGCCCCAGGCCATCTGTGGCTCTCTTTGGCTACACAAGTAACTGACCACCTAACTGGGAGTGATGAATGATGCAATGCTAATTTATTTTGGGGCACCAGAAAGCAATATAATATTAATGCATACTTATTATTTAAGTCATGTAGTTGTAGTTACTTGCTGGGTAAATTAGGTGAATTGGATGAGAATAACAGCATAAATAGAGAAGTAGTGTTACATTTTTAACTGAATATTTCTACTCTATTTGTTGATTTTTATTGATGCCATTTAAAGGCGACTGGGCTTAAGAACTGGATCATCTGTATTAAATAATATGCACTGACTATATGTACAAACTTGTTACAATAATTAATTACATTTTCTGTTGTGTGCAGGCGTTTTTGGAGAGCTACCTGAGCCCTGGTCCCACTCTGCAGTACAGTAAGGACCACTGGCTGTCCCGGCAGTGGACACTCATCAGTGAAGCCTCTGTGACCAGCGGCCTGAAGGACGGGTCTGTGTTTCTGCTCAAGTGTGTGGACTTCAGCCTCGTAGTGACCACAAAGAAAATCCCATACATCCAAATGTCCGAGGAGTACATTGATCCCAAGTCTCACAAGTTTGTCCTGAGGCTACAGTCTGAGACCTCTGTGTAGGATTTAACACTTTCTATGTCACACTGTCTCGTTTTGACCATTTCTTTTTGGATTTTTTTATATTTTATGTATGACTCTTTATCACACATTTGAATATATTGATCTTAAAAAAGACCATTAAGGAATTTGACTCCACGGACTTGTATTTAGGCGTGTATGCGTGTGTGAATGTATGTGCAAGGGTGCCATTTTGTTGTCAAAGCTGATATTTGAAGGGGGAACAAGACATTTCATGAAGACTTCTATTTATCCTGGCTCAAAACCACTTAGGATTTTAAACCATGGATAACTTTACAGACTTAACCACCAGATTTGCTGCAGATTTGACTGTATCTTTTGGATGTTTTTCACTTTTCAAACCAAATGACTACAGACTCCACAGGTAAAACTTCTCTTCACTGTCCAGCTTCAAATGTAGCACCACCTTGTGCTTTTCTCCAAGGCCAAAGTCAGACTCTTTATTGCTGCACAATCTTCGTTCAGGTGCAATGAAGCATATCGAGTCATTTGTTAAACAGCTGAATGAACTCCCAATGAACCATATGATAAGAGACAGTTACATACCAGGACAAGCACAGCAAAATACACCCCCAGCTTTCATGTGGACTGCTCCGCTGAAATGATAAAGAGAAGACTACTGGGAATCTATGAGACTCTACCAACTTAAAGGGCCGATATTTTCTGTTCTGTAGTATGTTATAATGTTGTTTCCTCATTACAAACATACCTGGATTTGTGTTTTGTTTCATTCACATGTTTAACACACAAAACTGCATATTTAGGCTGAGTTCTTTTCTTAAACAGAAAACAGACTAATTAGGGACTCAAACGTGTGAATGAAACAAAAGTCAACTCCAGGTATGCTTTTGATGAGCATTATTACATGGCTAAAAGTTCACAGGAGAATATAGGACCGTTAAATAAAAATACTACTGATTACTACACCTGTCCCTAACAGCTCCAAAAGTCACTGTTAACAAGGCTGTGTGGTCATGAGCACAAACAAAGCTAGTGCAAAGAACTGCACCATCTGGTTTCCCCTTTAAAATCCAGGGCTCACCTTCTGCAAACAGCAAATTCCTGCAGGTCAATCCATCTACTCACTCAAGTCATTTTTTATCCTTTGCAAACCATTGTAAAGTCGGCCATGTTGACAAAGCACATATAAACATCACACCTATTCCATTGGCTGATTTATTTTAACAGTTTCTGTAATGTTTAAAGGTGCACTGTGTAAGTTTCGGGGATGAGGGTCTGTTACTAGGGAGATGTTGTTGCTTTGCCTGGAATTTTTCACAGTATCTTATCTATTTTCATGGAGATAAGCGCCAAGCCAGTGTACAGGTCAGATTTATGGAGAAATTGGCCTGTTAAAAAAGTTCAAGGCATTGTTTTATTGTAAAAAAAAAAACAAAAAAAAAAACAATATAACTGTGGTACATTTCAGGAAAAAAAATCTCTAGCATATCTCTATGGACACAACCAGGTGCTGGACTCTTACCAGTTACATAGTTACATAGTGCACTTTTAAGATAAGAAAAGAATAGAATTTTGTAATGTATGGTCATGAGCTGAACTGTCCCATAGTGCCCTCTGGCTGGTGGATTCGGTATTACTCGACTGCCTCAATTCACAGCACAATTTATATGGCTTTCACTTAGATACCTTTACTCTTACACATATTCGGTATATCCAACACTTTTGTGATGTATTTGCAATGGCAGGGACAGCACAGATCTCTCAAAATGCCTGTTACCAATCAGACAGATTTTGTACTTACCGTCACTTGAACTTTGAATGAACTTCAGCAGCTCCCAATGTGACCGTGCCTCCTGTTTTGACACTGTATCTATTTATGTAAACATGCATGTGCGTATGGGAGTATGCGTGGTGCGTTCAGATGCCATTCCCCATCGACTCTCACTTTTCATCTCTGTTTCGTCAGTCGGGCCTGGGTGTGGACATGACATTGCAATCTCACTCATATGGTTTTCACAGCGCAAGTAAAGAATTTGTAAACAAAAATCTGAATAAACCATTTTTTATGAACATTTGTAAATCTGACGTCTGAGTAGTATCTTAATTGTACCTTATTACAATTATGTTTTGCATATAAACACGATTTTCTAATTTGAAGTTAAGATAGTAATTTACATAAAAGCAATACTATGTCAATATGTATTATGATTTCTTAGCAGTGCGCACTAGGGAACTTCCACTTCCACTTTGTTACCATGGAGATGTTATTGCTTTGTCTGAAATGTTCCATATTTATTCACACTCGCCATTATGTTTGAAAATCATCCATTATGTTTGAAATTATTTAACACAGGCTCCTGAAAATGTGTTGTTTAAAGATATGTTTTGTTTTGTTTTCTTGAGTTTTCAAACTTTCTTAAAACTTTTATGGCTGTATTTGCTAATTTACGTATTGTGTCACCATGGTAACTCCTGAACATTCTGCCAATAGAGATACATGTAGTGATATCAGTGCAAAGTATCAATTCTTTTGCTTTTATGTAAATAGGGTTGTCTAATTACAGTCAGTTAAGAGAGTAAATCACATACAAGTAATACTATGTGGTTTATGATGATTTCATAACAGGTAACTTTTTGGTTAGGGTTGTGCATGGAGATGTTATTGCTTTGCCTGAAATGTTTCACAGTATGTCATCTAACTAATCTACTTTGCATTTATTTAGTTACAGGCGTTTTATTGCAAAAAATTACCTTGAAAACATGAATTCTTACTATTAGTGGGCTCACCTCTCCACAAATCTGACCTGTAAATTGGACTTGTGGCAACACCTGCTTGTCTCTACAGAAATTTACAGTAGGGCAGGCTATATGTTTAATCTCAATATATCTTCAGCTCCTTTTAGCCGCTTAACTGTTTCTGCTGACTCAACTCTCTGCATTTGTCACACTGCCATTGATACTTTGCAGTTTTTAATTTACTCTTGCTTCTTCTTCTTCTTCTTCATCACAATTTTTATTGAAACTCAAACACCTAAATGGGACCATGAATGCTCGTATTGATCCCAGGCTCCTGAAAATGTGTTGTTTAACTTTTTTTTTTGTTGCTTGTTTGTTTTTTGTCATGGTAACTCCTAAACATTCCATCATTAGAGATACATGCAGAACACCTCCAGAATGATGTCACTTCAAAATATTGACATTTTTACTTTAATTGTGAGTACATTATAAGTTGATTACGCCTTGTTCATTACATTTTATCATGTTTATTTCATGTGTCTCTCTACAGCTCTCCATCCCCTCTCTGCTCTGTCCATTACTCTGCTATGTCCCACCCTCTCCTCTCCACATCCTCTCTCCCGCTCCAGACCAGACCCTATTTCGGGGGCTTTTTGTTGTCACAGACGTGGGGTAATTGGCTCCACCGCCGGCTTCTGTCACCGTCGCGCCGCCGGGGCTCGTGGGTAAATAAATGTCAATGTCCGGCGCTGGATACGAACAACCTCATCCCGTGTCGTGGTACGGCCTGTCGGAACTCATCTGTCCCAGGCTTAATCCACGAGAGCTCGGGTGGAGAAGGGGACGAGGCGGGGGGCGTAAGGGGGAAAATGAGCAGAATTTGCATCTAAATGGAAGTTTTTCTTGCTATCGCCCCTTCCTGTCTATTTGTGTGTAATGACTTGGTTATGGGCGGATGTGGACATGAGGAGACACCATACCTGCTGCTGTACTCTTCTATCTGTGTCTTGTTGCTTTTGTTCTGAATCTAAAGTGTTGTATGATCCATAGTCTAACGTGTATTCAGTATTGTGCTATATTCTATTATGTCATACTGAATCATTATCCTCATTCAGACGCAATCACCAATCAAAATTACCTATTAACAATAAGAATATAAATCTCAAATCATTCCTACCATTTCATTAATGACTAATTCCTGCCTGTAAATGGCATCACAACATTTTACAGACCCTGCCTATATAATAATAATAATAATAATAATAATAATAATACATTTATTTGCATAGCACTTTTCAAAATTATCATTACAAAGTTCTTTTGCAGTTAGAGAAAAAAAAAATCATTAACATTACAAAGAAAACGTAATTATTAAAACAACCAGAGAGCAATAAACAGACATTTACAATAAAATTAATTTAAAAGCCCTTCTGTATGATTGTGGACTTTTTAGTTGATTAAAAGAATATAATACTATAATATATATTTTCATTTTTATTATAATATGAAAATGCTGTGAAATCAAAACAGAAAATACTTACATAATGACAATCTGTAAACTCTCAATCTAATTATTTGATTAAGAACATTTCATTTCCCAAGTCACTTAATGTACCTCTTTTCAATAAAGCAGCAACCCACAGGAACAGAGGGACAACATGTTGGAACAATTGTTAAAATTAAATCCTTCTAAATTAAAGATGCACTGCGTAACTTTTTTGGTAGATTGTCCGTCACCTGATTGACTCCATGTTTTTTTGTTGTTGTTTTTTTTTTTTTTTTTTGGAATATTGTACAGTATGGCATTTACTCCATGGAGACAACCAGACCACAAAAACTGAAGTTACAGGTCAGATCTGTGGAGAAGTGGATGCACTCACAGTAATAATTCATACTTTTGCTGTCATTTTGAGAAATAAAAACACCCATAATTGAATAAATACAAGATACTGTATATTTGTTGAATGCCATACTGTGGAACATCCCTGTCAAAGTAATAACATTATCATGGAAACAAGCAGATGGCGGAATCTCTATCAGAAAACTTTAAATAAATATTTCCTATAGGGATCTGTTCTTCTTATAGCCTGTTAATTACAGTGTATATACGAGTCCATCTTGTCTCTCCATGTGTAACCCAATATACTTCATGCTTTGTGTTCATTTTACACTCACTTAATTTCTGAACTGTCCGTTACAAGCATCGTATTTTCTTTTGACCCTTATTTATTTATTTATGTCTAGACTTCAGCTCTCCACTCCATTGTAGGTTTTTTTTGGTTGGGGCCCCAGTGGACGGCCTCTGTTGCCCGTGACCTCCCCCCAAGCCTCTCAGACCAGGTCCTGCCTCCCATTAGCAAGGATAACCGTGCTCAATTATTCACCAGAGTCTGAATAATTCAAGGTAAATAGCTCATTGACTCGGGGAGAAAACATGGCAATCTGTCACCCCGAAAGACTGTCTGGACCAGCTTAACAACCCTGGAACAAACTGCGAACATATATTTACTCATTTGTACTCACAATTTTATTTTATTGTATTACAACAAAGATTAATATTTCTTGAACTGTGAACTTTATTAATTAGCGATTGTCAATTTGAATTTCAATCAAAAGTGCACAATGCAACTTTTTTTGTTTAAGGATCTGCCATATTTCCATAGCGATGTTATGCTTTTCCTGGAAAGACTAGCAGGTGACACCACAAGGCCAAGTTCAAGATACAAGCTATTGTTGAGCCATAAAAACACATCATAGAAAGTAATGCAAGATAGATACATTTAATGCAGTACAGAGGAACATGCATGCACGTGCAGCTATAACATTTCCATGGAGACAAAAAGGTAGTGGACCCTAGATCGGAAAAGTTACATAGTGCACTTTTAAATTTTGGTTTCACAATGAAAACAGTCTTGCATATTCACGAATATAGGTTATTTTTGCAATGTATAACGCGATTTCATTCATACACACACATTCACTTGTAACCATTTATTATTAGTGTACATTGCTAAAACTTAACATGTTCTGTTCCACCTTGTGATGTCATGAAGTAGTTAAGTTAACATCTACTTTTTATCTTTTATTCAGATAGAGATAAACAGTTCCAGGGTTGAAAATATCCAGATGACTCTTTAAAAAAGGTGTATGGAGTTTAATAACACAATGAACAACTTCTTGCTTTACCACATGACATCACAAGGTGGAACAGAGTGTTTTCAGTTTGAGAGAAGAGCTCCTAAAGCCTAAATATGCAGGGTGTGTATGTTAAATATTTGTGAAGGAAACAAAACACAGCTCCAGGTATGTTTGCATAATATGGTTTGCATAATATGGGCCCTTTGACTCTCCAAACATTTCTATTGTAATCCATATTAACTTACAGGCCATCCAGTACTGATTTAAGGACCCTCTGTGTCTTATTGCTTTTGGCTGATTGCTATTTGACCCATAAAAAAAAATACCACTCTTGCCTTTAAACTTGACTTCTTTTACCATCTATACTACTGCTCCTATCCCATTCTGTTTAATCTGAATCTTCTTCATATTGATCCTGCCCCTCCTCACTGTCCTCCTCTGTGTCGTAGCCCTGATGTTCTTCCTCCTCTTCATCATCTCCAAAACCGCCATCATCAGCCTCAGTGTTCACCCTCCCACTCAGGACATCCTCGATCCAATCCTCCAGCTCCTCCGCCGTGGGGAGGTCCTCATCATTGGACATGTCTAACCACACACTGTCCGCCTGGTAGAAAAGGTAAGACGTTTTTCAATAGCAGAAAATAGGACTGCACAATAATTTACAATAACATGAACTTTTTGTAAATGTGGTAATGCATCTGTAAAAATAAAAAGCCAGATATCAGGTCAGTCTGGCATAATATTCTTAATAAAATTTATATTCTGTACTGGTTCAACTGCTTTGACTTTTGAGCTTGCATTTGGGTCAAAATTAATTAAAAGGTGCACTATGTAACTTCTAACCTGCTTTCATTGTGATTACCAAGTTTATTTTCATACTGTGGAATAATCAAGGCAAAACAGTAGTATCTCCATGTAGTAATGCTCAAGCAGGTGGCAGGCCTTCCATCAAAAAAGTTACACAATGCACCTTTAAGTATTGTTAACATATGGAACGTAACTGAAGTATCACATTTTCAGTCTAATGTATTTTTAATCTTACTAACATCTGTGACGTTGACCACTCCAATCTGTGGTCTGAAGAGGTCTAAATTGAAGGTTTTCTCCCAGTAAGTAGTCAACTGGCAACAGAAAATAGTATAGTTAACGCAGGTTTACATTTCATTGGGGAAAACTAATCTAGTGAAATCTGACCAGCGGAAAGTCATCAGGGTCAATCCAAACGATGCTCAGCTCAAGGTTGTTTGTGTTGTCTCTGGCCACGTCCTTCAAAATCTCCAAAAACTCATAACCATCTACAGCAATAGAAAACCCACTGTTTAATACTTTAAATATATGATTTGGCAATAGATAATTGACCAAAACAAGTAAAAAAGTTCAGTTTGCATTTTTTAACAGTAAGTTGGCTTAATATTTGGTATTCACTTGCAGTCAAAATTGTCATTTGTTGGTTCCAAGATGAAGTTAGTTGTTGTAATGTTTAGATTTTTTTCAATTTAAATTTAAAAAGCTAACCTGGATCTTCCTCTTCTGCAAAGGCAACTATATGTACTCCGTCCATGTCATCCTCCTGGGGGCAATAAGGAACTTAATTTTGTAAAGTAATAATGTATTTAGATCAGTCAACAAAATGAACATACCCAAGTCTCAAACATATTCTCAGCCCGCAGTTTCCTCAAGGTAGCCCTACAGAAAATAGAAAAGAAAGATTTAGTTTACTTATAACATGCTATAAGTTTTGCTCATGTGATGACATAACATTTTTACTGGTATAGATCATAGATTGTATAATAAATGGAGAGCATGAGGGCAGTTACGGCTCGATCAACTTGTCATTTTGGTCTTAAGATGATCATATTAACTCCCTCTACATGATCCTTGTGTTTTTATTTTTGTCCGTAAATAAATTCCTTTTCCGAATATGGAACTCAGCTCGAAATTTGCACCTACAAATGCTAGCCTTGTGAGCTTCATTTGACTAAAACTGAACACTGATCACACTCCCTTAGTCCACTTCTTTAGACAGCCTATAGTACAGACACCATTTAGAGGACTTTTGACGATTTTAAAGATGTGTGTTTGTGGACCCAATCCTTAACAAAAATATTCAGTTAATAGATTATTTGTTTTAGAGATTTGTTTTCTCTCCATCTGAAATTTCAACATGAAATTCTGAAATTCAAACTCAACATTTAGACCCCTCACTGACCTTCTGTGTTGGGTGACAAACTCCACTATGTCCATTTCCGTGAGCGGTCGTCCAGGCAGAATGGCGGGCTCCTCCATGAAGGGCTCATAGAAATTCACCTCGTTCATCTTGAGGGAGAGATGTTTGGCCACCTACCGCAGAGGACATGCCAGCTCTTCATTATGTTAACAGACGGGACTGAAGAAATTAGGCCGTTTTAATGAGCTAGGGATAATTAAAGAGAGGTTCACAACTGGACTTACAGATTTGTCAAATGTTGCGAAGAACTTGATGTACGGTTGGAAATGCTCAGAGGCTTCTTTGAATGCTTTGAAATCTGGAAACAAAAAAGAAAGAATTAAAATGTATTTTCAATTTGATTATAATGTAATGCACAATTCTTGCACTTGTTTATTTTGGACCTATGACTTTGTAATAACAGAATCAGGTCCTATATTATGCAAAATTGACTCTTGTGAGGTTTAAGTCATGTTACAATGTTGTTACCTCCTCAAAAAACATACCTGGAGTTGTGTTTTGTTTCATTCACATGTTTGAGTGACCCTGCATTATTATTTCTACATCTCCAAAGCTCAAAAATGCTCAATTCTACCTTGTGATGTCACGAAGCAGTAGTTTTCAGCTACCTTTTACCTTTTGTTCAGTAGAGTTTGGCAATTCCAGGGTTGAAATCATTCAAATTCTTCTAGATTCTAGTGAAGGTGTATGGATTTTAAAACACAGTGGAGCACTTCCTGTATTACCACATGACATCACAAGTGTGTTTTCTGTTTGAGAGAAGAACTCAGCCTAAATAAATGGGCATAATTTGTGTGTTAAACGTGTGAATGAAACAAAACACACATCCAGGTATGTTTGTGCTGAGAAAATAACATCAAATATAAACAAAATCAATATAAACTATTTTGATCTTACAATAATACAACTTAAAGATGTGCTATGTAACTTTTCTGGTAAGGCATCTATCACCATCTGTCACTATCTGTCAATAGAGATATTAATAGATTTTTCAGAATTGCTCCACAGTATGGCGTTAAAGTGATCTGTATACTACTACTTTCATCGAGTCTACTGAAAAACACTTGAACACCAAACATTCTTACTGTGAGTGGGCTGGCCTCTCCACAGATCTGGCCTTTAACTTAGCGTGAATGTCTCCAGGCAAGTTGTGTTTCAAGAAAAAAAAAAGATTTATATATTTATATTATTACAAACAAGGCCTGATAGATTTCAGTTTTCTGCATATTACAGGTTGAATACATGTGTTTGAGAAGATAAGAAACTAAATTATCTAGACACGATCACTAGTTTGCTGTTGCCAGAATCAAACCTGCAACCTCTTTTTTTTGCTCATGGGCTCACTGTGCACTCCCAGATTCTTATTTCTCTCATCTTGCTTTATTAAATTTCCTCCTTCACCCGTGTAACCAAGTCCCCGTAATACCGTTTTACGCTGGTACCACTCATCTGTCCGGGGTCAGGTTCAAGGACCATCCGATGACGAGCTCAGTAATGAAACTCCACTGTCATTTTCCTCCACAATCGCATCTTTCCTGTCTCACCTTTACTGTCTCTTTTTGTGTGAAGTGGGACCATAATTGCAGTTTGACCTATTACAGAAGTAGGAGCTATTTGAAGGCTCTCCAGAGACTGACTGTAGCGACCATTTTGGGGACTCGGGTTTCCTTCAGCAGACTGTGATGTGGGACCATTAGCCACCAGATCCCATTAGCGTAGAGGGGACTTCAGAGGCGATAAGAACCAGAAAAGGGCCGGACAGGGCTTTTAAACTGCATTAGACCGAGACCCCAAACACATCTGTGCCTTATGGATAAGCCTGCTGTAATCCTATTCTATACTACCAGAGGAAATCTTTGTTTTTATGGGTAATAGGAATACTTGATTATGGCAAAAATGACCTGAACTGAAATACTGACTATTTTCAAACACTAATTTTATATCAACTCTATTATTAAAGGTTAAAGGGCCCATACTGGTCTATTTTCTAATCTACTGTATGTTATAATGTTGTTTCCTTATCAAAAACATATCTGGAGTTATATTTTGTTTCATTTGCCCATGTTTAACACACAAATCCTGCATATTTAGGCTGAGTTCTTCTCTCAGAAAATACTCAGAAAACACTCATGGGGTAATACAAGAAGTGCTTCACTGTGTTTTTAAACAACAAACACCTTAACTAGAATCATATGGATAATTTCAGCGTGTGTGAATGAAACAAAACACAACTTCGGGTATGTTTTTGATGAGATAACACCATTCTGACATGTTTTAAGTACATTTTTGCATAATATAGGACATTTAATGATGTAACTGGCATATTTGAAACCTGAATTAAAAATTGACAAAGTATTGCATAACCCTAATGTCCAGTGCTAAAATCTTAAGTGAAAATACATGAATCTTCTCCTTTGAAATAGCCGATTAGACGGATATCTTCTTCCATTCTCTCAAAGGCTCTTATCTCCATGGCGTTATTGATCATTTCTACGGGGTCCTCCAGCACCTAGAGGACCACATCAAGCCATTCATTAATCTTGTAAACATACTGTACAACAAAGTCATTTATTAAAACTATAGCACATTTGTTTTTCTATAATGAGACTCACATCTAACAAAAACTCCACTAAGGTGTCTGCGGAGAGCTCACCATCAAACTCAATTATTCGATCGTCTTTGAAAACATACAGGCTGCCCACTTCTACCAGCCCTGTTAGATAAAAGTACAAATATTAGCTTTTCTTCTGGTCATCTACTGTTTAAATTTAAACAGCAGAATCCTTTGATATGTGAGTTTTACAATGATCTGCTACATTTTGTACTTACTCTGTTACAAACAAAATCCATTATTAAATATTTATGTAGTTATTTGAATTTGTGTTTCAAAAATTTCTAAAAGTTAAGTTTTCTTGTAATAAGAAACATGTAAACACATTAGAACACAGTGATTAGCTATGGTCATTTAAACAGCGTATGGTCGTACCTAGTTTTTGCGCCACTTTGAAATCCCTTTGAGCATCCACCATCCCAAAACCAATGTCTTTATTTTCCAGGACCTGAGCTGTGAGCTGCAGACACATTGTACAGTAACATTACACACAGGAAATGATCTATGTCTGCCTTTTCAACTGTTCGTCATTCATTTTAAAGATGCATTGTGTAACTTTTCTGGTGGAGGATCCGCTACCTGCTTGTGTTCCTAATAAGTATTTTATTGCACACAGCATTCAACTTTTCTATCTCCATGGAGACAAGAATGCCACCAGGCCAAGTTCTGGGTTAGATCTGTGAAGAAGCAAGCTCACTCTTTTTCTATGTATTTTTGAGCAATAAAAGCGATGTAATTTAATATATATTTGATAGATAAGTTTAATGCCATTGTGTGGAACATTCCTGACAACCCTAACCCACAGTAATAACATCCAGTAGTATAAACTCAACCAGAAAAATTACACAGTGCAGCTTTAACAACACTTGACCCCGTTCACTGCACTGTAGTGTGTTCAGAGCTTGTATGTTTCTATTTCATCTGGCTCTGCTTTTGTCTTTCTCATATGTTTTTTTCATTATAGAAGAATATATAGGCCCAACTTGGATTTATCTTGTTAGAGTGAGCGGTTTAGAGAAAAAATAAAGTTTTTTTTCTACTTTTTCGAAAGTGCACTTCTACGAAAACACACAAGGCTGTTTCCATTATATTGCAAATATTTTTAGAGTTAAAGCTCATTCCAATCCTGGCATACTTTTTTGGATCAGCTAATTAATAGAATGACCTAGAAACAATCCCAGGATACTTGAACCACAAAGGAGTAGACGTGAAGAGCCTGACAACGCTGCTTTGACCCTGTGAGAGTGGGACGACTATAGACACACTGGCTCCTCTCACCTTACGTTTAAACCAGATAGATTCAGAAGGAGAATCCTGTTCATGGTGGACTGTGCAGGCTGCAGTTAATCCTGAGGGGGGGTTGATGGAGTTGAACCTTATCTTACCTTTTTATTTTAGATTTTTTTAAATGATTTTTATGACATCAGGGTTATGAGAACGCAGTGTGTGCTATTAGATCTATTTTAAAAAGTAGGAAGTGACTCAATATGACTAAATGTGTAGTAGGGCTGAAGGATTTGGAGAAGCTAACTTCAGTTCTAGGCTTGCAATTAAATTTGCCATTTATACTCAATGTTATGTCATATGACCAATGGTGGAAGAAGTACTCAGTTTTGTTATTTAAGTGAAAGTACAGATACTGGAGCAAAAAAGAAAAAAAAACACTCAAGTGAAATTTACTTAAAAGTAAAAGTATTAAAGTTCCTGTTTAAAAATGTACTTAAAGAGTAAAAAGTAAAAGTATTGCATGCAGATTTTGGGATCTAATAAATCTTCAAATGTAGTGATTTTGATAAAGATTTGTGGTGAATTTTGTTCAACAGAAGAAATTTAATTGATAGCTTTCCAGAGCAGTTTTGTTGTTGTTGTTGTTATTGTTGATGTTATATTTTTGTTTGATCAAAGCCTCGGCCTTTTCAGCAAGTCTTAAACAATAATAAAAAATACTTTTAGTTTTTAGTCATGGAATAAAAAATAAATAAATAAATAAATAAAAAATAAATAAATAAATAGTATCCACTTTAAAATATCTACTTCTATGTTCAGATACCTAAAATGATTGCTTTATTTTAGCAGTCTACCAATGTGTACATGTTTAATTTGTTCAGTGCCCTGTACACTTACCTCCAGCACCAGCTCTGTCATCTGAAAACGCTTCTGCAGGCCCTTGTGGCTGGGTACGGGCTCGTGGTAGAAGAGGCACAGGAGATCAAATCTCCTCAGAGCCTTCTTGTAGTTGCGCTCATTGATGTCCAGCACTCTGTCTTTACCATCAAAGTTTGGGAACTCCAGGCCCTCTTCAGTGCTGCAAAAGAAAACCTGTGTGAAGAGGAGCCCCGATAGAATGGAAAACCACCACTGCACCATTGTTCCTTAATTGGAGTGAGAAGGAAAAATCAAATAAGGTATTCAAGTACAAGAGATGAAACAGAATTCATCCACTTTATGATTCCAGATCTTATAAAATCAATATCTTTCTTTCCTTGTAGCCTTCACAGCATCATGTCTTGCACCCCTGCTGTGTCGCCCTTGCCACCTGCCTTCAATCTCTGCTTCTCACTTTCTCTCTCCCGGGCAGCTTGTCTCTAGGGGTCCATTTTGCTCCTCCATTTCACTTCCTAGCTGTGACAATCTCTGTAATAGAATAATATAGGACATGCGTTCCTGCGGTCATTCAAGCCTGAAATGTATTCTGAAATAAATGTAAAACCTTCAGGGATTTCCTCACACATCTAATCATGAGTGACATTAGCCATATTAACATGCCTTATAGCAGACTTTATTGAAATGCACAGAAATTCAACAAATACCAGAAACTACTTATAAAGCAATCAGGTTAGTTTAATAGCATTTTGCTCTATTAATATAAGATTTACGGTAAAACAATTCGTGATGGACATTACAAGGGATATTACGGTAATTTTTTCAGGCAGAAGTAGTAGACCGCGGAGCGCATCTTTGTTTTAATTCTTTCAGACCAAACTCGCGGATTTAAAGAAAAATGGAGCGCTTTTGGCTGTTTTTGGTTTTGCTACAACTGCATATCCATTGTTTTGGATCCGTTAGTGCCTCAGGTAAGCCTCATAAATCTAGAATATTCAATGTTATGATGCTAAAACAAACTTGTGTTGTACGTGTTGTAGCTTGAGTCTGCGAACTTTTTGTTGGAGCATTCATTCATCACTTAACAAGCTAGCTAACGTGTTTGCCTGCTAACTTAGCAACACTACGAGTTATAAGATGAGATTTTTGCACTTATGTTTTTATTCGTAACATAGGGAGTTTTGCTTTACAATTTACAAACTTCAGAAATTGCTCTAGATGTGTTTAGGCATCATCAAACAGGTCTGGCAAGTTGCAAGAGTGTGTTACCATTAATTCTTGTTGCAACATGTACAGAGATTGTTTATTCCTAATATCTGTGTTATGATTGTATGAATTGTGTTACTTAATATGTAAAACGTATTGCACATTTTACATCAGACAAAAACTGGAAGATAATTAAGGATAACATTGCAAACGCCATCAAAGCCTACACACCCTGCAACCCTGACAATTGTGGTTGCCATATAAGGTGAGGGAATTTTAAAATACTATTACTGTGACACTTCTGTATAATATTGTGACATTTATTAACTTTGTGTACATTCAGTGTCCTCCATGATGACCTGCGGCAATTTGAAGGTGGTATTTCTGAAGATTTCATGGCTTCTACCATCAAAAGAGGAGTGGGCACACATTACCAGATCATTGATCATAAATTATACAGGGAACACAACTGTATGTTTCCTGCCAGGTAAGCAAACTATTGTAATTTTCTTGAATTTTGTTACACTGAATTGATCTTAATTGTGGAGTGGAAATGTTTGTTATGTTTAGGTGCAGTGGGGTGGAGCATTTTATCTTGGAGGTGATTGACCGGCTCCCAGATTTAGAGATGGTTGTGAATGTTCGGGACTACCCTCAGGTTCCAAACTGGGTCCAACCAATTCTGCCTGTCTTCTCTTTCAGTAAGGTTAGGTTTTTACCAACAAGAGCTGATCTAAAATATATAACTGTAATAAATTAATATTGTTTTATGTGTGCAGACCAGTGACTATCAGGACATCATGTATCCTGCCTGGACCTTTTGGGAAGGTGGACCCGCTGTGTGGCCAATATACCCCACTGGATTGGGACGATGGGATTTGATGAGAGATGACCTCAAAAAGTAAGGTTAAAAATTTTAGATTGACTCATATGGTTTCTTTAATGGTCAGTGTTGATACGAACAAGAGCAACCGATGGCTGATAAGATCTACCGATATTTTTATCCAAGTTATAATATATATATCTTATGTAAATATTCTACAAACTCACCCACAGCCCTTTTTGTACCACAAACCTTTAAGAGGTTGTGAGGCTGTGTATCAAATTTAGTGCAGATATCTCATCATGTTAAAGTGTTAAAATAAAGCTTTATGTGTATTTTTAAACAGCAAATCAACCAAAATATTGGCCTGTGCTTGAGATTTATGGGCTTTTAATTATATTGGTTAATGGATGCATGGATTTATTACACTAAACAGTATGGTAACTTTGTATTATCTTTTTTAGGTCTGCATCACAATGGCCATGGGAGAAAAAGGAATCCAAGGGTTTCTTTAGAGGCTCTAGGTCAGTATTTAATTTAATTTTATTTTTTTTAAAGCATCTACAATGTACTTACGTTGATGGTATTGTCGCCATTTTCTCAGAACTAGCCCTGAGCGTGATCCTCTTATCCTGCTATCAAGGGAGTCACCAGAACTAGTAAACGCAGAGTATACCAAAAATCAGGCCTGGAAGTCAGAAAAGGTAAAACTCAATAGCTTTATTTATTATCACCTATTACTCCTCCATACAGTATTTATTACTGCTGTGCATTTTTCTTGTTTTAGGACACATTGGGTAAACCTCCAGCCAAAGAAATCCCACTTGTTGATCACTGCAAATACAAGTAAGAATCACTAGTTTCAACTATAACTCTTTATTTCACTTTTATATTGTGTTAAAATGTTGTTGTACACCTTTTAGGTATTTATTTAACTTCAGGGGAGTAGCCGCCAGTTTCCGATTCAAACACCTCTTTCTCTGTGGCTCCCTGGTTTTTCATGTCGGTGATGTGTGGCTGGAGTTTTTCTATCCTCAACTCAAACCATGGGTTCACTACATACCAGTCAAACAAGACCTATCAGATGTCAGGTAATAAACAATATAATTTAACTATTTAGAAATGGGCTATTGAATGTTGTTGTTATAGATGCACTATGTAAATTTTTGGTTGGAAGTCTGCCACCTGCTTGTTTCTATGAATAGGCCATTGCTTTGCCTTGAAGGCTCCACAGTATGACATTAAACTGTTCTACCTTACAAAAAAGTGCAGTTGGTTTTATCGCTCAAAAATACCTAAAAAACAGGCATTCTGACTGTGAGCTAGGTTGCCTCTCCACAGATCTGACCTTATTTGGTCTGGTTTTATTTAAATATAGAGATAGAAAGGTTTAATAACATACTTTGAAACATTCCAGACAAAGCAGTAAAATGAAGAAAAGCATTTGATGGACCCTCCACCAAAAAGGATACAGAATACACCTTTAACTTATGTCTGTTTCCAGGGAACTTCTTGAATTTGCTAAAGACAACGATGCAATTGCACAAGAGATTGCTTCAAGGTAAGAATAATATCTACAAAGTGGTAAGTTGTAATCTTGGTATTTTAATTAAGACTGGGGTTGTGTTTTTTGTTTACTCAGAGGGCGGCAGTTCATCCTTGACCACCTTAAAATGGAGGACATTTCATGTTACTGGGAAAAACTTCTCACCGAGTACAGCAAACTTCTGACCTACAAACCAAAACGAAGAAATGGCTACAATCAGGTTATTAGCAAATTTAGAAAAACAGAACTCTGAGGATGGTACAGTGCCTTAGATGAACAGTAGTAGTATAAAAACTGCAGTATGGAAAAGGGAACAACCAACTGAAACAAAAGTGCTCAGTGTGCCAATACAAGCTCAAATATTAGGTGTATGTTTTATGTTTCACAGTGCCACAACTCCCTGCAGTAGTTTCAGTGCCTTTTTACTGTGATGATAAGGCCTTCATCATTTGTTATGTCTCAAATTCAGATGACATCTTTTGAACTACAGTGCCCTCTACTGACCAGTATGGGAATAGTTTTATCTGCTATCTCATACACAGAAACAAAAAACTGAAGCACGCTTCGAGCTCTCATGGGCTAAAACTGTGTCAGCTTTAGGTTTCTTTGAACATTTAAAGAACACAAAAATTGAACACAAAATAGATTCTTCTGAGCTTTAACTATGTTATAATGTTGTTACTGCCTCAAAGCCATCCAGAGTTGTATTTTGTTTCATTGACACATATCTGAGTAATTATTAGTCTATCTACATCTCCAAAGCTCAAAATGCTCTGTTCAACCTTGTGATATCACAAAGCGATAATTTTCAAGATGACAGCTACCTTTACCTTTTAATTCAATAGAGATTGGACATGACATCACAAGGTGGTGTTTTCCATTTGAGAGGCTGAGTTGCCTAAATCTGCAGGGCTTGTGTCTCAAACATGTGTGAATGAAACAAAACACAAAGAAACACAACACAACATTCTGACTGCTTGTGCGTATGTAGATGTATTGTGTTTGATTAATGACTTTTGTCTTGATGGTAATGTTGTAATACTCATGAATTTGGTAACTACAATTTAGAGGATATCGAGAACAATGATTTGGATTTTTTTGTATTTTTAGAAGATAAATGAATTTGAAACTTTATATTTATGGGAATTAGTGTTCTTGAGTTTTAAATGTGTAATGATGAAGTGGATAGTGGTTATTTAAGGAGGCATTGCTATTGATGAAATGTGGTGGTTTAATGTAAATAGTCTCTTTAGTCCTTGTCCTTGTTTAAATAGATAAAAAAAATACATCTTTTATACCAGTGCAGTCAATCAAAACCATTAAATTGACAATGCAGTCAGTTAAAAAAGTCTAAATGATGCCTTCTGTTATATAATTTATTATGAGCGAGCACATCTCATGTTTCTCAGTGTAGTTTTCGCAAAATAATTACACACTGAATGTGTTGCCGTGGCTACAGTGAATATGTTGTAATATTCACATTGTACCAACACCTAGGGTCAGATTTCTGTCAATGATTAAAAAATGGCAATCCACGCTTTGCTACAATAATGTACATCTGACCAAAACACTGTGATTTTTGTACAAAGACAATTTGTGTGTTAAATAAATATGTTAAAAATATTAAATGTAATCTTTGTATGACTTTCTTTTAATAATGTTTTTTTCCTGTATGTTTTTTATTTTTAGGGTTAAAGTCAAAAATAATTTCTGATACTTCTGGTACTTGCTGCAGTAGTCCTCCGGCCGCAGGGGGCGCGATTCCGCTGTGCTCGTGCTGCGGGGTCAGGGGTTGAGAGACGCCGGTGTGTCAGTGAGAGGACACTTGTGCAAAAACTGAAGTTATACTTTAGTTACGTGCTGTTCTTGCCAAACTGTTAAATTTCCTGTATCTATTGGACCTTGGATGAACACGCTACGTTCGGCGGTAAGACATGTTTTCACGGTTAGCTATGAATAAGCCTAAGCACTACAACATCGGTTCAAAGCCAATGATAAATCTCTGTTGTGTTTCTCACATTTTCTTAAAATGGCTATTTACAAGCACAGTGACGCATTGTTTATGTGGTTTAGGTTGCGTTTTACAATGCAAAATTCGTGTTATTTTGCATTTTTACATTGGCTAATACTTGGTGCACTTGAGCCAGGTGTTCTGCAGTTTTCAATCAACACAGTCACGTGTGTCGCTGTGTTTTGGAGCTACTGGGACACCTTTCACATGTACTCTTTTTCAGCATTATATACTTTGAAATGTATTGTAATATTTTCTTTATAGAATTATTTTTAATGTGCTTTTTCTTATTTCCAACTCATAACATTATATTTAGCACAAATAATGTGAAATGGGTACTGTAAATATTGTATCACTTTTATACAGTCAAACTTGTTGTAAACTTGTAAGTTCCATATGTTATGGTAGGGCATCCCAATCAAACATCTGCTGTTTAGGAGGAGGACCACGCCATATTACTCCATCTTCTGGCAATTAGTTTTAGGGATAGAGTTTGGAAAGTGCAAACCTACAGCCATGTGTTCTGCCTCTGTACCACAGGCTGACGCCAGCTGAGGCGTGATGCCCCCAGAACTGCCCCTAATGCGCCATGCCCCCTGGAGACAGCGGGCAGACTCACACCCCGAGGATACACTACACACCGGTTTAATACTGGACATGATAAGGGGCTTCTTCCACAGAGAGAGGCCGGTTTCCTTCTGCCTCCCCCTCCCTAGGGTCCATGCAGCTGATGGAGAGGCTGCACAGTCTGCACAGTTTGCACAGATGCCCTCCCATAGCTCTGCATCTGTGAATGGGACCTTGCCAGCCGTCCTGGGGAAGCCAGAGTTTCCTGACACTGGATGGGACCGTATAAAGGACCTTTTTGAAAGACAGTCAGTGTATAATCCCTATCACATTGTTTTTAAGAATACTGTATTTAAAATTATTTCTACTATAACTTACTTTGAAAAATTCACCAAAAATATAACTGTGAATTCTGCATTATTTCTTGAGTTCACATTGTATTGTAAAATAAGTTAAGGTGCATATGACAGTTTAGACCACTCACACACAATAAAACATGAAATATAAAAAAAACATATACATACAGGAAATTAATGAAAAAGAGCATAAAGAAGAGTAATCTTTTCTGCCTCCTTTTCCAGACAATACAATTAACACTGGTAGCCTATAGTTTTTCATAGGTTGCCAATTTTCCTATAGCTACATATGACTTTTCCTCTACTATACAAAGGCATATTAAAAAGACAGAACCCTTCTGAAGCTCAGGCTAGGTGACCCAGTCCCTCCCTGTTTAGTTGAGTTTAGTCCTAATTCAGAAGCCTCAGTACAACGGCGTTATACTAGCAGAGAGAAGGTACTGTACTAGAATATGGAGATAGTAATAATATTTTCCTTGTATATATCTCCACAGTCCCACACAGAAGTATTCAGAAGAGCTCACCAATGTGCTTAAAAGTGGGTTGGTTGCGGCAGTTGCTGGTCTTTTCTATGGTGGTCTGCCTGCGGCCCGAGAAGCCAGAAAACGCTACATCCAAATGAGTCAGGCTGAGATCTACACAGGCCGAGTCGATGCAGTGGTGAGTGGAGCCGGACTGCTGTCTATAGCATGACATTGTTTTGTTTAGAGACAGTTTTATTCTGTTTATCCTGTTCAGCGCTCGGCTCATAATGCTGCCATCCGAGGCTTTGTGAGGTACGGCTGGAGATGGAGCTGGAGGGTGGCTGCTTTTGTTACTTTGTTTAAGTGAGTTTTTTTTATGTGGTACATTTGACTTTGGAGTTTGAGAAATACAGTAGCTGTGCACTCTGAGAAGCAAACTGACTATTGCTGAAATAATGTACCAATTTTGATGTTATGTTTTAATACTTAGCACTGTGAGCACCGGCCTGTCTGTGTACAGAGACAAGTCTAAACTCAGCCACTACGCAGCAGCTGGAGGTGAGTGTGTGAAGCTGTAAATGATGCACCAGAGTTTTATGAGATTATTATCAACTTGTGTAGTGCTACAGTGCCACCTTGTAGATACTGTATATTTAAACTAAAATGATATTGACAGATTAGAAACTCATTATTATAGACTTATTTGAAGAGTTGTTTTGTCCCTCACAGCTGTGACTGGAGGCCTGTTCAGACTGAACCTGGGTCTGGGGGGACTGGTGGCAGGATCAATCATTGGCGCTGTCCTGGGGTACGGCTGGCTTCTTTCACTGAAGTAACAAAACTACACGAAACACTATTGAACAATTGAAAAAGTTTCACTTGAACATCAGTGTGTGTAGCCACATATATGGTACATCGTTTTGATGTGTTTTGTATTTTAAGCAATTATCAACATGCACAGATACATATTTGAGGCTTGTTTGCTCATGCTTGTGCGTTTTGCCTGTATGCCTCTGGTAGCCAGCTGCGGCCCTCCCAGCGCCCCTCTGTGGGCCAGCTGAACCCCTTCCGCCCTCCACCTCCAGCGGAGGAGGGGGAGCCAGAGGGCTCATGTGCAGCACAGAAGGCTGTTGTGGATATGAGGGAGAAGGAGCTGCCAATGCGGCAGCAGCAGCAGCAGCTGTGTTTCACCCATGTCCCGTCCCTCTCTGTTGAGGGCCATGTCCAGACTCAGACTTGAGTCTCAGACTTGAGTCTCAGACTTGAGTCTCAGACTTGAGTCTCAGACTTGAGTCTCAGACTTGAGTCTCAGACTTGAGTCTCAGACTTGAGTCTCAGACTTGAGTCTCAGACTTGAGTCTCAGACTTGAGTCTCAGACTTGAGTCTCAGACTTGAGTCTGGACATGGCCCACCTGTGTCCCCTCTCAGCTCTCTGTCCTCTCCCCTTGTCCCCGGACATGGCCCACCTGTGTCCCCTCCTCTGTCTTCTCCTCTGTCTTCCTCTCAGCTCTCTGTCCTCTCTCCTTGGCCCCATGTCCCCTACTGTCAGCCCTCTGTACCTCTCTGTCCCCTCTTTTGTCCCCCCCTCTGTCCCCTCTCAGCCCTCAATCCCCTCCTCTCATCCCCCTGTCCCTGTGGTCTCTTCCAGCTGAGTGCACGCACACGTACTTGCTCCCATAATGCATGTGGAGAGTGTAAGAGACTCCAGGGCCTGGTTTGGATGGTCTTTGTGATCATCAGCTTGTTGTTGGCTTAGCCTGAGTCCTCTCCTCGTGTTGGCCTCATTCTCATATTAGGCCCACTCCTCTTCCTCTTGTGTCTGCCTGACTGACCAGCCACCTGGAGCGTTTGATGTGTGCAAACTGCCCCGCTCTGCCAGGTGCAGTCAGGGGGCAGAAGGGAGGAGAATCAAAGTGGGCAGCTAATCGGAAAGCACATCATGCTCCAAATCTCAGCCCAGAATCGTTCCCTCGTCTGGGCATGAGTCGTGGTACAATGGGAGGGTTGGGGCTGTGGAGGAGGACTGCAGGGGGTTAATTTAATACAGTAATCAACTTCCACTTTTTACACAGAAAAAGCCAGAGGGGTGCCAGCTTTTCTACATCTACATTTCCCAACTTTAATCAGACTCAAACTTTGTTTTCAGAGCCCCTGCTGGTTTGATGATCATCAGCATGCAGTCTCTGTCCGGAGAAACTGTTCGTGAGAGGAGACAAAGGGAGCGCAGAGAGCTATATGAGCTAAAACTAGCAGAATGGTAAGGGTAGATTGTCTTTAATTTTATTTTGTAGATTATTGCTAAATGACAAAACGTTTATGTTTGTGTATTTTCGTAGGGAGGCCCGGCTGCAGCTGACTGATGATCTGATTGGAGATCTTAATGTAAGCTCAAACACGGATGAAGCCACCAAAGACCTGCAAAGGATCGAGGAGTTGCTCAGTTCACCACCAAATAAAACCACATCCAGCAACCAAACCGGTGTGTTGGATAATCAGACTCCACACAGCTGAGAGGACCAACATGTTTCACAGGTTTCACTGGACTAATGGAACACAGACCTTTTAAGGTGTGAGTGTGCACCTTGTGGACGCAACGGGAACCCCATCTGATGTGATCATTGTCAAACTCCATCCACTTTTAAATCAAACAAAACCTTAATGTCAAATACTACATCTTCATTGTGGTGGTTAAAGAACTCTCGCTCTGGATATTTTGAGTTGTGAAATAAATTCAATGTTTGACAGTTGACTATAGTAGCTGACGGTACACCTCATTTTTAACCATATGTTGCTAATAAGTAGTTAAATTTCAAAGCACTGAACGTGTTGCTTTTTCTGTTGTGACTTTGCCTCTTGGGCTTTTCAACAACTAGGTCAGTCATGGCTGTGGCCCCTGGTGTAAACAAGATGTGACAGAGCAGCAGCTGTTGCCTGGGACGCAACCATGGTGATGACGAGCGCCACAACAATGCCAGACAATCAATAATCAGGTGCCTATGGAAATAAGTCAATCAATAAAGCTTTTCAGCCAAAAAATACACTAAAATAAAATCATTTCATTCTTTCATTGGATTAAAAAACATGCATAGTTACTGTGAGTAAGCTCGCCTCTCCGCAGATATGACTGATAACATTTCGTAGTTTGAGACACCAGGCAGTAGTATTAGATATGACATATGTAATTGAATAAGTCAAAGATGTATATGTTTATTACTATAGACATACCAGGCATTGCTGAACTGTATCCATGGAGACGAGCTAGGGCAGACCTTTCACCACAAAGTTACATTGTGCATCTTTTACCATTACCTAATAGTTGTCATGCTTTGTGCCCTCCTGACAAGAGCTGGACTGACATCTAGTGGAGAAGATGGCTAACGACCTTATAAAATTATTAAAATCTTGAATGTGATTACTAGTTATTTTATCTGAAAATCTATAATATTTTCTACACTAAACATGATGAGACCAATACTGCCACCTACAGGTTGGAAAATAAATCAAATTGTGTGTGTTTGTTTTGTTTTTTTTTTTTTTTTTTTTTTTTTTGTTTCATGTTCATTGACTATTATAGCGGTGTAATATAGTGTAGCCTATATCTGACAAATATACGTAGCCTAAATGTCCTAAATACGTTGGTTAATTCATTTAATTGAAAGCACCCTTAAGATGCTTTTAAACTCTTCATATGCTTACTCAGACTTGTTTACAATTCACCTACTCTTAATATTTGGCTATGTTGTTGAGTTGTTGCTGTTCATAATGGGCTCTTACTTTTGCCTTTCTATTTTAGTTTAAAGAAGTTGCAGTGCTAAGCACCTCACAGTCGAACTGAGGCGATTTGCTTAAGCAACAGGCAGGTGACTATGATTTGTTGTTATTTCATAACACTTTGTGCAAAATAAGAATTAATCTCTGCAGCGCTCCGCAACAGGCACGACTCATGCAGGTTAATAATAAACGCAGGACTGTTTGGGTTTGTCTATATTAAACCCTCTGGGCTTTCACGCGAAGAAAGTACACTGTTATCGCTCCTCGTGAGCTGCTCCTCTGACTTTTATTGCAGACGTGCTGCATTCAAGTGCGCCTTGTAAACCGCTGCTTGAAAAGCGCATTTTTGCGTGTTTGATAGGTTGCATCTGTTGAAGACCGTCTCAAACACAAGAAATGTTTCGGCTGATACTATAAAATTCTTACACCAGATGACTTTGCGTTAATTCGTATTTACGTTACTTAATACATTTTTAATAATCTTCTTGAACCTTCACGTCTAAATGGTTATTCAACTACATGCTTTCGCTTTTATTTATTGCGTCAATTCGTGGATTTGCCAAATGCGCGCGTTAGTTCCGTGTTTTGTTAACGAGTTACCGGATGAGTCCGTGAAGCCGTCACACCGCTGTCCTGAACAGCTGCGCAGTGGGAGACGGCGGAGTCTTGTCGTCTCTCGTGTTGTCACGATGTGCGCTAACTGTACTTTAATGAAGTCTTCAGTCAGTTGACCACGGTCCGCTGTCTGCAGGGGCTCGGGCTGCGCTCCACTCGCTCCGAGGACACTGCGCAATGACCAGCAAAAGCAGCCCACTGGCGCACGCCGGTTGCCTCTCCAGACTGTTCCTCTGGTAAGTTTTCCACTTTAGTTGTAGTCTTCAGGCGCGCGGCTTTAAATGAATTCAGTTTGGAACATAGTGATCCCACTGTAGGATATTCTGCACTATGCTGTATGTCCGATCGATGTCCTTTATGTGAGCCATGGTGACTATAGACTAGTCATATGCTCTGTGATAAACACATGGGATTCAAGGCTTTTGCTGCACTTGTTTGTCTGAAACCATTCCTCAAACTGTTTAAAACACGCATGGGACGAACGTGCTCCAAAAATGTGTGGTATGGTGGTGTTTAAGTCAATGCCGGTGTTATCTCAGTCACAGAAGACGATCACTCTCTATGCCGTTATTTATCTACATAGAGTAATAAAAGGGTGGTGTCTCTTTAATGTTCATAGTACAACCAAAACACGAGCTTAATCAGTGTATCATTAACTGTTGCAGCTGGCTGTCCCCTCTACTACAACTGGGGAAAAAACAGCGTCTAGAGGAGAGTGACATGTATAATGTTCTAGAAGAGGATCGCTCTGAAACTCTCGGCAAAGAGCTACAAAGGTACTCCACATTGCAACATGCAGTATTAGAGTTTTAAAAATATACACCAGTCATTCATCTTTTTTAGTTTTTGGGACCGTGAAGTAAGAAAATCTAAAAAACAGCTTTCTGAGCCCAGTCTAACAAAGGTCCTTTTCCAATGCTATGGAGCCTCATATGCAAAGGCTGGACTCTTTGCCTTTTCTTTGGTATGTTTCATAACAGTTCTACTACATTCTACTTGTCACCTGTGCAGTGTTCGAACCAATCCTAGAATATTTACAAATGTATATGTTGTATCTTTTCCATTCAGGAAGCTATCAAAGTCATCCAACCTCTTTTGTTAGGGAAAATAATTTTATTTTTTGAGAATTATGACCCCAATGATGATCAAAGTCTCTGGTTGGCATGCACATATGCAGCAGCCATTTCCCTGTCCACGTTTGGTCTAACGTTTCTGCAGCATCTGTACTACTACAACTCCCAGAGGATTGGCATGAAGATGAGGGTCGCTGTGTGTCACATGATCTTCAAGAAGGTACCATGGCCTAGTTCTTTTTACACAGAGACAGGTGTTACATATACACAGGTGTTGTGGAAATGATCTGTAAAATAATACCAAAACATATAAGAAGACTGTCTATGTTGGTTTATTACATTTGCGTCAGTAACAAATGGTCCCACTACTGACAAGAGTTTCTGTCAGCAGGGAGCCCAGAGCAATAGGGTAACAACACTTAAATACTGTTTGAGATCCAAGCCCTTTCCCAAGAGTAGTTTTTAGAGCATTTAGGTCAGTCTTTAGCTCAGACACGTAACACCTGTACATGAATGCATTTGAGTACAGGTCAGGATGATGACAGTTTGGAAGGCCAATGTCCTCAAAACGTTGTTAAAGTAAGTAGGCCTATGTTTAATAATTTGCTGAACATCTACATTTAGTTTTACCCTAGTTTTTCACTTTTTATTAAGTTTTTAGTTTTACTTCCTGGTTGGACATGTGCAGTAGCTATGTAGAGGTAATTGTATAACTTCCTTAGCAACCATACTGTAGCCCAGTGGTGGATGAAGTACTTAAATTTGTTAAGTAAAATAGAGATACAGGGGCAAAAGATAATTCAAGTAAAAGTATCACATGAAAAAAAAATATTTAAGATAAAGCTACCTGTTTTAAAATACATTGTAAGTTAAAAGTATTTTGCAGAGACTTTTGGAAAATTAAAGCTTTTGATAAAGAATTTAGTGTATTTTAAATGATTCAGTAATTTCTTAAATTTTCTAGCTGTTTTGGGTATATGGTTTGCTCAAAGTTGGGACGTTAACCCAAAATGTGCTAAAAATACATCTTAGTCAAGAAAAGTACTGTTTACATCAGTTCAAATTAAATTCAGATCTAAAATGTAGTCTAGATACCTGCTTTCAAATGGAGAGAAGTAAAAGTAAAAATGTATCCTCTGTTAAACATACTTAAGTACTGTCATGGAAATTATCTGTAAAATACCAAAATGTACAAGAAGACTGCCTAGGTTGGTTTATTACGTTTGCACTGGTATTCCATTAGTTACTGCCACCAGTGAGCCCAGAGCAGTGGGGTAACAACACTTAAATACTCACTGAGGTCCAAGCCCTTCCCCAAGAACACTTTGCATTTAGGTTAGTCTGGCTGGCCATTTGGCTTTCTTATCTCAGAAATGTAATGCCTTTACATTGATCAACCTGACCTGTACTCAGATGATAAACACTTAGCATGTGAAATAAACAATGGACATGCAAACCCAAAAGGATAACTATAGCCTTCCTGTGACAGAAAGGATTAGACAAAGAATAGTGTGGCTTTTAATACTTCTTACGTAGACAACAGAAAGAACAACATCCAATACTAAAATTTCCACCACAGTACATACACCTAAAAATTGTACATAAGAATTGTACTTTACTTCTGTACTTTGTTACCTTCCACCACAGCTGTAACCAAGAGCCAAATTTTGTCTGATTTGCACAAAAGTTATTATTGTTCCTGCATTTTGGATGGAGCTTTGTGTATTAATGCCAGACTGGGCGATTTTCTTTTTTGAACTTTGTGCCAATTTCTTTTCATAACCGAATGCCACTTGACAGATGAAACACAATGACCAATATTGACCACAAATACCATCCCATCATAATAATAAAAAAATATTATAAACCTGTCATATGCAATTTATAGGCCTGTTACTATATTTACTATATTGACTCTTACTATATTGTTGAATATATGAATGCTGTAATAATATTTTTAGGGGTCAGTATTTATCATATGTACATTTTCTTAGCACTATTGGGAAATTTGTCATTTTTTGGCTATATGATGACATTTTTGCCATAAAAGGGAGAATTAATAACTTCTATCACTCATTACTCATGCAAACTGCAAAGCACAACAGTGTTTTATTGTGCTGTTTCTTTAATGCAGCTCCTGATTTTTTATTTTATTTTACTAGGTTTGTTTTTTTATAAGATATAGTAGCTTTAGAATAGCTTTTGTAGTTTAAATCTTGTTTTATTGTGTTGGTTGCTTAAATTTGTTTCAATATTATAATTTCTAGCCTAAGTACTGACATTGAAATATAACTCAAGTCAGTAATAATGAATCAAAAAAGTATTGAGAGTAGGGTTTGCCAGTTAGTATCCTTTTCTAGCACTACAGGCTACAGCTACTACTTGTCCACCACTGCTACTACTACTAGTTCAGCTACTACTATGAATAACTTATTTTGCTTACTTGGTCCAAGCACTTGTACTTCTAAACCTATACTACTTTTTGAAACCACATTTAACTCAGCTTAACATATTCCTTATGTTCAGGCCCTTCAACTCAGCACTGAATCTGTTGGACGAACCACCACTGGCCAAATAGTGAACCTTCTCTCCAATGACGTGAACAGATTCGATGAGGTCCACACACTCGTATTCAGTGAACTCTTAATTCAGTTTTTGCATCTTGTACTCACACTGCCCCCCTTTGTTCATAGATCACTTTAAACCTGCACTACCTGTGGATAGGCCCCCTGCAGGCTGCAGTTATCCTTGCGTTGTTGTGGTATGAGATCGGCCTCTCCTGTCTGGCTGGAGTGACCATAGTGGCTCTCATGTTGCCTCTACAGACCTGGTTTGGGAAGTTATTTGGGCTATTCAGGTAAATTACACTAAAACCCTCTTGTCAATGGTGGAAGCAGGACTCAATTCTAAAAAAGTACAGATACAGCAGATTTACTCAAAAGTAGATCTGGCAATAAAATAATTGTAAAAATCTACTTAATGATGCACTGTGTATCCTTTCTGGTAGAGGATATGCCACCTGCTTGGCTTCATGGAGATGTAATTGCTTTGACTTGAATGTTATGCAGTATGGAATTAAACTTTGTTATCACAATGGAGGCAAAGTACTGGACATACCTATGGGGAAGCAAGCCTGCACATAGTAAAATTCATGTTTTTTCAAGGTATTGTTGAGCTAGAAAGAACTTGTAATTGAATACATGCAAGGCAGATACGCTGAATGCCATACTGTGGAACATTCCATGCAAAGAAATAACATCTCCATGGAGACAAGCAAGTAGCTGACCCTCCACCTTTTGAAGTTACATGCACCTTTTAAGTAAAAGTATTGTTGTATCAGTTGATAATTCTGACAACTGTAACATTGTCAAATGCTGTGATCTTGTGAAAAACTTGTGCTGATATTTACTAATCAACCAAAAGGACTGAATTGATCAATTTATCTGGTCATTTTTATCTACACAGTTCTGTATGTTCTAAACCCAGCCTCACTCAAACCTTAAGGCCCCTAATAAAAATTACTTTACAGTCCATTTCAGAAATCTGGTGGAGAACTGCTCTCAAATGTAATCAAGTTAAAGTAATGCGTTTCATTTGCAAAATGTGCTTATAGGCCATATATTACGCTATATTGACTCTTGTGAGCTCTAAGGCATGTTGGAACGTTACCTCGTCAAAAACATACCTGGAGTTGTTTTGTTTCATTCATATGTTGTGATGTCATGTAATGGTAGTTTTCAAGCTAACAGTTACCTTTAACCTTTTGTTTAATTGGAATTGGCTATTCCTGGGCTGAAACTACTCCCATGATTCTAGTGAAGGTGTATATAGAGTTTAAAAACATAGTGGAGCAATTCCTGTATTACCACGTGACATAAGTTTGTGTGTTAAACATTTTTGAATGAAATAAAACACAACTCGATGTCTGTTTGTGATGAGGAAACATCATAACATACATAAATCTGAAAATGGCCTAATATGGGCCCTTTAAAGTACACATGCCATTTTTTCTTACATTTTCTTTTGTACTTGTAACTTTCCACCTCTGCCTCGGGGCTTGTGTTGTCGTCATCCAAATGTTAATGATGTTATCTTTGTCATTTCAGGAGTAAATCAGTTATCTTTACAGACAACAGGATCCGCATCATGAATGAGGTCGTATCAGGCATCAGGATCATTAAGATGTACGCCTGGGAAAAGCCATTTTCGGCTCTCCTCACTGGTGTTAGAAAGTAAGCCACGTATCTTCTCTGTCATTTTTTCAATTTGGCTTGCAGTTACATTTCATTAGCCAGTGGTGGAAGAAGTACTCAGTTTTGTTACTTAAGTAAAAGTACAGATACCAAAGCAAAGAAATACTCAAGTAAAAGCATCACATGAAAAATCTACTTAGAGTGTACTTTAAGGTCTTTTAAGGCTTCACATTTATTGATTTTGATAAAAATTTGTGCCAAGTTTTGTTCAACAGACACAACTGAATCTGTGTTTTTTCCTATCTGTTTGTTTTTTGGATATTTTTATTTGCTCAAATTATGTTAAAAATAAACTTCAGCCTTTCAGCAGGTCTCAAACAATAATGAAAAAGGCTTTTACTTTTCAGTCCTGTTAAAAAAAAAATGAAGTGGAGTAGAGAGATACCTGCTCTCAAATGTAATGAAGTAAAACTAAAAAGTACCCACTTTAAAATTCAGTAAATTGCAGATGACTAAAATGTATACTTAAGTCCAGTACTTTACTACTACTTTTGTTATATTCCATCACTGCCATTAGTTAAACCAAAGACAGGAATTTTCTGAACGGAAGGATCTTGCTCTAACGTACACCCTTCCTCTTAACCAGTTTAATATTTGTAAAAGCCCATTTGACCTTTCTTCCTCAACAAGTGTTAACTCATTGCAGGCAACTGCTAAAATCTGAAGGTTTAGTATTTTTAGTATTTGTTAAAAGGCTAGTTCAGTAAATTATAAAGTTGTTATAGTTCTCTGTAGTTTATGTTTAACACAACATGTTACAGCATGCATGTCTGCACACATTGTTAGGGACTCATTTTGCTTTTTGCATTTGTTGTTCTTTAGACATGAAATTAGTCACTTAAAAACTAAACATACATGCTGTGATGTCTTCAAGCTGACCATTATCTAAAAGTCTTATGGATACGTGTATTCAGACACAGGCATGTACTATAATACTAGTTAGGGATTATTTCTATTGTACATTGTGATTTTTAAAATGTTTTAACCAAATTTAAGAATGAAGGTTTGAAATACTGTGTCTTTTTTGGATATTTAAAGGTCCCATATTATGCAAAATTGACTCTTGTGAGCTTTTAGCCATTTTAGACCATTGTTTACTTATCAAAAACATACTTGTTCTATGAGATGTTTGAGTAATCCATTTATTACATCTCCAAAGATCAAAGTGCTCTATTCTACCTTGTGATCTCATGGAGCAGTAGTTTTAAAATTAACATGTGTGAATGAAACAAAGCACAACTCCAGGTATGTCTGTGATAAGGAAACAACATAACATAAATCAGAAAACCATGTAATGCCACTGTCATCTTTATAAACCAACTTTGGGCAGGAGTCTGTATAGCCCAGGTAATGATAAAATAAATGTATCTTTATTTTTTATTTATTTATTTTTTTAAGTCATGATTATTCTGATTAATCATTGCAGCCCTTAATACCACTTTGTTACAAAAAGTCTATTATGTATTCTGTGACATTTTTGCAGAAAAGAAATTCATCAAATCATGAAGAGCTCCTACCTCCGGGGTCTCAACATGGCGTCTTTCTTTGCCAGCAGCAAGATCATTGTTTTCTTCACATTCACTGTTTACGCTCTTCTGGGGAATGCCATAACAGCCAGCAGTGTGTTTGTCACTGTGTCTCTGTACGGGACCATCAAACTCACTGTGACCCTCTTCTTCCCCCTGGCCGTAGAGAAAGTCTCAGAGACTCGAGTCAGCATATTCAGGATTAGGGTAGGTGCAGGTTTGTTTTGATATTTGGTATCTTAGATCAAATTCCCACCTGCTGTAAGGGGACCCCTGAGGCACACAAGAACTTTCTTACTTGAATTATTTGTTTTGAGACTAAGTTGAATAATGTTTGACTAGTGCTAGGGAGAAAGATATTTGTTGTTTCATCTTCTTACTTCAGAAGATTCAAACAAAGTATGATTGTCATTGTACTTAAAAAAAAAAAAAAAAAACTTTTAAAGGTAGGCTGTGTAACTTCTTCATTGCAGGGTGCATCGCCTGCTTTAGTTTATTTGTCACATACACTCATGCACGCAGTACAGTATGTAATAAAATTATTTAGTTGCAAGTGAGTTACAGATTAATTACAGATATTTTTATTACCCTCTCCACATATCTGATTTGTAACTTGGCAGCTTGGTGTCACCTGCTTGTCTCCAGGGACATAGATCAGTTTATTGCCATACTGTGCAATATTCTAGGCAAAGAAAAGGAGGCAAGCTCCACCAAAAAGCTTCTATTACCATGTCCTCATGCAGTAAATTTTACTACTGGAACTGCTCTTTTAGATGTTTCACAGTATGAGACAAGTGTTTTTCTCTTTCAGAATTACCTGCTGCTGGATGAGGTTGAGAGAAATGATGTCGTTCTCGCTCTAGAAGACAAAGAGATCCCTGTGGAGCTTCATGACATGGTACTGGGACAAGGTCAGGAGGCAAATTTTTAACTTGTATGTCTTGTGATGTTATGGATTAAAAATTACTCTGGTCTCGCTTCAATATTTGTGTCTAGAGTCTGGACGCGCCTTCACTGCAGAGCGTTTCCATCACAGTGAAACCACAGCAGCTGTTGGCCGTCATTGGGCCTGTGGGAGCAGGGAAGGTACATGCATATACATCTGTTTAATGGTAGAATTTATTTAATAGAGAACTGCATGCTAATCCAATATGTCATACTTTAATTTTACAGGTGCAAGAGACAATTTTCCTAAAGTGGACAATCATATTAAATTTCATCTTTCAATCACGCCTTACATAGAATAGAAACAATTTAATTTTTAAGATGCTTTGTTAAGAAAAAAAATATGAAATTAAGATGACCAGTTGTTGTGTTCATTCAAAAGTAATTTGGCATGTATTGTATTTACAAATGATGATCCAGCAGATTATTGGGTTGTTCCACAGTTTTTGTTAATGGATCTCCTATGGACATTTACTGTTTCATGTTGTGTAATGTAATTTCACAAATTCTATGGTTCGCTCTTGTTCTTTGTTTCTAAGTTGGAGTGGATCTTGCAGCTTCCTTTGACTGTTGAATTTTCTAAGCCTCTGTGACACCGCTCAGTAATTACACGTTGTCTTCCATCTGAATGGTATCTAATGGTTCTAACCTACAGCTGTTTGGAACTCTTAAAGATCCTGTTAAAACATTGACAAATCGAGCACTTAACATTTCTCACAAGTATTTGTTTTGTGTGAGTATGAAAGCAAGGGTGTTTAAGACGCAGACTTTCACTTACTTTGTTTGAACATGGAGGCCTTGTTAGCCAATGTTTACATTAGGAAACAGAGGTGGACCATCTTCGGAGGGCAGACAAGGGGTCACTCTGGCGAGGCAGGTTTTCTTCTCTTCATTATTGCATGTCATATTTCCTAAAGAGGACTCAGGCTCGTACTATGCTGTCATTTAATGGAAGGATTTTCAGGCATGAATTAGGGCTGAGCAAAAAACTGATTAACTAATTAATCAAATTTGTTCAAATCGATTTGTTTAGAAGAAAATAGATTTTTATTTTTCCCACTTTGCATTGAAATGCAATTGGCAAAAATATGCTCACTTGAACGATTTGCAAAAATGCTTCACTGCATGTTACAGTGGAGCCAAAGGGAGAGTTTTAAATTCTTTTGAATTTTAAGTCAAAAAAATTAAAGTTTCAATTAAATGGGGCTACATGTTTAATGTAATAGTTTTCTTTATCTCATTCATAAAGATGCCCTTATAATTAATTTTTAAGGCCAATGGGCTAAAGGTAATGATCACACATAATACTTTCAATCTTCCAAGGGTTCCAATTTTAAAACATTATCCCTTTTAAACAATTGTTAAAAAAGGATTTCAGGTTATTGGAATAATGATATTTATTTAAATGATTTATTAATATTTATGATTTGTTCACTGGTTGTGTGTTTAAGAGCCGTGTATCAGGATGCAGACATCTACCTCCTGGATGACCCTTTAAGTGCTGTGGACGCTGAGGTCGGAAAGTTTCTGTTTGATCAGTGAGTTCCTCCATTTGTTTTGAATCTTCAGTCTTCTGATAATGTCGTAATGCCGATCTAATGCTTGCTCAAGCAGTTGTAATGCCTTATTAATGCTGTATCCAGAGGTTCTCAAATCTATAATTTAATGCCAAGTTCGGTCACTCACCAGCTGCAGTACCTGAAAGGGGCCGACCACATCATCGTTCTAAATGGAGATTTGGTATTTGAGTTGTTGTTAAATTAAATATCTTATTAAATCTACTGCGACTAAAGCGACTGACTGTTACATTACAATGGATCAGGACCTCAGTAATCTGCTACTTTTAAGAAATTCCTGGTTGAATACTTGACATTCCTCTATTGATAATCACAATTGTCTGTTCAAATTGTCGACTAAAAAGAGGTGCGTGCTCTGAAAGATCATGTTTCTGAAAATGATTGTATCTAAACCAATGACTGTATCTTACTCAATGCAGACGAAGTGTACCAAATTTTCGTCATATATTATAAAAAGACATAGTGAAACTTTTCAATCTGATGTTTCATTGGCTTTTACATATAAATTAAAAAACCTGGAAATGTAAATAGTTAGCACTCAGTAACAGTATTCTCTTTTTGCTGGAGTTTTCATAAATATACTATCAAAACTTCATCCGCTCAATCAAAATGTTGACTAAGGCACCGTCAACCAAATAATTGAGTAAAGGAACTAAATTGACTAAGCTGTACAAACAACCGCACAAATTGACAAATTACGAACCTAACTTCTTACTAACCTTATAGTTGTGTACCAAAACATAATATGGTCACTCAACAATGAATGTTTCTACAATGCAAATGTCATCGAATTTGACTAAAGTGTTGCATTCGAACATTATAGGACTGTAATGCGTACTTTTAAAAGATGGAAATCAATTATAATCTATGAAATTTTCAGCCGCTATATTCCAAGAAAATCGAGAATCCTCGGTCCAACATTACATTTGATAATCATAGTGGTGTACATACAAGTTAACTTTATATCAAGTTAACTGTATTTTTGTGTTTCAGGGTCACATTGTGGCTCAGGGAACATACCAAGGGCTGACCGGGTCTGGATTTGACATGGTGTCTTTACTGAACAGTGACGAGGAGTTGTGGCCTCGTACTGTTGAGGAGCTTCAGACAAACCTGCTTCAGGAGCTAGAACCACAAACCAGACTAGAACCTACAAACACAAATCCCACAGCGCACCGCTCCTGCAGCAAGACAGTTCACGCTCTCTTCCAGCTTAGTTGTGTTTTAAAAGATGCTTCCAGTTATTTTTGGTCACATTAGTCCTAATTGCAGTAGTAACTAAAATGTCAAAGCTTAAATGGCAAAGTTTGCAGTCATTTAAGTAATGTTGTTTTAACATACAAGCTTATACAACAACATATAGTCACTGTTGTTTACTTAGTTCGATTTAAGATATTTCATAGACTGGTGAAATTTAGGGATGCTCTATTCCAGGTTTTTCTCTTCTGATACCGCTTTGATACTTGGGCCTTACATATCTGCTGATACCTGATATCAACCGATACTAGGGTAGAGACTGAAAATGTACTTTATTCCTTTTAAACACAAACTGCATGAGGGTACACCAGGGTGTATCCCTGGTGAAATTAATCATGGCAATGTCCTCTGCATAGTTTACTAGGGGTTGGACAAGAGACAATTTCCACGAGACAAGACGAGACACAAGATTTGAAACGAGAACGAGACAAGACGAGATTTTGATATTTGTTACAATTGTTGTTGACATTGTTGCACTGCTTTTTGGGACTACAGCTTCTCAAGAAGTGTAATTTGGCAGTACTTAAATCCATAAAAACATGGAATAAAATCTCAGATATAATAGAAAATAATTTTCACCATGTGTGCACAATCTTCTTGCAATTTTGTCTCACAAGATCTTGTGGCACAAGATCTTGGATTCTTGGACATATTGGATTCTTATACAGTAATTGTTTCATAACTGCTCCTGTACATGTTTAGAATAATGCAATGTGAACTAAACATTAGACGCAATAATTGTACACACACAAAACGCAGCCCTAATCTGCTCCATGTTTCTAGTCCTACATTAAGACCAGATGTTTGTGCTTCTCTCCAGATTGAAACAGTTCATACCATCACAGAGGAAACGCGCATCGAAGGAAATGTTAGTCATGAGATTTATGCACGATACTTCACTGCAGGCTGTAGTTACCTCGCTCTTCTCTCTATAGTCTTGCTCAGTATCGTAGCCGAGGTGAGGCTCTGTTATTGCACAACAGCCGTATGTGTGTTGAGTAAGAGTGCATAGTTTCTGTTGTGTTTCCATAGGCTGCATACATCCTACAGGACTGGTGGCTGGTCTACTGGTGAGAACACTGTACTTCCTATGTTATATAAATATTCTACTTGCAATTTTAAAAGTGCAATATGTAATTTTTCTGTTGGAGCATATCCCGTTTGCTTCTCTCCGTGGAGATGTTTGCCTGAAATCTTCCACTGTATGGCATTAAAGAGCACATGATTCTGTTTTGGGTATTTTGTATTTAATTATAACATGCAGATCATTAATTTACATTTGTTTTGATGTAATAATGCGTGTTTTTCCAATGAACAAACAAGGCTGTCATAATCACTAGATACATTACCTTACTGCCAAACTATGAAGCATTTTAAGCAAAGCAATAGCATCTCCATGGAGACGAGCAGGTCACCAGAAAAGTTATATGGTGCACCTTTTATACAATAAAATGAGTGGGTTCATGTATCTGCAGGTCAAATGGAAAGGTTGCAAACAACACTACTGAAAGTATTCGAACTCTCCACAATGAAACCTCCTTACTTGAACACACCGATCTGAATTTCTACCTCAGCGTGTACTCAGGTTATAGCTGCCCTTATGTACTTTATAAAGACAAGATATTAAGTGTACCATAGACGAAGAAAGCCTTGTACTTCCCTTACAGGTTTGACCATAGCTGCTGTTGTCTTTGGATACGCGAGGAGTTTAGTGATCTTCCATGGCCTCGTCCGATCCTCCCAGTGTCTCCATAACAACATGTTCAGTGCTGTCCTTCGCTCACCCGTCCGCTTTTTTGACATCAACCCCATTGGTTTGTTCGTTTATTATTATAAAGAGCCCATATTACACTATTTTCTGATCTGTTGTTTTCTCATCACAAACATACTTGGAGTTGTTTTGTTTCATTCACACATGTTTAACACACAAACCCTGCATATTTAGAGTTCTTTTCTCAGACGGAAAACACCCTGTTCCTCCTCGTGCTGCCAAGTGCTGTATTTTTAAGCTGTATAAAACCTTCACTATCATTTGGATCATTTTAGCCCTGGAATTGTCAATCTCTACTTGAAAAAGACTACTTCATGACATCACAAGGTGGAACAGAGCATTTTGAGCTTTTGAGATGTACACAGACTAATAAAGGTTTACTCAGTCACGTGTGAATGAAACAAAACAACTCCAGGTATCTTTATCTCTTTCAGGAGGTAACAGCATTATAACATGAATTACAGCCCGCATTCAGTTTTATGTAATATTGCATCTTTAATAGCAACAGATTCAAAAGTAAGATCTTTTTTTTTCTCTTGTAGGAAGAATTTTGAATAGATTTTCCAAAGACATTGGCCAAATGGACTCTATGTTACCTATAACCTTTGTGGATTTTTATCAGGTACATGGAAAACTTTATGAAAATGCCTTTTTTATTTTATTTTTTCCAGCTTGTTTTTAAACAATGTGGGGGAAAAGTGACGCTTATTAGCTTCATTACAGTTTTATTTCTATCTAGTCATAAATTCATACATAAGTTAATTATTTGAAATTAAATATGAACAGCTTGCTATTTGCTTGAAAATTGTCTAAAAATATGAAATAATTCTACAAAAAGTCCTTCACTTGTGCTTATAAGATTTACATGAAATATTAAGATCCCCAGTGTTGTTAATCTCTTAATTTTGGTCCGATGTTGTAATATTTGTGTTAACTTGTGTCTTTCTGTCTTAGTTATTTTTGCAGAATCTTGGTGTAATTGCTGTGGCTGCCTCCGTAATCCCGCTCATCCTTATTCCTGTCACATTTCTTCTTATACTGTTTTTATATTTGAGGCGTTTCTACCTCCAGACCTCTCGGGATATTAAACGTCTTGAGGCTACCAGTGAGTCCATTTCCTTTGCACCATTGTAACTTCCTGTCTAAAAAAATAATTGAATATTTTAAGGGAGTTAAAATGAAAACAAGTCCAGTCGTTTTCGTTTTAAAGGTGCATTGTGTAACTTTTTTCAAAGACTTTTCTACATGGAGATGTTGTTGCATTGTCTGGATTGTTTCACACTATGGTATTAAACTTGTCTGTCTTCATGATGACCAAACCAGACTAAGTTACAGGTCAGATCTGTGGAGAGGCAACCCCACTCACACTCAGAAAGCTTGTTTTTCTAAGAATTATTGAGCTATAAAACTAAAAGCAACTGAATAAATGTAAGGTAGAGCTGTTTAATGTCATACTGTGGAACATTCCAGGCAGAGCAATGGCATCTCCATAGAAACAAGCTGGTGATTGATCAGATAATTTACACATTACACCTTTAACTCTCTCATAATAGCTCATTCGTGGATGCCTCAAAATTTGGAGCAATTAACTTTACCTTGAATAACATTGAATAACTTGAGTTTCTTGATTTCCTTGCAGCCCGTAGCCCTGTGTTCTCCCACCTGTCCTCGTCTCTTCAGGGTTTGTGGACAATCCGAGCGTTCCGAGCTGCCGACGGGTTACAGACGCAGTTTGATTCATATCAGGATGTCCACTCATGTTAGCATCATTCCTTTTTCATTAAAGAACCTATATTACACAAAATTGACTCTTGTAGACAGAGAACTCCAGGTATGTTTTTGACGAGGTAACAACATTATAACATGGCTTAAAGCTCACATCTCCAAACCTCAAAATGCTCTGTTCCACTTTGTGATATCATGCAGTGGTACAGCTGCGTTTTACCTTTTGTTCAGTCGAGATTTGTAATTCCAGAGCTAAAATTATCCAACTTAGTCGGGTGAAGTTGTATAGATTTTAAAAACACAATGGGGCACTTCTTGTATTGTCACATGATATCACAAGGTGGAACAGTGGTTAATATTTAAGAGAAGAACTCAGCCTGTATATGTAGGGTTTATGTGTTATGTGTGAATGAAACAAAATACTACTCCAGCGATGTTTGTGAGGAAACGGCATTATAATAAAGATCAAAAAACAGTGTAATATGGGTCCTTTAACTGCAGCTCAAAATCCAATCTAAAAAAACTAGAAATATTTTTTTATTTTTTATTTTTTAGCGACCTGGTTTTTGTTCTTGATGACGTCCCGTTGGTTTGCACTAAGACTCGATGGAATTTGCTCAGTCTTCATCACCCTAACGGCATTTGGCTGTATTTTACTTAGAAATGGTGAGAACAATATATTATTCTTTGAAAATATGCACAACGCAAGGGTCTGCCACTTTCTTGCTTGTTGCATCGTCTGGAATGTTCCCCAGTATGGCATTAAACTCAAAATACCTGAAAAAACATTTGACTGTGATTAGACCATAGTTTGTATAAAGAAGTAGACTAAGGTCGTGTGGCATCTCCCATAGCGTTCCTCCCCATGTTGACTCCTTATTTGGAATGCGGCGGTTGGTGAGTTAGCTATGTCCATTTTTATATACGGTCTATTGACTAGACTCAGCACTCTAATGTAGCCTGGTCCACTGGCATCACCTGCTTGTCTACTGGAGATGGTTGGGTTTAATGCTATACTATATTCCAGCAATAACATCTTAGTGGAAAAAAAGCTGAAAAATAGTGACCTTTTAAGAATGTCTCTGTTGTTGCTGTTGTCAGGTTTGCACGCTGGAGAGGTGGGCCTGGTGCTGACGTACGCTGTGACTCTGGTGGGCAACTTCCAGTGGACGGTCAGACAAAGCGCCGAAGTGGAAAACATGGTCGGACCTCAACCCTCATTTAACGTTTATTTTAAGAAACGCATTTCAGCAGAAACTTACAAAAATTACCCTTTGTGCTCCCAGATGACCTCAGTGGAGAGAGTGGTGGAGTACACAGAGCTGGAGAGCGAGGCACCATGGGAAACCGACAAGAAACCACCTCCTGATTGGCCGAAACATGGCACTGTGACTTTCAACAGAGTAAACTTCTGCTACAGTGAGGATGGGCCCCTTGTGTTGAATGATCTCAGCTTCAGCTTGCAGCCCAGTGAAAAGGTAAAGCTTTAGTAACTATAAGTAATCTATGTGTTTGAATGATCAGAAAAGAGAAAAATAGAAATAGTTGTTACATTGGACATTTTTTCTCTAGTAGCCTATTTATGCGTTTCAGCTTTCTGATGTGATAACAGGACTGTCATGATAATTACTTCCATATACTGCATGTAAGATGGAACAATATTTTTTGGGGGTCAACATTTACTGTAGGTACTTTTTCTTTATACTAGTGGAGAACCTTTTGTTATTTTTCTGTACTACAAGAAGATTTAACATGTAGAATGTGGAATAAATTACTCATGACTCATTAAATACAAATTACAGCGTACTAAAGTATTTTATTCTGCTATTTATTTAAGTTTGCGTTTTTTGGGTTTTTTTTACCGTTTTATACATTTAAAATTATTTTGGGGGATATTTCCAATTTAAAGGTATTGTGTCAGTGACATAAATATAATCGTTTATAGTGTATATTTTCTTTAACAATATATCGTACTTGAAAATGTGTTACTATGACAGGCTTATATGGCAGTGGTGCTAGGTTTTCATCACTTTGAAACCAACTGATATGATCAGCTGTATAACACAATTCCTAAACTCATTGTAACCAAGTATTCATTTTACTTTTTTGTAGTATCAACTAAATATAACCATTTCTAGCTTTTAAAATATTCACAGTTGACACTTGCTTACCTTAAAAATGTTGTGTTCATTAGGTTGGTGTAGTGGGCAGAACAGGAGCTGGGAAGAGCTCTCTGGTGTCTGCTCTGTTTCGTCTTTCGGAGCCAGAGGGAAAGATTTATATCGATGGAGTCCTGACGTCAGAGCTTGGCCTCCACGACCTGCGTCAGAAGATGTCCATCATTCCTCAGGTTTGAACGCTGCTCAGTAAATCTAAATACAAACTTATGTTATTTGTGTGGTTAAAGGGCCCATATTAGATGTTTTTACATCATCAAAAACATACCTGGAGTTGTATTTTATTTCATTCACACACATTTAACATACAAACCCTGCATATTTAGGCATATTTAATTCTTCTCTCAAACAGAAACACTGTTCCACCTTGTGATGTCATGTGGTAATATGGGAAGCCCTGGAAATTTCACTGAACAAAAGGTAGACAGAAGCTGTTAACTTAAACTACCACTTCATAACATCACATAGTAGAACAGAGCATTTTGAGCTTTGGAGATGTAGACAGACTAATAATAAATAGTTACTTGTGTGAACAAAAACAAAACTACTCCAGGTATGTTTTTGATGAGGTAACAATATTCTAACATGGCTTAAAGCTCACAAGAATCAATGTTGTGTAACATGGGACCTTGAAATTAACTGTTATAACTTGTTTCCAGGATCCAGTGTTGTTCAGTGACACTGTGAGGAAGAACCTGGACCCGTTCTGTCAGCACACAGACGGAGAGCTGTGGAATGCTTTGGAGGAGGTGAGTTTACCTGTATTTGGGCGTCTGTTGTCAGTGGTTGGTGTTGGCAGTGTTTGGTAAGATGCTTAATTTATGACACACTCTGTGACCTTATTGTCCAAGAACATTTGCCAGTTACAAACCACCTGTTCAGGTTTTACCACTTCCTACGCGCACATCTCAGTGGTCAAAGCCTAACGCCTAAAACCGGTATTTATAAGTGAAATGTGTGTTCATAGAACGTCAACATTAAAAAGTCAACATCAGGATGAATGGTGGTGGCTCAAATGTGAATCCAAGTGTTATGAAATACAACTGTGGAATTTCTTTTGTTTTTTATTCCAGTTGGTGCTTCATAAAATTACAAAAACAATTAGTACAAACTCACATTTAGAATAATATGTCTTCCCCACTCTGCCAGGAGCTAAGTCGCTGTTCTAATGTACAGTGGCTTTTTAAAAAAAAAAAGTAAAACACACAAAACTAAAATTACTAAGAAATAAGTTATAAATAGGAACGTTTTTTCATTTTTAAATGATTAATAAATAAGTCACTACATGTAATCATGCAGCTCTGCCTTGAAAAAGAAGTAAAATTTCTCATAATTTTTCTCACATTTTGAATGAACATTAAAGACATTTAAGTTTGTGATATCTATATTTATATTTTTTGGGGGGAATACAGTTTAAATCAATACACAAACAGTTCATATTTTTCTGTAATTGAAGTTTGCAACAAAAAATATGCAACAACATGAAAATGACAGAATTAAACGGTCCGGTCTTTAAATATCAGTGACCCAAAGTCACACCTACTGTATAAATAAAGCGAAAACGTGTTTCCAACCCTTAAGAACTGTGGATTTTTGTATCTTTAAAGAATGTTATCTGCTCCATTTGATGTATAGCCCATACTTTCTTTAGCCATATTATTACAAAAGTGATCTGGTTTGAGCCATTTAATGGTTATACATTTTAAGGCAAATTTATAATTTATTTCTGAAACTTAAATCCAGAATCTGCAAAATATCTATAAAAAAAAATCAGTTTTAAACCAAATTAATTAAGGACATGACTTACCACATGGTTATTTGGTGTCCCTTGTGCAGGTGCAGTTGAAGAGTGTGGTGGAGGATCTGCCCGGGCGTCTGGAGACTGTCCTGGCTGAGTCTGGCTCGAACTTCAGTGTGGGCCAGAGGCAGCTCGTGTGTTTGGCCAGAGCTGTTCTCAGGAAGAACCGCATCCTGGTCATCGACGAGGCCACAGCCAACGTGGACCCCAGGTACCAGCACATGATATGGGTTTAGTGCCAGTGGAGCAGATGAATATTAAAGATGCACTATGTAACTTTTCTAGTGGAGGGTCTGCCAAGTGTTTGTGTCCTTTGAGATGTTATAGTTTTGATTTGAACACTTGAACTTTTGACATTTGAACTCTCCATGCAGACAAACAGCTTGTGCACTATATAGACATTTATTGTGAGCACTGCAGACTAAAAAAACACATGATCCTGTAATATTATATATTATGTAATAAAAATAATAAGGCAGTTGGTTTCTAAATGCTTAACGTTTTTCCTCTGTTGCTTGCTTTTTGGCTTTCTGGAGGAGCAGTCACATGATTTTCTCTATGGAGATGTTTTTGCTTTGTCTCTAATGTTTCACAGTATGAAATTAAAACTTTCTATCTGCATGGAGACCAACCAGACCAAGTTACAGGTCCCATCTGTGGAGAGGCCACCCCGCTCACAGTCAGAATGCCTGTTTCTCTAGATATTTTTGAGCTATAGAAAGCTCCAATTAAATAAATGTAAGATGGAACATTCCAGGCAGAGAAGTTACATATCCATAGACACAAGCAGGTGACAGACCCCCATCCAAAAAGTTGCATAATGCACCTTTAATCAAGGGTACAATATTTCAATCATTGAATAACAGTGAAAGGTGGAGCATTGGTAAACAGGCAGCTCTGCACACGCCTAAGTGTTTGTAGCCTTTTAATAATCTGTTGTTTTATTTACTAATGACAACTTTTCTACTTGTTTCTATGGATACGTTAAATTGCTCTGCTTAAAATGTTCCACAGTATGATATTTAACAGCTCCACATTATATTTATTTTTGAGCAATAAACCCACTTGTAGTTTAATAGCTAGAAAAACAGGCAATCACACTATGAACAGATTTGCCCCTCCACAAAGATAAAGGTTTAATGCCATACTGTGAAACATTTCAGACAAAGAAATAACTTGTTTGATGGGCCCTCCACAAGTAAAGTTACACAATGCACCTTTGAACTAAATATGGTCTAAAATTATAAATATTATAATTTGTATATTTCCATCCCGATTTCATTTTTTTGTTTGCTTTCAGGACAGATGAGCTGATCCAAAAAACAATAAGAAAGAAGTTTAAAGATTGTACAGTAGTTACCATTGCCCACCGCCTGAACACGATCATTGACAGTGACCGAATATTGGTGAGTAATTTATAGACCCTTTAAAATCCTACATCATCAGAATGTTCAAAATTCATGAATGGACGCAACTGAAGGCAACATAATATATTTTTAATTATTAACTGATAAACAGATGTAAATGCTGATGGTTTTATAACATAACTTTTTTTTTTACATCAAAATTATATTTGAGGTGCATAAAAAAAAAATGTATTGTGGTAATGTGTGATAAATCTGTAAATGAAGTGACAAACTGTAGTGGGCTTAACTTTCCTCTAACGATTTGTCCAGTAAACCCGCAAAATCAGGGTCTATCATCTCTTCTTTAAAAAAAATGACCATTTGTTGATTTCAGAGGAGTTTTCATTTACCAGGTTTTCTCATTGAAATCACATTGTTTCACTTGACCCTCCATTATGGAATTCTGAATGTCTTTGTTTAAAAAAAAAGTCAAGGGTCTTACATTACATTCAAAGTACTTTTATTTTAAACATAATGCCATAGAGATTACATTGTGTGTCTAAATATGGCTCTTGAACCCTTTAAGGTGCTGGACAACGGAGTGATCCAGGAATTAGACAGCCCCTTTGCACTTCTTCAGAACACAGAGGGAGCTTTCTTTAAGATGGTACAGCAGCTGGGTCAGGCTGAAACCACTGCTCTCATGGAATCAGCCAGACAGGTGAGCTTAAGGTAACTTGAACTTTGACCTGGTAGTACTTTAAGTTAAGACACTGCTCTTTAACAGGCTGCACACCCACAGCGCCCCCAGGCTGTTGGCTGAGTGGCATGACATTCATTTGCTTTTCTCTGTAAGTACTGCTTTCCTTTTGTAATAAGACAACACTGCTTATTTAACAAGTCCTACTGTAATTGCAAAAATAGTGTATACAAGAACAATTGCACTTGAAGTTTTTAGCACTTAAAAGACCTTAAGTCTGTCTACATTATAAACTGATTCAAAGGCACTGGCAGGTAGCGTTTGGATAATATGCAATACAATTTTATATGTACAGAAAAATAAATAGTGTCCTAAACAACAGCAGCAGTAGTATTGCAGACTGAACAGGCCCACAGGCTAGCTTCGCCTCTGTAGACAGTAGCACCAGTCTCTGCACACAGTCTCTTTATAGTGCTGTTTCAAAGATGACCAGGCTCCCGTCTTCTGTCATCGCATGTCCATTTGAAATGCTTGGACGACTCCGTTTGTTGTAGGCCTGAAACCAAAATGAAGTAATTAAACCTGATTGTCGTTATTTATAGTTAAATGATGTCAGTGGCCCTGAAGCCTCTGCTGGATTCCCTTTTGCAGGAAATCAAGACTCTACAATCTTCATTATCCTCATGTCATACTTTGCTTTTTTATTGTATTAGGTACGTAGTGGACTGAAATCTTCTGACGTTTAATTCCTTTTAGCATAACTGAATAGGCATGAGTTGTTTTTGGGAAGTTTTCCTCCAGGGGCAGAACTCCACATCTCACTGTCCTCACATTATATTGAATGTAAAACTAAATTATCCTATTTTCAAATCAATGAAGTAACAATTAAGATGGAACAGCAGGGCTACACTTCCACTATAAAGCCACAACCCACTCCTTTGAGATAATGAGGTCTGGATTTTGCTCCAGGAGGAAAACTGCCCAAAACAACCCATGTGCATTCAGTTATGATAAAGGGAATTAAACTTAAGATTTCAGTTGACTACAGTATAAGGTGTGTAAACAAGTGACACAAGCATGCATACATATCTCTATTTTGTACAAAATACCTGGACATGAGGATAATGAATATTGTGGAGTCTTAATTTCCTGCAAAAGGGAATTGTGTTGACCCTTTCCCTCAACGTATAGTCCCGTTTTGCCACTCTGAATGCTTGTCTTGTATGGAGCAATAGAAATGTAAACTTGTCCAGTCCCTCCATATTTTCAGACACTCACTACAGAAGCAGCTAATGTACAAACCTCGCATTCGATTTTATAGCCAGATGAAGATAATGAAACTTAAACTATTACACATAAGACAGTAACTCAAGTAACTTAAGTTACATTATTATCTTCACTTCAGGACCTTTTGTTCTACAACCTCTAACCCCATAAAGTAATTCAAACTCACCTGTTGAGCTGCTTCTAGTAGAGCCAGCGCCTCCTGTTTGCCCGTCTGCTGTACCATTTTGTAGAATATGCCCTCATGGTCCTGTAGCAGAGTGTAGGGCTCATCATAGGCACTGATTCGTCCTGCTTCAAGAACCTGCAAGAAAATATGAACAGAATCATTACAACATCCTGGTTTTGTTTCAGGTGATTAACTGCAACTGAGCCATGGACGGAGACAAACACAGGCGCCCTCTGCAGGCCACTCACGATCTGCTATTCTGACAAATACAGTGAAAAGCTCCCATTTTTAAAGCAATTAAGAAGCCACTGAGATGCTGCCAGTGTATTTTTTTTACTTTTAAGTGTTTAGAAAAAAACATGTGATTTTACAAAGTAAGTTTGTGTCTTTAGCAAAAAATGCACTCCAGTCTCATATTAGACATTGTTAATTCTACACGTAACGTTCGACAGAAATTATTCAATATAACATAAATGATGCATTTCAAGGGGGTCCAGAATGTAATCTGTCCTGTATAAAGGCCAAATAAAATGTTCAAAGTGTGTCAAATCCTTAATGAACCCAACTGTGAAGTCACTTTTAATTTTTTTGGCCATCAGAGGATGATATTCCCTTGACTGGAGACAGAAAGACAAGGACCTACCAGGATGCGATCACTGTCTATGATGGTGTTGAGGCGATGTGCGATGGTGAGGACAGTGCATTCTTTAAACTTTTCTCTGATGGTCTGCTGGATGAGCTCATCCGTCCTACAAAACAAACATTCTTTATGAGATCTGGTATTTTCCATCATAAAGGTTTCATGGTTACAGTATAACAAACACTAGCACGTATGCAGATTCACAAAATCTCTTTCAATTGTTACAAATGATTAAAGCTTGGGGCCTTTAAGATCTAAATCTACAGTTAATCCGTCAAGTCAAACAGTGTGGTTTGGAGTTCGGATAATCTTTTGTGTCACTGAATAAAAGTGTCTTGTTTAAGTTCCTACAACTTATATTCAAACCGCAATCTATAGTCATTTTTTTTTTGTATTTTTACCCATCTTCTGCATATCAGTCAGTGCCTTGGATCAGTTTCCTGCAAAAAAATATTCAGGTGTGGTAGTGAGCTGGTACCTGGGGTCCACGTTGGCTGTGGCCTCGTCGATGACCAGGATGCGGTTCTTCCTGAGAACAGCTCTAGCCAAACACACGAGCTGCCTCTGGCCCACACTGAAGTTCGAGCCAGACTCAGCCAGGACAGTCTCCAGACGCCCGGGCAGATCCTCCACCACACTCTTCAACTGCACCTGCACACCACACAGGACCACATGAGAATACAGAAGCACTGGTGAGGTAAACCTATAGACTGTAAAAAGAAGTGGACTAAGGCTACGTTTATATGACAACGGTCTGAACAGAAGACCCAAAGTGGCGCCTCGTTATCGGGAGGAAATCTGCGTACGGTGACGCCAAAGTGTGTGGAATTCGATTGGGTATGCATGGAAGGTGGCTAGGGGGTGGTGTATGTGACGTGAGCAGAGTTTAGTTTCTTGGACAGTGTAGACGGAAAGCATATTCAACTTTTCCACTCTGGGGGGTAGTTTCAGATTTTTGCGTTTTTAAGCCCCCAAAACACCGTTACCATCTAAATGAAAGGCACTTCTGATCAAATATTTTGTTGTTTTTACCCGCAAGTGCTCTTGTGTAAACAGGCCCTAAGGGAATGTGAGGTGACCCACCCTGCTCACTTTCTATAGTCTGGCACTGGTTAATTGCATTGTTGAGTGAGCAGCTCTGAGCCTGAGGAGGCACTAGGGTGTGAAGGGTGAACAGGTTTGTCTGACGCAAGTTCAGCAGAATCTACAACATCTGCCAACGTAACGGCTGAGCAGTACACTCGAGCAATCAATTTCCCAGGAAAATGTTTTCAGATAACTATTATCAAGTTTTCCTTAAGTTGTAAGAGACCATTAGACAGTTTTGTTTTTGTATTGAACTTACTCTGCCCAACCTGTTTTTGCCTCTGAAACGCTATGGTAATTCTTTGCGGTTGCCCTTCTGGTTAAGCATGAAGTTGAGAGAAGTTTTGCTGCTAAAATATGATAAAGTAGATTGATGACGACAATGAAAACTTCTACAGGCTTAGAATGGTGAGCTTAATGCAGGTCAATGCAGGTCAGGTAGACTATACACCGAAATCCTTGGATCAGCTGCATGAGCCAAGACACCAGGAATGCTATAATACATTTTCAAGTCATGTCTGTGTAGGTTGTAGTTCATGTTAAATGAAGTAAAAAAAAGTGGTAAAAACACAGTTCATTGTAATAGATAAACCTCACGTATAAAAGACACAGGGTTAAAAGACTTGCCTCCTCGAGTGCAGTCCACAGTTGTTCATCTGTGTGTTGGTTAAAGGGGTCCAGATTTTTCCTCATGGTGCCAGTGAACAGTACAGGGTCCTGAGATCATATATAAACATTATTTAAAAAGGTCCTATATTTTGAAAATTTTACCATTTTATTTAACCATTTTATAATTAGTCTACACATAATTTACATCTCCAAATCTCAAATGCTATGTTCCACCTTGTGATGTCATGTAGTGGTAGTTTTCAAATCAACTCGGCTCCCTTTTATCCTTTGTTCAATACAGATTTGCAATTTTAGTAAAGTTTTGTGGTGTTTAAAAACACCGTGGGGGGGATTTCCTGTATTATCACATGACATCACAAGGTGGAACAGGGTGTTTCGAATTTGAGAGAAGAACTCAGCTTAAATATGCAGGGTTTGTGTGTTAATGAAACAAAAGACAACTCCAGGTATGTTTTTGAAGAGGACACAACATTATAGCACAGATGAGAAAAGAGTCCCTTTTAAAAGACGGCCCTTTTCTTTGGGTTGGTGCTTTGCTTTATGACGTCCTCCTGTTACCTGAGGAATGATGGACATCTTCTGGCGCAAGTCGTGGAGACCGAGCTCTGACGTAAGGACTCCATCAATGTAAATCTTTCCCTCTGGCTCCGAAAGACGAAACAGAGCAGACACCAGAGAGCTTTTCCCAGCCCCCGTCCTGCCCACGATCCCAACCTGATAAACAGAAAGCGTTACAACTCTCCCCGGAGGCCATTTTGGATTGTCATGACTTGTTCAGAACACACCAACCTTCTCTCGAGGTCTGAACATGGCTTTGAGTTTGTGTAGCACCACGGGGCCTTCAGGGCTGTAGGAAAAGCTAACCCCATCAAAGGTCACCAGGCCTTTGCTCGGCCAATCGGGAGGAGGCTTCTTCTTAGTTTCCCATGGTGCTTCACTTGTCAGCTCTGTGTACTCCACCACTCTCTCCACTGAGGTCATCTGAACCGAAATAAGACAGATGGTTGAATATTAAGAAATGATCAGATAGCAAAGACATGGAAAGAGAATCATACAGGTGATGGCAGGTTGTCTATTTTTTGGCTGAAAAAGTCCATACTGTTTCTTTAAATTAAATTAAAATTATGTTGAAAACTATTTTATTATTAAACATGCATTATTTTCTGTATCCACTACATAACATTTCTAGTGGATGGTCTGCCACCTGCTTGTCTCCATGGAAATGTTATTGCTTTGTCTAGAATGTTCCACAGTGTAGATTAAAACTGCCCAACATAAGGGTGATAAGCAGCACTACACGACATTACAGTTCAGATCAGATATTTTTGAGCACTAGAAGCACCTGTAATAAATGTTTCATGGTATGACATTAAACATATCCATCTAACATTTCAGGCAAAGCAATAACATTGCCATTGAGACAAGTAGGTAGCGAACCCTCCACCAGAAAAGTTGCGCAGTGCTCCTTTAATATACATCGATATCTCAAGTGTATCCACAAATCATTATTTTCACTCCTGATCATTGCTAGTGGCTGTTAATTAAAGTGCAATTATACGACTCATTACGTTACCATGTTTTCCACTTCTGCGCTCTGCCTGACACCCCACTGGAACATGCCCATCAGAGTGACAGCGTAGCTCAGGGCTAAACCAACTGAACCGGCATCCAGCCCTGAAACAATGAGATCAAGTTAGCAGTGAGTCAGTGTGTTATGCGAGTGCAATTATTTGACAGTGATTACTTTATCAATTATACAACACTGCAGCCTAACAACAGCTCTAGTACCATCTAGTGGCGTTTAGGTTGAAAACAGGATAAAGATGTTTGTGTAGGAGTGCAGGTAGGAGTCATAGCAAAGGAAAAATTCAATTTGTCAACTGGACAAATGGTTTCTGATCGACTATGTTTCACAGCTCATCCAGGCTGCTGCTTCAGTTCTGGTCAGGTTGTTGGTGGACAGTGCCTTATATCTACCTGAAAGGAGGAGCTAACTACACTGAAACTAGCACACCTACTTGTTTACAGTTTGTGTTTGTTAGTGCAGTTCAATAGAACTAGCTCAGTGGGGAGTGTGTCTGAGTCATACTGGCATCATTCAGCCCTTGATGGGAGCTTTCACACCTCTGAGCATACTCTCACTATTGTTTTCTTTGTTTTGATTTAGGTTTGAGGATGAAGTTGTAAATAGGACATAGATGATGTCTGAGCCCTCCATTTCTGTTCAAAGGAGGATTGTCTTTTCTAACAAATATAGCCTATGTAAGGTTTTAACAGTAATGTTGTAGTAACTTCATTTGAGTGTTCAGAAAATCTTTTTCATCTCCCCCTTATCCCTGCCCACATTCCTGTACTTCCTATTTATATTTGGAAAAACAGACTCCGGGTGATACATACAGGTTAAAAAATCTGCAGCTATTTTTCTATAAAGAAACGTAAATCAAATTCTGCTGCTGGTTATTATGGGAACATGGCATTATGTAGAGAGTGCTCAGCTCAGTGGACCCATTTCTATTATTAAGCTATTTAAGATCAATATTAACACCGATGAATGAACTAAATCATAATCTACATGTGTTATAGTTTATCACTAAAAATAGAAATAAAGCATTAACATAAAAATGGAACCCAGAATAGCTTACGGTCTCCAAGTAGCAGACATCCAAAAGTGGTGGCAGTCACAAAGATGGCGCAGAGGCCGTCAAGGCGGACAGCAAACCAGCGAGATGTGGTGAGAAACAGGAACCAGGAAGCTGCTCAGGGCGAGAGGAACATAAGTCAGCATAACTCAGATGTGTAACCATAAACACAATAAATGTAACAGACATCTTAAGTACCTGAGTGTAAGTCCTGGTGAGCATCAAAAATATTCTGAAACTTCTCTGTGGCTCCAAAAGCTCGGATTGTCCACAGCCCGTGAAGAGAGGAGGAAAGATGAGAGAAGACAGGACTGCGAGCTGAAAGGAACAATAACATGATATGATATTAAAGTACCTATGACAGATTAGGCTACTCATTTTAATAAAACAGTTATTACATTTAAGATTTTGGCCAGTTTGGCTATTTATAGATTTCAAATTTGACTTCCACGCTAGGGAAGTACGTAACTGTTACCTAACAACCATGTCCCATAACTCCTAAATAGTAAAGAAACTACCGCTATTAGCCTTTAGCCGTAAAAAGGTGCGCGCCGCGGTAATTAATTATTTGCATAAATGTGGATCATTCACACGTCTATTCACAGCTCATTTACTTATCAATGCTGGTCCAGTAACAAATATACGGACAATAGTCACTTTACAACAGACCAATAGAAAACAGCCTGTTTATGTGTGGGAGCTACAGCAGCTAATCGCTAACAAAACCTAAACTAGCTTCAAAGCCGATGTATTTCCAATACTCACCGCTCACACAGGCTCCTCCTCACATCACAAGTCTGCACTAATAAAAGTTCTTTTAATCCAGACTCAAACCGATTGTCCGTAAAAAGAATATAATCTCAGTGTTGCGCACGGCTGTGGGTGTAAATAAACACACGTGAGTGAAGTGACGGTGACTCTGGTGTGTTCAGGGACAGTACGGACACAGACAAATTACACCGCAGATAAATACTGATGCGGAGCCACATATGAGGACATTTATCTGTCTGTAAATTGGATTAAATGAACATAATGTAGAGAGTCTAAGCTTTATAACGAGGTATAACATGCCCACGTGAAATATCGGCCCATATCAGCAAGCATATCGGCCGATAGCCGATATGTCTCCAGGTGCCCATATTGGCCGATAATATCGGTCAACTGATATATCGGTCGGGCTCTAATTTAAACCCGCACCACATTTCTGAAAAAGGAGACTTTTGTGACTTTTCTGGTGGATGATCAGGCACCAGGTCTTCTGGTGTTTATTACTTTGTTTACAATGTTTCACAGTATGACTTTAAACCTATATCTCCATGGACACAAGCGTGTGAAGCCATCAGAACAAGTTACTAGCCAGATCTGAGGAAATGTGTGCCCATCTACATGTTTAGAGTATTAGACCTAGTTACTTTTTTGTACCTGGTAGTAATTATCAAAACATTTTGTATCTTAGTAGAGTCACATGATTTTAGGTTATACAAAGCTCTCACTTGTTGCTTCGAGGCGCTTGATGTTCCTGGATGTTCGTAGGAAGTAGCGTCGGACGTAGATGAATACCCCGAACAGAACTGCCACTGGGACGAGGATCAGGGGTATGACAGAGGCTGCCACGGCAACAACCCCAAGAATCATGAGAAACAACTGCACAAACAGACCACATTATCAGCCCAACATGGTCTTAGTAGTGATGGCAAGAGTTAAATAATCACACCTGCCAGCATTGAGATTGAGATGCAATACCAAACACCAGGAAGTCTAGCAATTGTATATTTGTTTTTTTAATCTATGGACTGATACGGTATTGAATGTAGAAAAGGTAGTAAGGTTGTGTAACTCAAGATTCTGTAAATACTTAATATTACCCTGTTTTCTGATCTATGTTATCTCGTTTCCTCATCAAAAACATACCTGTGTTTTGTTTCATTCACACAAACAGGGCCAGTTCTAGCCCATTGGCTGCCCTAGGCAAGTTTGATATTGGTGCCCCTCCATCACAGTTACCTTGCCAGTCCTCACTTACGATTGATTACTATTAATTTGTGAAGCAAGTGCGTTACTACAGACTGTCGCTATATTACGCACTGACTGGTCCGCCGTTTTCTTTCGTTTGGTTCAGGGTTGGACTGGGAACTAAATTCCTGGTCAAGCATTCAGTATGGTAGCTCCCCATTACGCACACTATGCACAGCGTGTAGTGCACCATGGTCACAGGGTCAATGGTCACATTTTTCTATAGCACTCAAAGCGCTTTACAACAAGGAACCACTCACCCATTCACACACACATATGTACGCAGACACTGTGGGCAAGGTGGGTTAAGTGTCTTGCCCAAGGACACGACGACAGCATTCATCTGTGGGAGCTGGAATCACACCAGCCAACCTGTGGGTCAGTGGATCTGACCGCTCAACCGGTGATGTTTCGAACCGCCAACCTTCAGATCAGTGGGCGAATGCTCTACCAACTGAGCTACTGCCGCGGGCTGGGGAGCAACAAATGCTCAAAAATGTGCATTCTAAGTTGCTTTTCTTTACAAACAAAAACCACATTAGCTAATAAAAACACTGAGTTTTAATAAATTATATTGTTTACACACAAAATGGAAAAAAGAACAAAATAAAAATGTAAATGACATGTTGGGGTCTTGAGCCCAAAGCGCCCTGATTAGAAACCAACGACTTAACACAGTGATCTAAACTACCTCACCTGCCTCTTCTGGCCGCATGTCTAAATGTACCAAATGCGGCGGCTAACGCGCCTTGTGAACAGAATGGGCTCTCTAGGCCAGGGGTGTGTAAAACGCACCTTTGCAAATATTACTACTGGTATATTAGCCAGAGGACCATAGACTCACTATATAAAATAGACAGATTATTTCTCTGTCAACAACTATTTTAGGACAAATTATGTGATTATTTTCAGATTTTTAATAATAATTGACAAAATTTAAAATACTGTATCGACCTATAAATTTGGCCACAATGCTTTATGGGAAGGTGTTCTGTGGGACTAGCTACTAACAGGAGTCATTTTCAGTAGGTGTGTTTGGACTATGAGTGAGGCAGACGTGTTCAAGACATGACCCTGCACCGTTTGTTTTTTTTGAGTAGTGCTAAATAAAGATGAAATGTGAGCGAACCCGTTTCCACAAATTTTTCACATGTAAAATATGGTGATGGCCACCACTAGATGGTGCCCCAGACACATGTCACTCTAGGGGAGTGCCTAATCTGCTAGTATGAGGCGCCAGGCCTGCACATATTCACTTAGATAACCTGGAATTGCCAATCTCTACTGAACTAAAAGTAAAAAGTAGATGTTAACAGACTAATAGTAAAGAGTTACTCAAACATGTGTGAATGAAACAAAACTCCAGGGATGTTTTTGAAGTGGTAACATTCTAACATGGTTTAAAGCTTACAAGAGTCAGTTTTGCGGAATATAAAACCTTTAATCCTCATTGCTGAGATGTGTGTGGTTGCATTGCACATGAGTGATATTGTGTGTATGGGTCAGAATGGATTATTATTGGTGTAACTGCACAAACTAAACTAAGTTACCTGGAGAAAGTCTATGAAGGTCCATGGTAAATTAGTATCCAGCAGGCCGATGTCTTTAGAAAACCTGTTCAGAACCCTCCCTGAAAGAAACGTTACAACGTATTACATGAAAAGGATATAAGATTTGTTTATTATTAGTAGGGTAAGATCATAGTCTGTATAAAGAAGTGGCCTAAAGGAGTGTGACCTGATCCATAGCTCCAGTCAAATGAAGTTCATGAGCCTAGTAGTTATAGGAGTGAATTTGGAGCTAGTCCAATATCGAAATAAAAACACCAGAATCCTGTAGAGCAGGTTAATACAAACATTTTAAGATCAAAATGACAAAGCTCATGGCAGCAGTTACAGAGAGAGGGGTGACAGTTCTCCAATGTAAAGTCAATTGGAAACCTTTAATGGAGCTGAAAGCTCCCCCTTGCTTACTTCCTATTTGCAACACAATGGCTAGCGGGTTAGCCATGTCCATTTATACAGTCTCTGTGTACAATACAGTCAGATCAGATGGCACTTACCAATGGGGTTGATGTCGAAAAAGCGCACTGGAGTCCTGAGGATGGCCTTAAACATGTGGTTGTGCAGATTCTGAGCACTGCTCACAAACATGTAAAACATGAGGATGTTTCTAAAGAAGCCCAGGAGGATGGTGGCAGCCGTCAGACCTGGACACAAGCAACAGCAAATAACAGTTCATTTAAAGGCCACATATGATGCTATTTTCTGATCTATATTATGTTTCCTCATCAAAAACACTCACTTGGAAAATTTCAGCCTTAGAATTGCCCACCTCTACCTATCTAAAGGTAACAGGGAGCTATTAACGTGAAAACAGCTGATTTATGACATCATAAGGTGGAACAGAGCATTTTGAGTAGTGGCAGCTGGTGGTCACTATTGGGTTTTTTTGGAGCAGGATTGTCTTTTTAAATGTCTATACAAATAAACCTTGACTTTTGAAAGGCAGAAAATTAAGAAACTAACAGATTAGGATATATTTTGTTGTGATTTATTTTATTTATGTAATATTTAAAGACTGAAAAAAAAACCTGTCTTTAACATGAACAGTCATGCCAATTTGTAAATTAAATTTGCATGATTGATAGGGAGGACGGTGCCCCATTGCCTATTATACACCAGCTGGCACCAATTTTGAGCTTTGGAGATGTAGATCAATTAATAATAGAGAGTTACTCAAACATGTGTGAATGAAACAAAAAACTCCAGGTATATTTTTGAGGAGGAAACAGCATTATAATATGGCTAAAAGCTCACAAAAGTCAAGCATGATATAGGAGTTTTAAGAGCATACAAACAGGAAACACTAGGAGCACCATTCATTACCATCAAATCAAAATTGGGACTGAAATGGTCGCAAAATAATCAAAATGCAAATGCTGTGATTCTTCTGTAAGCAATGAAATAGTTTGCCTTTTGATTGGAAAAAATAAAAACAAACTTTGGACCTCTCCAAACATGTTATGAAAGATAATTATGCCTCTGGATGAGTTTGACACTTTTACAGCTGATGTCATGAACATTCTCTGGGGGTGTGATGCTAACTGTAGGCTCTGCTCTGCTCTGTCAGAAGCACTGTTATTCAATTTAGACTTTAATCCCAGTTTTGTTTTAACACAATGTGACCATAAAGAACTCACTTAGCTGGAACTACAGCAGGTGAGAGGGTTTATGTTTGTCTATCACACATAAAACTACAGTCACAACCTTGGTAGCATTTGCCAGCAGTGGGAGTTAGTCACTCTCAATTTTTGTTCAAAATCAAACACTTAAACAGAACCAAGAACATTTGCATCGATCAAACACTCCTGAAAATGTGTTGTTTAAATCCAGTTTGTATTTTTTTCTTGAGTTTTCAGACTATCTTAAAACTATTTTGGCTGCGTTTGCTCGTGTGTGCCTTGTGTCTCCATGGTAACTGATGAATACCATACAGATACATGTAGAACCCCCCAGCGTGATCTCACTGCAAAGTATCAATATTGAACAAAACTCTGATCTAAAACCTGAGAAGTACAGCACAGATGTCTTACCTCCATAAATCCCCAGGTAGAAGTCTCTGTCCAGCTCTTGGGTCCTGTTCGTCACAGTCACATTCTGATTGGTCACTTCGTCCTGTTTTTTAGCCCTGAGCGTTCAACAGGTCAAAGAGGTCAGTAACAGTAGATGCAGTTAGAGGCTTTGAATGTGCACAAACTATCTGTCCTACCAGTAAGCCAGCCACCAGTCATTCATGATGTAGGACACCTGGGAACACGTGGGCAGGGGTCAGTACAATTTTGGAATGCATTTTTTGCTAGTCAAAAAAGCAACACGTGTGTCAATGCTGGTGGGTGACTACTTTGTTGGGAAAAAAATTAAAAGTACATAAAATAGAGCTGCTTCATTATGGCATAAATAATAGTTATGATTTCACTCATTGAACTCAATTTTCACTCATTGAATCAATTGAAATCAGTTATTTCAGACAAGACTTCCATACTGTCCAAAATCACCTGTACAGAAAGTATAGATCTAATACACTGTGCTAGTAATGTTTTGAGACACTTATTTAAAAGACTACGTAGATTAGAAAAGCAGCTTTAAGCTAGACTTTGAGAGGCCGACCAAGTGCACATATTCTGAATCGAAGCCATTTCTGACAACATTTTTTGAAATTTAATAGATAAATAGAATTATAATTATAGATTTGATACATTTGTAATGAATAAATGTAGGGTATAAAAGGTGCAGGTGAAAGATCCCCAACAAAAAAGTTAAAGTGCATTTTAAAATTGTGGAACAATGTCTATCAATTTTGCCAAAAGACACAGCTGAACAAACACCTTCTAAGTGGAATAATTTGGGGTGAGGTGGTGGTCAATACAGTGAAAAATTCAACAATGTGTATTCAAAACAGGCTAGAATGAGTCCCCCCAGGTAGTTTGGACATGGTTTAGACTATAGGATGAGAGAGTTTTCCCATAATCCTGTGTAAACATGAGAGTTATATACCTGTGCCAGCAGGTTGATGAAAAGCATGAACACTAGGACCAGAAAGCTGGCTCCAGCTTTGAGATATTTCACATAGAGGCTAATTTTGATGGTCCCCTGGGCACGGCTCTCCTCCACCACAGTCTGAACGGGCTCCACCTACAACCAGTTTGAACATGTGTGAGTTTGAGCCTTATAAGAGTTATTTATTATAATTATGGGTGGAACAATATCAAGTGTCAAATCAGCTTTTACAACATAGCACATTATTATTACAGGTTTAAAATAAAATGATTAGTTACAGCAGCATAATAAAAAAGCAGACACCTACATAGACCGTAATCCTTTGCTTCATTTCAAAGCAGCCAACGTAGAGAAAACTATTTTACTGTTATAAAGTTGTACTATGTATGTATAAAAGTGTACCTTATTTATTGCTATGCCCGAAATGTTCCAGTGTGACATTAAACTGCTCTATCTCCATGGAGACAAGCAGGAGACACCTCCATGCGAAGTTCTTATTTTTATTTAATTTTTTTAAAGATATTTTAAGTAACATAAACACCTGCAAATGAATTCATGTAAGAGATAAGTTTGAGGCCATACTGTGGAACATTTTAGGCAAAGTAATAACATCTCCACAGAGACACAAAGGTAGAATTTAACATCTCCATAGACACAAGAAAGTGGCGTTCCCTCTATCTGAAAAGTTCCATAGTGCAATTTTGAACAATTTGGAAAGTTACACTGATGACATGTAAACAGTCAACACCATTGATCAGCAGCTTTTCTAGGACAAAGTACATTTATTTATTGATACTAGTCCATCTACTATAAATATTATGTACGCACCGGTAGCTGGTCTCCATCTTTGACCGAGTGCACATCGGAGGCCTGGGACATCACAGAGTTCTGGGACAGGGTTCTGCTCCGGGACGGTGTCTCTGGAGCAGGTGTCTGAGGCTCCTCCTCGTCCTCCACCTGCAGTAGAGACGTGAAGTCCAGCCCCGAGTGCTGCAGCTCAGTATAAGTCCCCTTGGCAACCATGTGACCCTGCACAGGAAAAGACCAATGCAACTTAAACATATTGCTAGTAAAGAACTTTAAGCCATGTTAAAATGTTACTTCCTCAAGAACTTACCTGCAGTTGTGTTTTGTTTCATTCACACACGTTTGAGTAACCCTTTATTATTAGTCGGTCTATATATCCAAAGCTCAAAATGCTCTTTTCCACCTTGTGATGTCATGAAGTGAGTTGCAGGTACTTTTTACTTTTAGATTAACAGATAGTCAAGCCCAGGACTGAAATTCTCCAAATGATTCTAGTGAAATTCTATGGAGTTTAAAACACAGTGGAACATTGTTTTCTGTCTGAGAGAAGAACTCAGCCTAAATATGTAGGGTTTGAGTGTAACATGTGTGAATAAAACAAAACAACACTAGGTATGGATGGTTTGGGTTTTTTTTTTGTTTGAGAGATTATGTAGCAAGTTTATTTCTTTTATTTACAGCTATTTTGACATTTCTCTGAAAAAAACTTAACATATTCAAGGCATAAAAACCTTCTTGCATTTTTAAATATATAACAAATAGGGCTGGGTATCAATACGAAGTTGCTGGTACGATACATACCTCGATACATAGGCCACAATACGATACATATCTCGATACAGTGCACTTTCGATTCAGTATGATACATTTCAAATCCATTCGATACAGTTCAATAAAAATAATGACTAAATAATGAATATGATACTAAAAGTCTTTGTTAAACCACTTCTTGTGCAAAGTTTATAGAAACACACCCATTTTACTAAAATTTTACTTAAAACAGTGAAAATGTCAAATGTGTTGCATAAACGAGTTTCCTTTCACTAAACACGCAACAAAACTGTAGCGCTGTAACAAAATAATTGAGTAATATTTTTGCACACCCCTAATGACAAATGCATAACATTCACATGTGTGCTGTCCGGGATGTTTATGCGTTGTCCCTCCCGCAGCGCTGCTCTACAGTTTTGTTTGATCGCGATCTGTACAAAAGCTGCTCATTCACATGAAGCTGTTTACAGCACTATCTTAAAGTGTGTTTTTGTACCCTGACTGCAGGGTACTGCTCATGGCACGGCACCTCCTTATATGAGCACCCCTCCCCGTGTGTTCATGGTTTAATCCATGTCCGTGCACAAACATTTATATAACAGTAAACATATTCCATAATTCGCGGACGTGTTTGGGATCAAATGCAATGGACACCTGTGAGACAAGAATGCGAGCGGTCAGCAGTAGCAGGCGGGAATAGGTGCGACCAGAAAGAGAGATCAGCAGGTCTGATGTAGGATGGGGAGCACACAAGAAAGACACATCTGCTGCATAATGGGAGGCAAAAGAACGGAGGAACACAGAGTAAATTATAGTTAACGTGAGTGTACATGGACCAACAGGGACACATGTACGTGAGAGGGGTGCCTGTGCGCACGGAACACAAGCCCAGCCCGTTTTGTGATGCCCCATCCATAATTCTATAATCCTGATGCCTCTACTGGTGCGTGGGGCTCCAGAGCTGTTTTTTGTACCCATACATATGTTCTTACTTTTTAAAAAAAATTTTCCACAACCCCTTTGCTGCCTGGTAATGAGGTAAATACTGTATACATTACCCCCGTTGGTCGTGAGTTAAAATGCCACAGCCGTCAAAGATTGGTTCAGATGCCATCACCATATATGTACTGTCCCACTCCAGCCCCCAGCAGTTAAGTACAGCCTGAACTGGACCTGTTCCCTTGAAAAACACTTGCATTTGGGCAAAGACTGGTGGCAAGATAGGGCCCTTTAAATCACCAAAATGAAAAGTAAATGAAACAACCTTTAAAAGTAACTGCCTTTGAGAATTACTTTACAGGACTTTATCTTTGATAGGATTTGAGTCCACAAACATGCCATATTTTTCTTAGGCTTAAAATATTTTTATCTTAATTCTTAATTCATCTGAGCTGACAGAGAACTTGTGGAACTTTGCATGAGTTTAGTTTCGTGTGAACAGGCCCAGTAAATTACAAACATAGCATATAGTAACTGTTAGATGTCACACCTCTTTAAGGACAACGATCTGGTCGGCAGCTTTCAGATACTGGAGCTGGTGAGTGACCAGAATACGAAGTTTCTTCTTCAGCAGCCCACAAATACACCTGTGAAATAGATGCAGTGTATACAAATCACTACCAGTCAAAAGTTTGGACACACCCTCTCATTCAATATTTTTCTCTATATGTTTACTACTTTCAACATTTGTTACAGATAACATTTGTTATAGATACTGAAGACATCAAACATAGGAAGCAAGATGTGTAGAATTATGTTGCAAAAAAAGTGAAATACTAAATATTTTTTAACTTAATATTTAACTTTTTTTCTTTGCGAGATAATTCCATATATCTTGCTTCATAAAATTATATATGTCTCCTTTATGTATGAAGTAAGTAGTAAACACATGGAAAATAACAGTGAGTCCAAACGTTTGACTGGTAGTGTATGTTTCATTTAGCACAAATTCCCACACAAATTACGGCTGCTCGGTGAAGTGGACTAGACACACTCCCAACAGGATGAGACAAGACACAAGATTGAGTGCAGAAAAACGAGACAAGATGAGATTTTTACATAATTTGTAATAGATACGAAGTTTTGGTTCAGTTCACAATTTTAGCCTTACAACTTTTGATTAATTTTCATATTTTTGCTGTCATAGAAGATGTGAAACAGGCCTCTGCTGCGACAAGGCGGACTCAAAGCGGGGCTGTTTTGCTGCGCATGACTGAAAGGTTTTTATTCTGCAGTCTTCCCTTTCAATGTTAATTTTATGATGATTATTTATCTATCTATATTTTGATATGTTTGTATTGTAATTTTAATGTCTTTCTTATTTTTTAAAGCACTTTGAATTACTTTGTGTATGAATTGTGCTATACAAAACTTGCCTTGCCATTGTATTTTGGCTTTTTGTATCACCAGCACCAGCCCTTCACCCTCTTTTGTTCAAGACAAATGTACACATAGATCCTGTTGCATGAGATCTTGTTCCATCCCTTTCTCTTAGTATAAACTACAAGGGGTAAATATGCTTTTTTGTACAATCCAAACTTACTGCTCAAACAGGTGCCTCCCGACCTCAGCGTCTACAGCACTTAAAGGATCATCCAAGAGGTAGATGTCTGCTTCCTGATACACGGCTCTGAAACAAAATGCAGTGAACAAATTGTGTAAGCTAGTTAACACAACTGAAATGCTAATTCTTTATAGATAACATAGCACTTTGATCGTACCTGGCCAAATTGACGCGAGCCTTCTGACCCCCACTAAGAGTTGCTCCTTTGTCCCCGATGACAGTCAGGTCTCCATCAGGCAGCAGCTCCAGGTCCTGCACAAAGATCAGTGTAGCGTATGTGGACTCTAATCATTGATATTGTTTTGCTCAATGCTAGACACAACAGGTTACACAAAATCAGAAGCAGAAGATGGAAATGTTATCCAGTATTAACTTTATAACAGTATTTAAACCTGTTTGTAGCAACAACAAGACATAAATTCCACGAGACAATAAAAAAGTGATATTGACATTTTTGCCATATTTTTTAAAGTATACATTTTGTTCATAATTGTTTTAATTGGCTGCATTTTTTATATAGCATATTTAAGGTGAATAATTTTCACTTTAAAATTATTATTATTTTAAGCATTATCTTCAGCTCTCTGAGGTAAGCCAACATATATTATTTGCAAATTGGTGCCAAATTTTCTAAAAGTCACAGGCTCATTCTCCAGAAGAACTAAAATCTTCTTTGATTTTGATTTTGTGGCTAAGGCTCTTGACCTACGCCTAAAATACAGTATTAAAAACCTTCAGTGCTTTAATGCACTGTAATGTTTGACAAAGCAATTCTGTTTTTATTATTATCACTGTATCTACACACAAGGGCAATCCCATGACTTAACACCCTCTCGGACAAGTCTGAACTTGTAAAAAGAAAGAATGCAGAGCGTCTCGTCTCCTCCATGATGAGTCCTTTTGTAAAGCTAAAAATCGACCTTTGACTTTATAATAAAATGATTCAGCAGTTGTTACACTTCCTCAGTGTAATACGGTGAGACTGGCTCCTTTTCAAGTTTGTCTTATCATGGCACAGGAAGCATGATTTGACACATTTGGAGAGCAGAGGTTTCTTGGACTATAGTTCATGCTTCTGACGTATTGCTGTGCTTCAGTGTAACTCATTTACAAATCACTGGCTCAACCATGGGGTTAATGAGCAAACGCTTCCAAGCATCAACTTTTTTGTAGTGGGAATGACTATGTGGTTCTGAGATCTTAAACCTCTGTGATGCAATCTGTGGAAATAGTAATTTATTTACAAATACAATCCAAGACTTATCATCACGGAGGAACATCTCAACAATAAGGGGCCTTATCTCTCTTTTTATAGTCTGTTTTATGGAGCTGTCACAGGTCCTCTGCATGTTTAATGCTTAGAAAGCAGAGGGTATAAACAGCACTGACACTGGCATTACTGTGTTCATCTCTTACCCTCTTGAGCGCACATGCTCGCAGGACTCTCTCATACTTCTGAGGGTTCAGATCTTTCCCAAACAGAATGTTACTGCGAATGGTCCCAGGAAAGACCCAGGGCTGCTGAGAGGCGTACGTCAGTTGACCTGTGACCTTCATCATTCCCTTTTCATTGGGCAGTTCCCCCAAAATAGAGCTCAGCAAGGAAGACTGAAGGAAGATGAACCAAGAAATTAGCAGGACTTTTAAGAACACAAGAAATATTTTAATTACACAAGCTCACTTTTCCTGCTCCCACTGGTCCAATCACAGCCAACAGCTGATTCGAACTCAAATTCAAAGATACATTTTGTAAAGTTGGAGCATCCAGAGACTGTAATGTACAAAAAAAGCAAAATTTTAGAAATGCGTTGCCTTTATACTATATATTAAGCAATTACTAAGCATGATTCATTTAAAAGCTACCTTATCCCAGTAGCACGTCAGGTCTTGAATATCCACAGACGCACTTTTCTCATCCTCTTCGTGCAAAACAGCATTCACTTGGCGGATCTCATCGAGTTGTAAGAACTCCTGAAAGACAGTATTTAAGCATAAATATGACTTACACAAGCTTACTATTAAGGTATCCAGGTGAAAATATTGTTAGCAAGTACAGTAATTGATATTTTGCCACTGATTTCATAAACATTTCCTCAAACTTGCTTATGCTGAAACATTACATATTTGATTGAATGTGTGTCCATCAGTGAGAGAGGAGCACCTGTATCCTGCGCACGCTAACTCGGCTCTCAAACAGTTTCTCGATGGCGTTGGGGAAGAAAAGCGTGACGGTGAGGCGTACAGAAGAGTACAGAGACACAGTGACAAACACACGAGAGGCTGTCAGCGTGTTTCCCAGCAGCACGTACACGGTGAATGTGAAGAACAAGATGATTTTACTGGCACAGAAGAAGGATGCCATGTTGAGTCCACGCAAGTACGAGCTCTTCAAAGTCATAGCGATCTCCTTTCTGCAAAAGACAAAAACACTTTACAAGGGGCCAGCTCTTTCAGGATAAAGTAATCTGAGGCCCTCAAGGTGGTGCTCACTACCTAATCTTAGCCCGGCTCTATGATGAAGAATCAGTTTATCACGATACAAAACCATCCCCTGTGATATGACTATCATAACACTAAAACACAGTGGTCATTTGTCTGGCCATTTCTTTGCTTATTATGAAATGGAAAAGAGAGACTTCTGTTATTGCAATCACCAGGGTAATTTGGGGTTATAAAGCTTTCATGTGGATGACGTTTGTTTGTGTTGGTAATATTTACTCATAAAGTCATTGTTACCTTCTTAGATCAGAGACTAAAGCAGCGAAGGGTTTCTCCCAGGCGTACATCTTTATGATTCTCATCCCTGACACAACCTCATTCATCGTACGGATTCTGCTGTCCGTCAAAATTGCAGTTTTACTCCTACACAGACATAGCATACAATAATGAATTCATACATTTGAAGCATGTGGTAGGTAAAGTTGCTAGTAAACGCGTTTACCTAAACTTGGAGAAGAGTCTCCCGAACATGGTTTGTGTGGGCATGAGGAACATAAGGACCACCATACCAATCAGACACGAGGGGCCGATCTCTGCCCACAGCAGCCCTACCACAGCAGCCGCCTGCAGTGGCCCAACCCACAGGAAGTGCAGGAAAATGGTCACCTGTTGGACACATGCTGCATGAGTGGAGCTTTCACTTGTACATCACTGGCTGCTAAAACAGGTTTGGCAAAGTTGAATCTGGAAATGAATTTAGCATACATGGCTACATAACAGCCTTTAAAGTCAATTAAACCTTTGTCATTTCAGAGGGTGTGAGGCTTAAAGTGTTTTTTCCAGTGACAGAATGTTTGCAAATCTCATTAAATAGGTCACACACACAAACCAGTTCAAACAAATACTAGAATCTGCTGAATCTGCAACTCTTTTTAAACAAAGCATTGAATACATAGAAATGATGTAGCCAAGTTACTACAATTCATGACTTTCTTACTTCATCAAATCTGTTGACGTCATTGGACAGGAGGTTGACAATTTGACCTGTGGTGGTCTTTCCCATGGCTGCACTGCTCAGACACAGGGCCTTGAAGGAAATGAGAAATTATTATCAGAATGATTTAAAGGTGATTACTACATGAGCGGCAATACCCTCAGTGATTGATTAACCATAAATCAGACCAACCTTTTTGTAGATCATGTGACACATTGCTACTCTGATTTTCATGCCTGTCCTCTGGACATAGTAGAAGTAAAGATGATGTATGAGAGCCAGGCCGATGGAGCAGACAGACAGCCCTGCGGCGAAGCACAGAGCTGAGTGGAAGGCTGCAGTGTTCTCTGGGTCATAACTCTCAAAGTATTGGATTATCTTGCCCAGGAAAACTGGCTGCACCACTTTGATCACCTCCTGATGACACGAGAGAAAAACAAACATATTCAATTCCAAAGATTTTTGAGAGAGCTTGTTAGGGGTCAGCTTTTTCAGTTCCCATATTATGGATTTGCAAGTATTTGCAAGACCCAGTATCAACCAGCGATACAACAAAAGCAACTAAAAACTGCATTTATTTCCTTAAAACAAAAATAAAATGAGACAAATTTGACCAAATGTGTTATGTAACTGTTATTTATCCCACAAGTAAATACTGAAAAAAAAAAAAACCATATAAATACAACCAGTAATTAGTCTTATTACATCAATTTATATTTCAAACCAGGTTATCAGCTGAATCATTGGGCATTGTGTCCTAAAATATTATGCACTTAACAAAACATCTGGCTATACCAGATATGTCTAAGGATGAAATGCCCAAGGCCACAATCACAGCATGCACAGCTCCGAACCAGAACCAAACCCTCTGAGCAGCTGTTGTGACCATAGACTGTAAATGGACATAGCTAACCCACAAGCCGCTGCATTCCAAATAGGAAGTGTTCATGGGGGCGTTTCCGGCTCCACTGACTTAAAATGTTCATATTAATCTGCTCTACATGATCCATATTTACCAATTTTGTACGTAAATAAATTCCGATTCCAAAAATTGACCTGGCTCCAAATTCGTCCCTATAACTGCTAGCCAGCCTCTGAGCTTCAATTGAATGGAGTCGAATGCTGTGGATGACATCACACTCCCTTAGTCCACCTCTTTAAACAGTCTATTACTGTGACAGTTATGATACACTTCATTGTCCCTGTAAGGAAACTGACCCTCTGCATTTGACCGATCTTATCAAGAGCAGTGGGTGATCTCAGGACAAGCACCTAGGGACCCATCTCCAGTTCCACATCAAAAAAGAGCCTCTAGTAAACAGAAACACTGGGGTTTTTTGTGTGCGCTTTTTTGTTATGTTTTTGACAATTCCACAATCAGAAAAAGAACCAAACCCTGATTCTTAATAATAATCGTAATAATAATACAATGATTTTAAGACATTGGTTTTATATAGCACTTTTCACGGTAACTCAAAAACACTCTTACTGTCACATGTTACACATAATTATCTATGAACAACCCATTTGGAATATCTAAATGATTTGCTTAGTACAAAAAATTACAATAGCCCAAATAAAAGCAATATAATCTTTGAGTGTTGGTTTGAGTCTGACCTCCACCAGAGTGAAGAAGCCCAGCACTGCATAGGACTTCCAATAGCAGCAGATGATGGCTCGGGATAGACTGGGAGACTGCATTTCTTTGGTGGCCTTCTGAACATTCTGGTCCCAATGTCTAAGAGACAAAACAGAGTTCAGTGTTATATGGGCAACAAAGGTACTATTCCTGTAATAAACAAGTGAGAAATTAAAAGCAACACTATTGCTGCAAGATCAATCATAACTGAATTAAAACAAGCTGAATGGTCATGTTAACCAAACAGCAAAGACTGCCATTGTTAAAGTTTATGTAATATGTCTCTATGGGGTGTTAGCATTTAACAATCTTGTTTCAAATGTTAATGCTCATAAATCTTCAGTTTAAAAACATAGAGACTTTGTCATTGTTCAGTCTATCTAACTTTCTAGACTCTCTTTTGTTGTTATGGTATAGCAAAAGGGACCCCAAAGCAGAGCCAGAACTAAGTCAAGTTTTAAACTGTTTATTTTCCAAACGAGAGGCAGGCTGAGGAGGCAGGGAGCTGGCTGGCTTTTCCAGAGGCTACGGCAAACGACCACGGAGACACCTGGGCAAAAACAAAAGCAGGTAAGTCCAAGAAGAACATCAAAGCAGCAAGCAAAATGGATACATTTCCAAGAGCCTGACCTGACAGAGCACTACCGAACAGGATGGAATTATCTGGCAAAGTGGTGGTGAGAAGACCAGGGCTAAATACAGAGGCTGATGAAGGAATTGATTGCAGGTGTGTCTCATCTGCTCTGGAAGAAGCCAGCCACGCCCCCTGCCACACTCAAGCTCTGCAACAAAAAGAGGGAGGGGGAGAAAACACACACACAAAAAAAATCCGAACATTTGTTCTGTATGTAAAAAAATATCAGTAGAGACAAAGAGGTGAGGAAGTGTTTTTCAAGATACTTTTGAGCAATAAATGAAATAACTACAAAATGAATGTTTACTGGCATACTGTAGAATGTCCCAACCAAAGCAAAAGCATGTCCATTGAGACAAGCAGCTAGCATAACCATCAGGAGAAAAGTTACCCAGTGCACCCATACATAACAAATAATACGGTACAGTGAAATAGCTTCATGACCTGCAGCTTCCCCTTTTAACTGTGGTACACATGCTCAAACCACAGTCATGTGGTCTGAACACTTTATAATACTCAACTCACAATGTATACAAATATCTCATGTTTTAGCTTTTTTTTCACTGACATATAGAAACAGAACATTCTCAGACAGGTTTAAAAGGCTGTTTACATTAAAGATTATATAGCATAGTGCAGCAGATAAATACACAATGCTTAGAAAGAATTCAAGAGCGAGACAAGTCTCTAGAAAATCTTAATTTGAGTCAGAAAATCTTCATTTGATTCAGGATAAAAGCGTGAACAAAAGGATTTGACAAACGTGCTTTTAAAGCAGACCATATCATTGGTGTATCATTAGTGATTTTGTGCAAATACAGAGTTGTGTAATGCAGGCCAGTGTCTTGGTCCATGCTGAGAAGACTGAACAAAAAACAAAACAAAAAGAGAGTACATTTTACATACTATAAAACCGGTCACTATGGTAAGCTCAAAATATTCACAGCAGGATCTTTGTTTCATTTGTGTTTTTTACGCCAGTCTCTCTTCCTTCTACTAAGTTGCTGTAGCTGATCTGGACTCACTAAACTTGCCCTTAAGAGACAGTGTGAATTACTGTTCATAAATGTCACTCATGTAATTAACATTTGGTAAAGAATACCCCATCACAACATGTACTTCATGTTCTGCTCTTGTTGTCCACCTGTACTGAATAAGAACAATATGTTCTCTTTCTCGATATAGAAAGTCATTTATTATCCCAAATTATGAGAAATGGTCAGTGATTCAAGTCTGCAAACCTTCAGAGCTCATCAATACAAGAATCAATGTTGTTTTGAGTAACAGGAAGGCCACAATGATCAAGGACTGTGCTCTGTGAATTGCAATGTCATTATTATCAGACAGAATGCCTGATAATAATACCTGGAGTTGTGCTTTGTTTCATTCACACATGTTTGAGTAATCCTTTATTATGAGCCTGTCTACATCTCTATAGCTCAAAATGCTCTGCTCCACCTTGTTTTCAAGTTGACAGCTACCTTTTATATAGTGAATATAGATAATTCCAGGGCTGAAATTTTCCAAATTATTCTAGTGTGGAGTTTAAAAACACAGTGGAGCACTTCCTGTATTACCACATGACATCACAAGGTGGAGTGTTTTCTGTTTGAGAGGAGATCTCAGACTAAATATGCAGGATCTTTGTGTTAAACATGTCTGAATGAAACAAAACACACATGCTTTTGATGAGGAAATATTATAACAAAGATCAGAAAATAATGTAATATAGGCCCTTTAAACTAGAGCCCGACCGATATGGATTTTGCTGTGGCCGATATATATAATAATGGGAGTTGGCGCTGCCGATAGCCGATATAATCACCGATATATTTAGTGATGTAAAAATTCACTGTAAATGTTGAATTGTTTAAAAAACTTAGGTTTGGCTCTGGTGGATTTTAAATTGGGTTTATTTAGGCAACATTTATTGTTATTCTGCCTCTTTACATCATATTTACAGACAGTAGGTTGGCTTAATGGCATTTTTGCATCACATTCTAGACACTAGTGATGGGTATTCCAGTTCTTTTTAGAGAACCGGCTCTTTTGGCTCGGCTCACTAAAAGCTGCTGGTTCTTTTGGCTCCCAAGTGGCTCTTCAGATTGTTTTGTTGCAAGCAGGACTAAAGCACGTCTAAAGCAGGACTGAATCAGGACTGAACCAGGTCTAAACCAGGACTGAAAAAGGACTAAACCGGGACTTATTTATTTTATGCTAAACTACAGTCAAATATGCTCGTTTTTTTTATTTTTATTTTTTTTAATCCTACGTACACGCAAATTTCTCAAAGTTTCGTTTTGAGCCGCTGCCGCTGTCAAACCACGAATCACGCGGCGTGAAGAGAAAAAAAGTGAGAGAAAGAGAAAACACGGCTCCCAGTAAGGATCAGGCTCCCGTCGTTCCCTTTAAAGAGCCGGTTCTAAGAGTCATTTCGTTCGCGACGGACCCATAACTAGTAAAGAAACTAGCGCTATTAGCCTTTAGCCGTAAATACGTGCGCGCCGCAGTAATTAATTATATGCGCAAATGTCATAATTCACACGTCTGTTCACAGCTCATTTACATATCAGTGCAGGTCCAGTAGCAAATATACAGCCAATATAGTCACTTTAGAACAGACCAATAGAAAACAAATGACAAAAACTAGCTTCAAAGTCGACATATTTCCAACACTCACCGCTCACACAGGCTCCTCCTCACATCACAAATCTGCACTAATAAATGTCCTTTTAATCCAGACTCAAACCGATTGTCCGTAAAAAGAATATAATCTCAGTGTTTGGATCTGTGTCTGCAGGTGTAAACAAACACACGCGAGTGAAGTGACGTCACTCTGGTGGTGTGTTCAGGGACAGTACGGACACAGACAAATTACACCGTAGATAAATACTGATGCAGAGCCACATATTAGGACATTTATCTGTCTGTAAATTGGATTAAATGAACATAATGTAGAGAGTCTAAGCTTTATAACGAGATATAACATGCCCACGTGAAATATCGGCCCATATCAGCAAGCATATCGGCCGATAACCGATGTCTCCAGTTGCCCATATTGGCCGATAATATCGGTCAGCCGATATATCGGTCGGGCTCTATTAAGAATGGTTGCTTTATATCTAGAAGCCTGTCACATTAATCACTAATTATACTTATCATTCTATACATTAGATTAGATGGAACATTAGTACTTTTCTTAGTACTAGTGGGGAACTTTTTGGTGTTGTTCTGTACTCTGCTAAGTTTGAGTTGTAGAGAGTTGAATAAGTAACTTTTATGTAAGTAACTTTTATTACTTTCATGACAGATACAAACTAACTCTAAAGTGTTTAATTCTGCCATTTATTTATTGCAGTTTGTGTTTTTAAAATAGTTTTTAGTATAGTCGTGTTTTAGGGTTATTGGCGTGTCAGTGGCATGAAATTGTTTCAATATTATTGTATATCGTCTATATTTTCTTCACCAGTATATCGCATTTCAAAATTTCATATCGTTACGAGCCTATGACTAGATTATTACTAAGGCCTATAAAGATAGTAAAGTTTAGTTACATATACGTTGGGATGGTCCAATATAGATTTTTCCTGATATTTGCTGGTATCAATAGTAGGAAATCTATGACAAAGCTTGTAAATTCAAGTGCACAAATGAACTTTTTATTTTTGTAAATAAAATTTACATGTGTGTTTTAAAGATGCAATATGAACTTTTCTGGTAGAGTCAACCTCCTGCTTGTCTCCATGGAGATGCTTGCCTAATGCTACAGTATGGCATTCAACCTATTCAATGTAACATGGCCACAGGTCAGATCTGCCGAGGTGAATAAATGTAAGATTCAATAGAACATTTCAGGTAAAGGAATAAAATCTCCATGGAGACCACCAGAAAGGTTACATAGTGCAATACAGCCACCTATTTAGCTTCACTGTTAATTCTATTTACACATTAACTCACTAGACTGTTATAAAATATACCCGAGTCACTGAGAACACATGGCTCATACTGACTGGGCAACATTGTACAATTCCTCATCATTAAAGGGCACATATCACACCATATTCTCAGTGATGTTATATGCTATTGTTTCCTCATCAAAACTATACCTGGAGTTGTGTTTTGTTTCATTCACATTTATTTAACATACAACCCCTGCATACTTAGGCTGAATTCTGTCAAACTGAAAATAATCTCTACTGAACAAAAGATACCTTGAAAACTACTACCACATGATATCACAAGGTGGAACAGAGCATTTTGAGCTTTGGAGATGTAGACAGACAAATAAAAAAGTGTTACTCAAACATGAGTTAATAAAACAAAACACAACTCCAGGTATGTTTCAGAAAAGGTAACAATTTTATAACATGGTTTAAACTCATAAGAGACAATTCTGTGTAATATAGGAGAAGGGTTGATATTTTTCCCACTACCAATACATGGAAAAAATCCTACATATCGGCCCATATCAATAATGACACCCTGTTTATTATGTATTGAGATGTGCTCATATAATTTGTACCTCTGCAGCTCTTGACCCAGAATTTGGGATCTGTCTTCGGGGAGCACTTCGTACATGTCATCTTCCCCCAGGTTTCGCTTGTATCCAATGCTGAACAAGGGGTTGAGCCAACTATGGCAAAAACACAAAAGACTCAATTACATAACAGTCAATACACTAGTTATTCAAATCATGCGGCATTCAGGTTTAGCCCCGTAGACTCAGAGGAGTTAACTTAATTTATTTTAAAACATGAGACCTATAGGCTTGTCAATTAAGCCTAAGTGGATATAGGATAGGAGTAGATTTACATTGGCTTTTGGTAAGTTTTGACCTGGTTTATTCCTAGTTGGTCCTGATAAAGTCTCATTTTAATCCTGGCTATCAGGAAATTAAACGTGGTTTAGTTCATACAATGGGTTATGAAAAAGCCATGTGTTTTCTGGTAGGTTTTTATTCTGCACTCTTCTATTTATGTTAAAATTGATGAGTATTTACGTTTTGATTTGTTTGTATTGAGGTTTTAATGTCGTTCTTATTCTGTAACGCACTTTGAATTACTTTGTGTACGAATTGTGCCATATAAATAAACTCGCATGGCCTTGCCGTTGTCGTGCAAAACAGTCGCTGTATTTAACACGTATTTAAACACAGCTGGTTCAGATTGCAGTAGTTAAGTGAGCTGGAGTCTTACATACGAGTAAATCCTCCAAATGTGAAAGTAACAAAAGCAGTGAATCAACAGGAAGCACGTTCATAAACACAGGTGACAGGAAGAAGTAATCTACACGAAACCAAACATGCGCAGAACTTTCAAAAGCAGAAATGAAACACAACCAAACTACTGTAACTTTAATAACCAAGATGTTATTAACACTTTGTCTGAGTTTATCAGGACAGTTAAGTTGTTATTACACTATTATAAAACAGCTCTTGCATAGTTTAGCCCCTGTTTAAATCGCCCGCTCGGTGGCTCAAAGCGTTCACGTTCCACTCACCAGAAAAATATCTTGGAGAAAATATTAGCCGTGGCTGCCGGGTTGGTCTTAACATCTTTACCGACTTTATCCATGGCAGGCCACACTTCCCCGGGCCTCTGCTCGTCTCCTATTACCTTCCTCTGGCGGGTGGTGGTTCTTGTAGGGGAGGAAGTGTTTTTGGGCTAAACTCGCACATGTCCCACAGACGTTGGAAGCCCCAATCCCGTGCGTTACTTATACCCGGAGGCGAAGCACAAATGGTGAAGACGCACACGGACGCAACGCACTGTTCCCGCCCCCCAGAGGCACGATTGGACAAATTCACGGTCACTACATGCTATTGGCTACTCGCTCTTCTGCGAAGAGATCCCATTGGTGGAAAAGTGGGATTATAAAATATTACTCGTCCTGTAGTAAACCTCATGAGCTTTAGAGATGATAGGTGCACTAAAACAAATTGGTTTCGGAAGTATACGTAATTAGGAACAATTGTGTAACTATTATGTATGCGTTATGATAATAAAAATGCTGTATATTTTAGTAATTTAACTATAAACAATACATTGCATTGCATCTCCATTATATGATGTTAAAATGACATTTCCTATCTTTTTTCCTCATCCTCACATGTCTATCCACACTCTTACAGTAGACTAGGAGTCCCCAGATAACTAATGAAAACACGCCAGCGTTGATAAGAGGAAATGCTTACTTTCCTGAAGCAAATGTGACTACAAAGGCCCTAGAAAAAGCCTGTTGCGAACATAGACATTGGTAAATCAAAAACTGACCCTTGCTTTGTTTGATTTTCTCATGTTGCCTGCACAAACAGTGTCAAAAGTGTACTCATGGAGGATGTCTATAAATAGAACACAGCACAGGTAGGAGATGACAGACCCTCTGACACTACAGGTGTTTCCTGTGCTGATATAATGGACAGAGCTGGCATAGGGGCGCACACTCCACCCCTCTGTGCCCCTGCTCCTCTCTCCCGCCCTCTCCATTGTTCAAGGAAAATTTCAAAGTATATTCAGTCCCATGTGAAGGAGTTAAACTGTTTTCCTGACAAAATGTGGTCCAACAATAACAAAAAGGCGTTCAACCTCTACTGTTGATGTTTAGCTAAAAACTAAAGGAGGCACAGCAGGCGAGCAGACAGGGAGCAGCCAGCCCACTGCAAGGATCAACGTTTCTTTCTCAAGCTCAACCTTGTGATAGGCCTGTTTTCAACTCCTCACGTTACCACTGTGGCCTCAGAGCCTTTGTTAACAGTACTGTGAGGAACACACTGGAATATGTCTAGTACTTTCCACAAAATTATAACAATAATAGTCGAAAGAGAGTGCAGTTCTGAAATAGTCAATGTGTAATGTAATTTAATTGTATTCTAGACCATAATTTGACTTTTTTTTTAAGCAAACAAATGTCTTTAAATATTATGCCCTTAACATAAGCAATACTTCTAATCACTGCCATTTAAAGGGCCCATATTTCTTTATTTTTTAAAATTTTTTATGTTATAATGTTGTTTACTCCACTGCTCCACTATTTAAATTCCACACACCTTCACTAGAATCATTTGCAGGGGTGTAGCATCAAATTCTGGCCTGCACAATGAAAAATGCCCATTTGGACCATTTTAGGCCTGGAATTGCCCATTTTGACTGAACTAAAGATAGTTGTTAACATGAAAACAACCACATGACACCTCAACATCACATGACATCTCAACATCACATGACATCACATCACATGACATCACAACAGAGCATTTTGAGCTTTGGAGGTGTAGACAGACTGATGACTAATAACAAAGGATTAGTCAAATGTGTGAATGAAAGAAAACACAACTCCAGGTATGCTTTTGATGAAATAACAGTATAACATGACGTACAGCTCGTAAGAATCAATTTTGTGCAATATAGGACCTTTAAGAGAAATTGTCAAATTTTCTCCACCAAAGTGAACTGAAACTCTGATCCAAACCACATGATTTTATAGATTCATATAAACCTCAAAAAGACCTAGGATATCACTGACAATTGCCTGAATCTCAATCTTGATTAACATTCAATTAATTCAGTTAATTGCAAAGTCATATGTAGTGTATTTGTACATTTTGGTTTTGTGTGTTTTTGGAATTTTTGGTTGGAATTTTATGCACAAGAGGGTAGACAACATCTTCCAGCCATCTCTTATAACAATTTACTTCATAACATATTATGGTAGCAATTCAATACATTATCAGTGCAGATATCAAGCAGTCCCATCTGGTTCCACTTCATTAACAGGTATACGGGATTATCAGCACCAGGCAACAGCAGCCATGGAAACATCCTCAAGACTTCTCCAAATCTCTGGAGCTGTACCAAGCAATGCACGGACACTACTCTTTGTCCCATGAGCCTGCAAAGGGTTAACTATGATAACAAGGCAGAGAGAGAGAGACTTCTTGGAACGCAATAAAGAAGGATTTGAACTATTTCCATTATGTAAAGTTATAGCTATGTAAATAGTTTACAACATCTTGCAAGAAACTCAAAGCACTAATTTAAATAATATTCTTTTCTTTTAAAAAAAAAAAAATCTTCTCCACTAGGCTAAGTTCACTGCAATCCAATCTACTCTATTGTGGTGTTAAAATACACATATAGCTAAAGAGTCCATATTATGCTATTTTCTGATCTACTGTATGTTATAATGTTGTTTCCTCATCACAAACACATACACCTTCACCAGAATCATTCTGGATAATTTCACTTCTGGAATTGCCAATCTCTATTGAACTAAAAGTGAAAGGTAGTTATTAACATGAAAACTACTACTTCATGACATCACAAGGTGGAACAGAGTCTTTTAAGATTTGAAGATGTAGACAGACTTATAATAAAAGGTTACTCAAACATGTGTGAATGACACAAAATTTGAGTAGGTAACAGCATTATAACATGGTTAAAGCTCACAAGAGTTAATTTTGCGTAATATAAGAGCCAAAAGAGGAAGTCATTTGGTTAGACAATGACCTATTCCTTGTGACGAATGGGACAAATTTCCCAGTGAGTTGATAAATTGTAGCTTCATTTTGAATATTTGTTAGCCTATTTTAACTGACCATAACACTATTAAAATGTAACTGTATATGAGTACTTATTTCTTGCATAAATGTTAAACGTTCACCTTTTTCGGTTTAATTCCTTTTACTCTTGATCCAAACCATAATTTGTATTTTTAGATAATCTTTCTACAACATATATTCATTTATTATCACGTAATAAAAACGGAAAAAGAATTAGATAACAGAATTATTTTAGAGTGAGTTGCAATGTTTACTGTGTATGGCAAAGAGGAAAACCAAAACACACCCAGTAGATGGCGCTCAAGTACAATGCAGTTGAATGTATACAGGTGAGTAGTTCTGTGATTCATCAGTGCGCCCTTTGCTATCACTGCTCCCCATCTAGTCCTCATGACTTTTCAGATCCTTCCAATTAAAGGCTTCCTCTGTGACAGATCCCCTTGCACAGACCCTCCACCTGGTGTTGAGTGATGCCCAGTGAATAATATCTGCCCCCCTGCTCTGCCCCCTTCATCTGAACACACAATATACAACAAGTGATTGTGCAAAAACGTGTCATGCCACTTTGAATACTGACGTACCTTTCCTGGACAGATCCTCCCACCTCACCCATTTAGTCCCACCTGTGCACCCCGCCGAGAGTCCCAAATCAAGGCCAGAGGAGCGGAGAGGATGGGGAGCATGGGGACAGAGATAGTGGCTTTTCTCTTGACTATTTCAGGCTGGATTCTGGTGTCATCCACGCTTCCCACTGACTACTGGAAGGTGTCATCCGTAGATGGGACAGTCATCACCACAGCAACATTTTGGTCAAATTTGTGGAAGACCTGCGTCACCGACTCCACTGGAGTCTCCAACTGCAAGGACTTTCCCTCGATGCTGGCTCTGGATGGTGAGTCTAGCCCAAGTGGTAAATAGTTTTATATACCTGCTCAAAAACAAATACAATGAAATGTATAAGACAAAACCAGACAAAGTGCAAAATCAGATGTCAAAATGTTACATTTGTTAAAATGTTAAAATAAATATTTAGCTTTAGCTGTCATCATCACTTAGTAACATTGTGAAATCCTGTGGAAATCTATATAATGTGACACTCTTTTTTGCTTAATGTTTGGCTCTAAACAGATATTCAACCATAAATTAATAATTTTCAAGCATCCATGGATTTCAAAATGCTAGAAAATTTTGAACATTACCAGTAACTGACTATTTAAAGCTTTTTTTATTCTGAAAAGTCTCCTAAATGTCACAGAAAGCTAACACACGATTTGTAATTCAATCAGATGTTGTTGCTTATACAATTAAACAATCTCTTAAGTTTGTAATTTCTATGGAACCCACAAATGCTTAAATTACCAAACTCGTTACCAAATATTTTTGAACAGTTGTCATTTTTTCCTGTTTGGTAGCTTACATTCAGGTTTGCAGGGGTCTCATGATAGCAGCAGTGTGTCTGGGGTTTTTCGGAGCTATCCTCGCTCTGGTGGGAATGAAGTGCACCAAAATCGGGGGCTCAGACACCATTAAAGCTCGCCTGACTGTCCTGTCCGGTTTTCACTTCATACTATGTGGTAATCTGCAAATATATGAAATTAAATAAATACATGCAAAATGATACCTTTTTTTTTTACATTTCTTCTTCATAGGGCTGTGTTGTATGACTGCCTGCTCCATATACGCTCGCCGAATCACCACAGACTTCTTTGACCCCCTTTTTGTAGCCCAGAAGTAAGTCTTAAGGATTAAAGGGAGAATTTGGCAGGTCAAGATCAAGATCAAAGTAGTCACACATACCTCATGATTTCCTTCATGTTTTGTTTTTTTTTCTAGATTTGAGCTGGGGGCTGCTTTGTTCATCGGCTGGTCGGGTTCAGTTTTATGTATTATTGGAGGATTCGTATTCTTTCTGTCGCTGTCTGATGGATTCAGTTTGAGGCAAGTGTCAATGACCACAAATTGGAAAAGTAATTTAACATTGTAAAACAAACCTGCTCAGATATGTTTCATTTACTCAAAACAGTCCACAATCTAATCCCACATCTTGTTTCATAACTTAGAGTCTAAATGATTTGATGGATATTAGTGATACAGCGTGTCATTCCTGAATGTTTCCTTTGTTTTCGCTCTTGTAACATTTCTACAATGAAAGTCACCTTCGCCTGAGGTACTACTGAAAACACTGAGTCTTAGAGCCATTTTTGCCTTTTCATTGCTATGTTGTGAGGCTCTTCAGTGAATTAACCCAGGACCACTGCCTTAATCTTGTTCTTGTTGTTTGCACAGGGCTGAGCATTCATACAGAGGAGCAGCATCTTTTGAGACATCACGGCACTACCCCAGTAAAGCAGCAGGCAGCAGTCAGCACAAGGACACACACGAGCAGAGACAGTTTGGGAGAAACGCATACGTGTGAAAAAAACTTCTGCTTTGTTCCACGTGTTTGTACCAGCATCAGCTTATTCTGTCAGTGACTTGTTAAAAGTACACACTCATTTTTGTGATGGAACAGGAAATTTGATTTGGCACAAAGCTTGCCTAAAACTCACCAGTCTCCTTCAACAAGTTGTCTGTGTCCAAATCCCCTTTTATAATTCCAATGATATTGAATGTGTATTTGAGAGATTCTTTGGACATTCCTCTATGAATAGGATAAGAGTATAATTTAAAAAGTTTATGTGCATTTACATGGAGATCATAATAACATGTATTATATGGTTTATTTCAGTTACATGCATTTGTCTATAATGTCATTTCAAATGGATTTAACCTCCAGGTCACTGAGTGTCCAGCCTGGTGCTATCTCCTCAGATCAGAGTTCTTCTGACCAGACGTTCCTCGTCCATCTCCACCTGTGAATATTATCAGAAGAACCCCAGTGCTCTGTTACCAGGTCTGCTCTGATACCTGAACCAGCAGAGGCTGTGCTTCACAACGTTAGATCAGTAAACAAGTGTCAGGTGTCCACTGCACTGGGGTAAAAGGATGCATTGTTTTCCATCTATAAAACTATTCACTATACTTTATTTTATTTGCATCGTATAATCAAGACATTTGTAAATAATAAGATATACATTTGAAATTGTTGACTAAATGTGTCTCATGCACTACCATTCCACTAGATGGCAGTAAAACATCACAATGAAAATAACCAACGTTTGAAGACTGCCCTTTTTATATTTAAATCAAATACAGATCATGCATTTAATAAAGGAGAAGATTGTTGTTCAGTTTGTTTGGATATACTATAATCTGTTGCCTACACTACAGTGAGTGTCAGACTCCTTTATAGTTTTAAATAGAGGATTTATTCATTGCTCCTATGTTTAACTTTGTCAATATTTCAGGACTTAAATGTGAAGAAGACGTCTTTCATCTCATCTTAAAGAACATTCCTCCCCCCCTGTATCTTATATTAACCCACATGTAAGAGTAATTATAATTTGGACTAAGACGTTGGTGTTTTAATGGGCCCTTCATACAAAGAGGTCATGTTGTATGACTAATAACAGGCTTAAGGCCTCAGGCAAAGTGAAGAATGTACATCGCCTTCAGTGGAGAAGGTCAGAGCATCCATGCTAATAACTTCTCACAGCCAATATGTATGAGATTCTTCAGGAGATTATTGCAGATTAGTGTCATTAACATTTCAACAGCAATGCTGAAAAGTCTATCCTCAATAAGTTTGAAGCTTGTGCCAACCAAAAATACATTCTAATTACAAACACAACTTTCTTATTATATAACAGATAAAGAGATATTAAATAAGGAAGGAACTGACTGCAATATGAGACATTTGCTTAGCACTCAAATTTTAACTTGCCAACATCTATGGGAACTTGGGTGCAGTCTTTCACCCTCATGTTTTGTTTTATAAAGTCGCTGAATGGCTCAGATTTGTACCTGAGATTGTCTTCAGTTGAGAGCAGCTCAGTGAGTCCTGTAGCCCTTTAGGATGAACAATGATCTGTGGATAGTGGAGAGACAAAGGACAATCAGACTGGATTTTATGGATTAAAAACATCAAGGACATTTTTAGCTGTGAAGTTTGGCAAATACATAATATGAAGATCAGAGTGGTGCAGATATGGGGCTTCCTCATGACAGTTCTTGGGTGGATTTTTGTGGCCTGCACCATGGCGATGGAGGGCTGGAAAATCACTTCTATTGGAGGCATGGCTGGATCATCCATTATCAAAGTGGCTTGGTACTGGTCTAGTCTGTGGAGGTCTTGTTTTACAGACTCCACTGCTGTCAGCAACTGCTATGACTTCCCAGTGTTGTGGTCAGTGGAGGGTAAGTCCGTATATTGTCTTCATATAAAAAAAAACAAATGATTCCCACTTGCTTGTTTTATTTCTTTTCCAGGACACATCCAAATAGTGCGTGGGTTGCTAATGGCTGCCCTTTCTTTGGGCATGCTTGGCTTTGTGCTTAGTATGTTGGGAATGGAGTGCACATATCTTGGAGGCCAGGATCTTTCTAAATACAAGAAGGTCTACGCTGGAGGATGGTGTCATATTATAAGTGGTAAATTAATGTTTGTTTGTTTGTTTTTTTCATATTTATTTATCTATTTTTTTCTTGTCTGTAATATTTTGTTGTCAATTTTATGTTATTTGAAACCTTTTTGTTCTGTAAAGCACTATTGATACTTAGCAGTGACATACTGCAGTTTCCATGGTGACACTACACACACTGGCAAACACAGACAAAAACACTTTAAGATCGTCTGAAAACTCAAGAAAAAATACAAACAGGATTTAAGAAAAACATTTTCAGCAGCCTGTGATCAATATGAGAGTTCATGGTTCTTTTTAGGTGTTTGATTTTGAACAAAAACGGTCAGAGTGTGTGAGAGGCGTTTAAATCAGCTCTTTGCGGTCAGATTGTGTTAAGCTAAAGCTCAGATTAAAATCAAACTTGAGTAACAGAGCTTCTAATAGAGTAGTGCATTCAGTTAGGGGGTGGTAAGTAATTAACACCCCCAGGAAATGTTAATTAATTACCTTCCTTAAAATTGTGCCTATATTTTTGTGTTGCCTTCATTCATTCAAATCACATGCATGTTCTGAAATCTGGAGGTAATATTTTATCTTTAGGTGTGCTGTCTACAAGTGGATACGCTGTTTATGCTCAATATGTCTCCGTGGAATACTTTAACCCTGACTTCCAAGACCTCAAGTAAGTACAAATACATATTAAAAGTCCTATATTAGACAAAATAGACTCTTTAAACCACATTATAATGTTGTTACCTCAATAAAAAAAAACATACCCGGAGTTGTGTTTTCAGTAGAGATGATCAATTCCAGGGCTGAAATTATCCAAATGATTCTAGTTAAGGTGTATGGAGTTTAAAAACACTTCCTGTGTATGACATGACAGTGTTTTCATTTTGAAGGAAGAATACAGCCAAAAAATGTAGAGTTTGTGTGATAAACATGTGTGAATGGAACAAAAATTCCAGGTATGTTTTTGATGAGGAAACAACATTATAACATAGATCTGAAAATAGTGTAATGTGGGACCTTTAATCTGTTTTTGTGTCACTGAGGTGATTTTCAATTCATGTTCCACATCTTGAAACGCAGATATGACCTTGGTACGCCACTGTTCTTGGGCTGGGTTGGTTCTGCCTTCCATATGGCCGGTGGTTTCTTCTACCTGTGGTCTGTGTGCAAGCCCCTGTGTGGAGGAGGAGAGCCAGTGTGAGTGTACAAAACATATCATTATTATTTCAAGAAGTTAGAGGGGCCATCGGTAAATAAAGAGCTCCACTTCCGCAATAAATAGCACGAAAGTTAAGGCGACATGTTTCCTATTAAATACCACATGTGTGTACACTTCGACTCAGTAAGCAAACATGGCCTAAAGCTATAGAAGGGAAGAATAAGGGAGTATTTAAAAGGATTTCCTGTTTGCTGTAGATCTATACAGCTTTATTTAATTACGGTATTACTTTAAGAGCTTTCCCAGATGATAAAACATGTGGATCATATTTGACTATAAACCTGCCCATAAACTATACATAAGATTTGCATATTCACGTTGGTTGTAAGAGGAATTCGATGAGTCACCTTACATAAATTTCAAACATGTACTGACTTGAAAGTAATATTTGTATATTGTACGGCTTTATTGGTTTAAGAAATAGCAGTGCACTTAGAACTAGGCCTGTTGCGATAATTACAATGTTGAGTTCAATATATGTCAGAAGGAACAATATTATTTTAGGGTCAGTATTTATCGTAGTACTTCTACCTATTGTTTGAATATTTGAGGACCAAATCACAAAATGTGAACATGTATTTTTTTTTCCAGGGTGGTAGCTGTCAGAGGTTTACCAGACGTGGAGAAAAACACCACAACCAACTTAAACAAGTCTACCACAGTGTTATCCACCCAGTCGGACCTCACCTCCCAGTCCAAACTTTCCTCCATTTCTGAGCTTTCATCCAAACAGTCAGATGTATCGGAAATCTCCTCCAGGTCGGCTCGCACCTCCAAAACAGGACGGACATCCAGAACATCCAGGACTCCCAGAAGCCCCAGGGCAGCAGGCTCCCGGGCTTCCACCTCCAGATTAGGCTCAGAGTCAGGGAGGTCTTCCAGGTCCAGTTTATCCACCATCTCAGGGTCTAGCAGGAGCAGTAGGAGCAGTAGGAGCAGTAGGAGCAGTGGGAGCAGTGGGAGCAGTGGGAGCAGTGGGAGCAGCCGGACAGTGTCTACAATATCGGGAATTTCCAAGAGTGAATCAGCGCAGTTTGTAAAGAATTCCTACATATAAATTTTTTTTTTTTTTTTTTTAAAGACTTAAGATCACTGGTTTAATACATGAAGGCCTGACATGTGAACTATATTGTAGCATTTTGTAAAATATTGTTGCATAATAAAAAATGTACTTAAATTTTGGTTGATTATTTTAAATCAATACATTTGGAGGCTGGAATTATAGTTCAATCAAGCAATGAAGAACAGACTGTACACACAAACAGTATAAGTATGCTCATTCATGTTACTGTAATAACTCATCTCTGATTTGAACTACAAAGAGAAAAGAACAAACAAATTTGTATGTAGAGAGATTCACCGATCCAGTTTTTTGAATCCGATACTGATTTTGACCAATATTAACTATTTCCTTTAAACAATATCTTGAATTTAAATTGGTATCAATAAATTATCTCTCACTCTCGCTCTAAAATAAGACAAAAGTGATCCAGATGTGCTATGTAACTGTTATTTATCTCTTTGTGTAACGTTGCGTAAATAAAAGTTCAAAAGTTCATCATTATGGGGCTGACTACAATCAGAAAATAGCCTTATTACATCAGTTTATACGTCCAACCAGGATACTGAATAAACCAATATTTGGTAGCAGATATCTGACCAAGGAAAATTTTCTGTATCTGCACCAATATCAAACACCAGTATCAGATCGGTGCATCCCTAATTAATATGTTATGATAATGTTAGAAACAACATGTGTTTTGCATGTGTGCGCTCTCAGGCAGACACCTCCCCATTTGTAAATTCACTCACTACTTTGTCTTGTTTTCCTTACGTAATGTACTGTCCCTCAGTCAGGCCTGAGCAGTGTTGTTTACACCTCAAACAATTTCCAGATTCTCCTGCCACACAGATGGAAGAGACTGTTGAAATACATTGACAGTAAAATGTTTTTATGAGGGAAGTAACAAAATACATGTTTGTGATGTATTGTGGAAATTGAAGTAAAAAATCAGCAACTTCAAATGTTCTGTTCCACCTTGTGATGTTATGAAACTGTAGTTTTCAAATTAACAGTTACCTTTTACCTTTAGTTCAATAGAGATAAGCAGTTCCATAAAATTACCCAAATAATTTTAGTGAAGGTGTATGAAGTTTAAAAGCACAGTGGAGCACCTGCTGTATTACCACATTACATCACAAGGTGGAAAGTGTTTTCTGTTTGAGAGAAGAACTCAGCCTAAATATGCAGGATTTGTGTGGTAAACATGTGTGAGTAAAACAACTCCAGGTATGTTTGTAATGAGGAAACATTGTAACACAGAGCAGAAACATTGCATAATATGTGCCCTTTAACATATATGTAGTTACATACAGTATGAAATGAAGTGTTTTTTAGGAAATAACAGTTTTGATGATGCTTTTAATAAAAACAGTGAACTGGTAATGTACTGTTTGCAAAAGTAATGGTACTAGTAGTTATCATGTGTAACAGTGCCAGTTACCAACAAAGCGGAAAAACCTTCAAATAAAAACAAAATAAATTATAGTTTTAAGTATAAAGCCATTTTAAACATATGACATCATCTTTCTGAGCATTTCTGAGTCCAGCCCTGGGAACAAAAAGGTGCTTATGGAGCAAAACAATCTAACAGATAAGAACTGGCCAAACAGCTACAGCCCTTTGTCGTGAATACATCAGTGAAACCACTAACAGTCTGTCAAAGTTAGTGTCTTTTCTTTGGGGGAAATCTACTCACCATGAAGTATCGGACAGTGGTTATGTATGTAGAGATTGGCTGTTTTGTGAGCTGTTTATGTGGATGGATACTGGTCTGCTCCACTCTCCCCACAGAATACTGGACTTTCTCTGAAGTAGGTAGCATTGTCTTGACCACAGCCAACTATTACTCTAACTTGTGGAGGGATTGTGTATCTGACACTACTGGGGTCTCAGACTGCAAGGAATACCCCTCCATGTTGGCTCTGCCTGGTAAGACTTAAACATATATAAGAAAATATAACATCACAAATTTAAATTACTGTAATTATTTATGTAATGTATTTTTTCCTAGTGTTCTTACATGCATGCAGAGCTCTGGCTGTGTGTGCAGTAATCACAGGCTTCTTTGGTGGAGTCCTCACTCTCATTGGGATGAAATGCACGAAAATAGGAGGATCAGAGATTGTTAATGCAAGAGTCACCTTTGCTGGAGCACTCACCTACTTAGCTTCAGGTAGAAATAATAATAATAATGAATTAAGTAAGTAAGTAATGTAACAGTTAATGACAAGTATAATAAAAGTGTGTTTTCTTGTAGGATTCTGTGGAATGATAACCTATTCCTGGTGGGCCCATAAAGTTATTAGTGAGTTTGTGGATCCAAATTTCAGGGCTCAAAAGTAAGTGAAAGTTTAAAGGTCTAACTGCGTAACATTTCAAGTGGTTGGTCTGTCAGCTGCTTGTCTCCATGGAATTGTTATTGCTTTCTCTAGAATGTTCCAGTACAGTATAGATCTATGACAAGGGTGACAAGCAGGTTACAGTTTTGAGCAATAGAAACACCTGTAATGATAGATATGTTAATGTCATACCATGGAACATTCCAGATAAAGCAATAACATCTCCATGGAGGCAAGTAGGTAGCAGAGTCTCTACCAGAAAAGTGGCACAGTGGGCCTTTAAGTGTGTTTTACAGAAAATAAGAAATACTGTTATATATTTATATACTTCTAGATTTGAGCTTGGTGCTGCTGTTTTTGTTGGATGGGGAGGCTCAATTCTGCTCATTTGTGGGGGAATTGTACAAGGATACTTCTCAGGGAAAGAAAGCGTGCCATCAAGGTAAAATGTCAAACATTTGATACTGAAACAATACAGATCCTAAATATTTTGCATAATTATCAGTTCCACAGACAGACGCAGAGTGTATGGGACTTATGTGACCAGCCGCAGCAGGCGCACCTACATGGCTCCTGCCTCCAGAGTAACCCTGGTCCCACCTCTGTTCTACGAAGGGAGAAAGAGCAGAACAAGAGGGACAAGATCTGCAAAAACCATCAACACATACAACCGAGACACTTTTGTTTAAGGGTATTGTTAAAAAAAATACATACAATACTTACACAGATAAATATAATACACACACACATGCATTCACATTTTGACAAGAACTCTTTTGAGAATACATTGTAATGAAAAACTTTTATTGTTCTGTATAAATACTTTCTATACATTTTTTTGTTAAAAACTTACAAAATATATTGTACAAAACACTGGTAACATAGTAATAAATGCGTCTTTACTAAAAAACAACTCATCTGTGACCTTTGAATTTACGTTAATAATAAAACAGTTCATAGGCGTACAACATTGGCACAAGGTATTCCTACATTAGAATAGTGCAATCTAGTCAAACAAAGGTATGTTATTTCCTTATTTCATAAAGATATTTTTAACAGTGTAATTCCCTTGAAATTGAAATATTGTCTCCAGTATATTGCTATTTGGTGTGTGTAGAGGAGTTGTAGCGGTGCTGGCTGAGGTTCATGGTTTTGCCAGTGTTGTGCAAGTTCACACTTTTCATGAACTAGTTCAAAGTTCAGTTCACACTTGTTCAAAGTGAATAGTTCACGTTCATAGTTCACAATTTAAATTTTGAACTAGTTCAAAGTTCAGTTCATTTTATATTTAGATGAGATCTGTAAATGAAAGGCTGCATTTATTTTTCAAACTGACTTCTAGTTTACAACAACTTTACAAGATACACTGTTGGACAAGTGACTTTAAAACTGTAATGTGTTATTTATGACTTGTTACTGTCATTTCAAAGTCATTTGTTACATTACAATATTACTGTATTTAAAATGTAAAACATTACACGACTATTGCAGCACTTTTAATTTACTCTCACCAAAAGAACTGTTAAGATGCTGAACCTTTGCGCCGTATATGGACTGAACCAGGACTGAACCAGACTAAACCAGGACTAAACCAGGTCTAAACTAGGACTAAACCAGGTCTAAACCAGGACTAAACCAGAACTGAACCAGGTCTAAACCAGGACTGAACCAGGACTGAACCAGAACTGAACCAGGTCCAAACCAGGACTAAACCAGGTCTAAACCAGGACTAAACCAGGTCTATACCAGAACTGAACCAGGACTAAACCAGAACTGAACCAGGTCTAAACCAGGACAAAACCAGGTCTAAACCAGGACTGAACCAGGACTAAACCAGGACTGAACCAGGACTGAACCAGGACTAAACCAGGACTAAACCAGGACTAAACCAAGACTAAACCAGGACCAAACCAGGACTAATCCTGGACTAGAACTTGGAATCTAGGACCGCCCCTGAGAGAACCCCGAGTGCGATCGGGCGTCAGCTGCGTTTATCTCGGTGGAGCGCGGACTTCTGCGTCTGTCCTTTCGCTCAGGATCACGGTCTACGCGGGCGCACCTCCGGCGTTTCACCGCTGCTGATATCGCGGTGATTTTAGCAAATTTGTATGAAGAAAAACGAAAAACCCACCGTTTCAATCCAGGTTAGAAAAGCATTGTGACGCGCGTTACTGACATATGTACCAAGTAAAATAATACGCGCGCGGAGCAGCACGTCCTGTGCGTGTAGATTTCAGAAAATAGGATCCATCCTATTTTTTGACGCTCTACACGAGCGTCCCCGTCAAAATACACAGAGAGCATGTATTTATTGTTGTATTTGTGCATTTACCATCAGCACATTGTGCTCCCTGGGCAGTTGTGTATCATGTGAAAGAGCCCAGATCCACATAGACTGTTAATTAGTGCCTTGCGTTTGCCGTGGTCAGCCTGTACAGAACGCAGCTAAACGCGCCCAGTCAAGTTTGATTGACTTCCCATTGAGAGACACAAGAGCCCGTACGTTCCGCTAAAGCTGCCGGTGGAGTCGCCTTCGCGTTGACACGCGGCTGTGGTTTCGCGAGGTGAAGTGCGAGCAGATCTTCACTCGTCAAATTCCGACGTTTAACTGAACCCCAACAGTGACGTACGTCGTTCATCACACATAATTTGAACAAATTCACGTTCAAGTTATTTATTTACAAAAGTGTTGCGTTCAGTTCAAAGTTCACTGAACTCGTTCATGCACAACACTGGGTTTTGCATATGGCCTTCGTAATATTTTCTATTTAATTATTGCTAAAGTCATCATCACTGGCATCACTAATGGAGTAAATGCTGCTCTTCAAAGTGCTTCCTGTACTGGCTTCAGTCAAACCTTTAAAACAAAAGTCAAAGTTAAAATGACACTTAATTATACTGAAACATATTTGTGGTATATATCAAGCCCTAAGACTACTGACTTGACTTGGGTCCCTTTCCGGTGGACGTACCCCACACACTGGTGCTGGCTGAGTCCAGGCTCTTCCTCAGTGGTACAGAGCCATGGACAGGTTTAGACACTCTCTCCTCTAAAGACGAGACCCACTCATTGCTCTCTTCTAGATCTGTGCACTGCCACAAACAAGCAGGACATTAGCATTTTCAATATTTATTTAAACTATGCACAATTTTATCATTATATTTAATTTTGAACTCAATTAATTTACTTAATCATAAAAGGTCTTACTGAGAGTTCTTGGACTTCATCTTTCCTCTCAGGAAAAATGCTAATGCCCCCTGCTGGTTTCTTGCCCAGCCTGTCTGTAAACTGCTTTTCAATTTTTTTGCCCATTTCACTGATTTTGTTCTCTGAAAAAAAAGAAAAAAACAAAAGATTAAACCATACAATTGTTGTTAATTAATTTACAGAATACAATTGTTTGTATTACCTTTCCCAAAGCTCTTCCTCTCCACATTCCCATTCTGGTCTTTGAAGCTCTGAAGCCCTTTAGGATCGATCTCCTGGAGCTCGCTAACTTCGGACCACGTTTCCTCATCTTCACTGTCTATCTTCATCACCGTTGTCTTGGTAACTTCTGTGGTCAGCCCTCTAGTAGGCAGGCTGCTGACTGAGGTGACTGAGGCCTGTTTGGTTAGAACTGGAGTGGTTCTGTTCTGGACCACACTGGATTTTTTCCTCTGGTCCAATTGAAGCTCTTCCTCGGCATCTGTCTCTTCTTCTTCAGATTCTTCGTCTGAGCTGAAAGGAGAGGTCCTTGAGAGTTACACAAAGATTGTTCAAAATAATTAAGGACTTTAAGCCAATGTATGCTACCTTGTCAGAAATGCTATAAAATAAATGATGAAGTAAAAATGTATAGCACTATCAACATAATCAACTCAAAATCAAAACCTGTTGACCAAACAATAATTTAGTGAATAGGTCTATGTAGGTCTTTACATGGAAGGGTATCTTCTCAACGGGGTCTTGTCCTTGGGGGTGGAGGTTTTTGGTAGTGACACAGACTTAGATCTCGGGGCGGGCTGTGGGGTTTTGGATAGCCTCTCTGAAGAAACAGACATCACATTTGTTGCTTTGGAAGGCAGGCTATTGGAACGAGGATAGATCTGTAACACTACACAAACACATGCTCATTAAATACACTGAGAATGACAAAGCATGGTCCACATACCAGATTGTGAAAGCATGAGTGATTTCTAATACCTTGCATTGGCTGTTTGTTTCTGTGATCGTGGCTCTTCTTTGGGCATCCCAGTTTGTTGTCTACAGTATCGCTAATTTCCTGCCAATAAGACCAGTAATCAGGCTGCTCTTTCAATTTCCTCTCTCGCTCCGCATGCACCTTGACAAGAATAGACTCCATCTCTTTGGTCTTCAGTCCAGTACGATTCTGAGAAGAGAAACAGATGAAATATTAAATCTAAAACTCAAACAAATGTATTCTATTTCCAATAACTATGAAGCTTAACAATGGGTAAATCAAAGTTTACTAAAATATTTTTAAAGCCAAAACTGACTTTTCAAATAATAGCATAACATTAATTTTCTAAATGCTTGCTTCTGTATTGCTATGTGTCCTCCAGCAGATGGCATCATATGCACTTGGTGTATAGGGCTCAACAGTGACCGTTCATTCCAGTTTCGGAGGTAGGTTATCCATTCATTTTTCCCATAGACTTTATGAAAAATTCAAATATTAAGAGTACAAAGACATTGCAGAGGCTAAGCAGCTACGTGATAGCTAATATCCGTAATGTTGTTGTTTTAAGTCTCAAAATGCCTTTTAAAAATGCTAAATTATGCAAAATGTTTTAATAACTTTGAGGTTTATAAAGTTTCAGAAACAGATTAAAAATTAAAAAAAAAATTCCCAGAAAATCTATGATCTATGAAAAATTTGAAAAGTTTAGTTTCAGAACTGCCAGAACAGTATGTTTAAATGTATAATTGATAATATTGGCTAATGAAAATGTGTATTAGTATGACTGTACTCACAGGTTTGACTCCATAGCTCTCGAGCTTTGTAATGACAGATTTCTCCAGCTCTGGCCTCATCTCTCTCCTGAGGTTGGGGTTTCTTCTTAGAGCACTGATGGCGGTCCGCTTTTTCTTCTCTGGTGCTGGCTCTGGTTTTCTCTCCACTGGCTTTGCTTCAGACACACTGCTGGACTCTGGAAAGTAGCAGGACACTGTTAGTGTGTGTTTACAATGTCGTACTGAAATATAAAGCAGCGTGATACAAGCGCTGCATGCCAAGATAAATGAAGAGATTTAAGGTTGAGTGGGGAAGCCAGACGAGAATGCCTCCATGCAAGTGTGCGCCATCAAGGCACAAAGATGTCACTCTAAATAATGACTCTGAACTCTGAACTATTGGCACTGCTGTAAGAGATTATTATCCAGTTTAAAGGGCCCATATTACACTACTTTCTGATCAGTCTTATATTGTTGTTTCCTCATTGCAAACTGCCTGAAGTTATGTTTTGTTTCATTCACACATGGGACAGTGTTCCACTGTATTTTTAAACTTCATACATCTTCACTAGCATCATCTGGAATTGCCAATCTCTACTGAATTAAAGGCAAAAGGTAGCTGTTAACTTGAGAAGTAATACTTCATGACATCACAAGGTGCAGATGGATGGATGGATGGATAAGGGGTTAGTGAAACGTGTGAATAAAACAAAACTAAACTCCAGGTATTTTTCTGAGGAGGTAACAGCATTATAATATGGTTTAATGCTCACAAGGATCTTTAAGAGGGATGAGGTCATCTTAATGCCTTTGCGATCAACATACTAAAGTGATTTAAGATGGTTTAAGACTAAACTCCTGATGAAATGACCTTTAAGGACAGACTGATACATTCATGCAGACAGCATGCACTCAGGCGGCTCTGCTGCATCTATTTTACCTCTGTCCTCTTCTGACAGCTCCTGTATAGGATCCAGCATAAGAGCAGAGGGGGGCTCCTCTTTATGGACAGCACAGGTCAGAGGTCATTATATATGTCAGATAAATGAAGCGAGACAGTAAGCATGCTAGACCTGATATGATTTTTCTTTATAAACATAATGCTATGACTGTGCATTTTCAAAAAGGAAAATAAGCTCTGTCTTTGTAAAGAATATTACTTACCAAGAACAACTCTCTTTTGTTTAAGCTCTGGTGCTGCAGATGTGTGTAGAACTGATGAAAAGAATAAATATGTTTTATATTTTTATTTTAAATTTGAAAATAAACAAAAAGTAAACTTCTTTAAATTTACCTTGTGTTTCAACAACTTTGGCTGGTGGGCTAGACGCCATCTTCTTTATCTGTAAAACAAACCAAATACTCAGCAAAATTTCTTATAAATTGAGCTTACAGCGTCACCTCTTTTGAATGTACAGTATGGTGTCTTTAAACATTGTATGCAGCTAATAAAGGAAATCCTGAACAAGGCCTGACCCTGTGGTGTGTTTCCTGTCGGCGTAAATGGCTGTGTGATACTGTGAATGAGGACTGACCTGCTCCTTCTGGTTCTTGATGATTTGTTCCTTCTCCAGCAGTTTTCGGCCCCACTCCTGCTTGAGCTTCTGGCTGTGCTCCTGTTGCTCTGACACCACAATCTGCATTCTGTTGAGCTCGTTCAGTAACTAACCCACAGAGAAAGACAGATTATTCTGTTATGATATATAAGAAAATTATAAATAAAAGTCAAAGATGAGCAAAAACATACCTGATTTTTCTCTGCTTCATGCTGATCCTTCATATCCTGCCATCTAGATTCAAACTTTTTGTCCTAAAACACAACATTTTTAGGGTATTTGAGGGTCTTATCTAATTTACTTTTATTTACATTTTGTGCAAGTAATTTTTAGTTAGAGTCACCTGCTTCTTGAGTTGCTGTTCAAGTTTATGTATCGCTTGTTTCTGCATTTCCTTATAGTTGTCCAAGTCTTTTTCTGGTTCCATTTGCACAGGACTGGACTTTCCTGGTTTTGTTGATAGCTGCTGATTTGCTTCCTAATAATTGTTATTAGATAGATTAATGCCTTACTATATAACATTACACATGGAGGGTAAAGGTTACATCAAACTGTGCGTACATTAAGAGCTTGAATATTCCGAGTGTACAGAAATTCCATCTCCCGCCGTATACCGTCTCTACAACCCTCAATCTTTTTGTCCATTCGAGCCATCTCCTCTGCCTTAAAACGATCCAGCTCCCTTGTTAGGTCTCTGTGCAAAGACTCCTGCTCTTTTTCCTGAACCAAAAAGGTAACATGATTTAACATATAAGCTTTACCTATTTATATATACATGAATTGGAATTAACTTGTACCTGGGCTATTTTGGCTTGTAGGGTCAATTGCTGCTGAACAATCTCCTCCTTTAAAGCAGTAATCTCTGATTTGAGGCTGTCGATCTCTGACTTCCTTTCACCATCTGACAGCAATTCTGAGAAATACAAGTACCGGTATTACAATTAATTAACAACAGACAGATGAAAATTTAATGAAGCATTTTATTTAACTTACTGGCATCATACTCCTCTGGATGGCGTCTCTGCATATGATTTTGGAGAAAAGTAGCATTTAGAAAGGATTTTTCACAATGCAGACACTAGAAAAACAAACAGAAAAAACAAAAACAAAGAATAAGTCTGTTAATATTACACTGTTAAAAGCACAAAAAGCCTTAGTTAAGTGGTGTCTCCATAAACATAAAATCAACAATGATCTACTTTATAGAAGCTGGTAATCAGAAAGCAAATCTAATTCTGAATGAGTCTTCAAACATAGAGGGTTATGGATTTGAAAGCATGGCATCATATCCAAACTCTAGACAGCACAAGTAATGCTGCTCTACTCCCTTAGGCAGGAGACGCTACACTCACACGCTCTCCCCGCCATAAACACACACACACATCACACGCTACATTTAACTCTACAGCTCAAACGCTGTGACTTCATTCAATGTTAATCGGGCTGATAGTGATATCTTGTCGCACCATATGCCAAGGATTTAAGTATAAACAACAGTTTCAAATTGAGAAGCCTGATGCTAAATCAAATAAAATATACTAAGGCCTCTTGGAGGTGAAAGTAGAGCTAATATATTTACTCAGGGCAAACAGCACAGGTCTTAAGAGGACACATGGCTTCTCTATCAATTATTGAGCCACTTGTGTTAGCCGAGCTGCTAGCACACACCTAGCAACCACATGCTGTCAAGACACACTACATAAGTTGCCCTGGTAACTGCTTGGCTAGGTTAGATGTCAAAGTCTACATCAAGATGACAGCAGGGGTTATTAAAGAAATTAGATTTTTTTTTTAAACTAAACAATAATCACATACAAAAACAATAAGATGCCACTCCAGTTGGAGTTTTGTCATGTTTTTATAAGTGGATTTTACAAATAATTGTAACCTAATGACACCATCTGCTCTGCCCCTTTTAATCCTTAACCTCAAGTTCAAAGCTTATTAAAGCCATGCCAACAACATAACATGAATGTGTACAGTTTACTGTGATGTTTCTCATAGATATTACACATGGAAATTTTCATAAAATAAAACTAAAATAAAACCTGTAATAATAACACAAACAAATATATTTGCTCTGAATTCAAAAAGGATACATTTTGCTTTGGAATAAGGTTGTGACATTTTAGTTCCAAGCTGCACAAAGCAAGCTATGAATATATCAATAGAACAATGACAGAGGCATGGGGGGAGGAGACAGGCGAAGGAGGGGGAGAGCTGTCACCGTGCTACACACATGTTAAATGTAAATGAATTCAGATGGCAATTGTATTAAATGAAATACCTTGTGGCTGTTGACGATGCTTGGTGCAAGTATCCTCTGCTGTGTGCGAATGACCTTCTTTCTCTGTTTTAGCTCTTCATTTAATGTCTTTATCTGTTCTTCTTTCTCCTTTTGCTGAGCCAGCAGCTGTAAACGGTCCTTACCAGCGACCTCAAGCCTTTCCTCCAATGCATGCATTTCCACTGTCAATAACTCCTGGCAGTGCAGCAGGTACTCAACGGTGAGCTGGGCCAGGCGAAAGAGCTTGATCAGAGCAGGGTCTACTGGACTCTGACATCGCGGACAGCGCTCATCATCCAAGCTGCAGTACGTCACCGCGTTGATGTAGTCCTGAAGGACCGCCACATCCATCTGACTGACCACCGCATCAATGTCCACAGCATTTATTCGTCTCCAGTCCACGCTCTCCCTCCGCGGCTGAAACCTAAAGAGGGGAGCCGTGGAAATGCCACTGGAAGGAGTCATACCTGGTGCACAATGACCATTCACAGACTGCTGGCTGAACGGAGAATTAAGAAGGGAAGGAATCCCAGCTGAAGAATGGGCCCCCTGGTTGTCACGGTTGTAAGGGTAATAGAAGCCACCTTGAAATGGCTGAAATGAAATGAGAAAGAGAAAATGCTAATTACACCTCCAACCTCATCATGCAGCCTTGAACAGCAAATACAAAGGAGAAGCAGAGCTAGATTCCACCACTGCAGTCGCTATCTACCTAACACGCAGGTGCCCATACACAGCCGCGTTTTCCTTACCATCGTCGGCTGATGTTTTACGCCTCTACCGACCACAGGACACGGAGCAGCCGTCGTCTCTCTCCGGTTCCGCCCCCTTGCCGCTCACAACGCCGCCGTTACTATGGAGACACACTCGAGCGTCCCTGGGGAGAAAATGTTACCAAAACATGGGTAGCATTAGGACATGTTTCCCCCACTGTACCTGAAATACAGAGTCCATGAGGGATTTGGGAATACCTTTAAGTCAGCGATTAAAGCACACAAACGCATTATTAGTTTTGACAGGGAAAAAAACTATAAAATTGCTGCGTTGTTAGCTACAAACAAAGGTTCAACTACCTAGTTACGTTGTTAACTTTTAAAACTAGCCTATTTTACGTGAATCTTAGGGAATCAAATTACCGAAAACAATCGTTGAGGGAGACTTTTTTTAATGATTCTTCTTGACCTTAACAAAGCCAACCAAACGTGCATGAACATGTCCAGGCCCATTTCATCCCTCTTAAATTACAAAGTAAGCACATTTTTTTCATTTCGCGTTAACAAAAATAATCCAAAGTTAGCGTCCTACCTTTTGTGACCTCTATTTCCACATAACGCATAATAATACACATTAAAGCCGCGCGCGGCGATGGTGGCCCTCGCCCCGGCGCGGGCCAATAATAATAAACAAACAAACGTAAGAAACCGACGAAAAACAATACCCCTCGCCCCTAACTTTGTTAGTGGCGAGGGCCAATCATGGAAAATCTTTGTTAAACCACTTCTTGTGCAAAGTTCATATGAAACACAAACATTTTAATCCTCAAAACAGCGAAAATGTCAAACGAGTTTCCTTCCACTAAACAAACAACGAAACTGTAGCTGTAACAAAATCATTTAGTAAAATAAACCAAAAATACTCTTGGTGATATATCGATAGAGCAGCCCACAATATCGATACTGTGTCATCACATTAAACGATACGATATATCGATATTTCAATATTTTTGCACACCCCTCTACTCTTTATCACACGAAAACCACAGTTCTTTAGTTTAAGGTCATGGTTTAAGGTCGAGTATATTTCCTCTGTTATTTCTGGCCATTTTTGTTTTATAATTGAGTTGTTTTGTAAGTGTTGCTGTACTTACTGTTACGCAGATAAAAAGTGCGACCTACTCTGTGAAATCTACTCTGTAAAGTCTCCTCTGTGAAGTCTACTGTTTGAAATCTTTGTACGATTTGCTCTGTGTCAAGCTCAGCTAAATGTGCCTTTTCCGTTAAGCGATATGTGATTTTTGATTTGTGATTTGCGATTTGCCTACTCTTATAATCTCCCCGAGGCCAAACAAAGCTTTGAGTTAAAGCCCACAAAGCTTTGAAGTTTAGCTTTGAGTTCCGGAGTTTCCATGGTAACAAGGCTTTATGGAACTTTACATGTATGATGTCATCGGCGCCGTGAACCTGATGGAACTGGGAGGTTTTCAGGTTCTAGAATGTGATGATGTCATACTCCCAGACGGGGCAAGAGCCACGTTTCCCTGTTGACTGAGGCTGAGTGTTGTTAAGAAGTCACTGATATGAGACAAACCTCGATACAGTGCGCTTTCGATTCGATACGGTTCAGTAAAAAATAAAGGCTAAATCATGGAAAATCTTTGTTAAACCACTTCTTGTGCAAAGTTCATATGAAACACAAACATTTTAATCCTCAAAATAGCGAAAATGTCAAATGAGTTTCCTTCCACTAAACAAACAACGAAACTGTAGCTGTAACAAAATCATTTAGTAAAATAAACCAAAAATACTCTTGGTGATATATCGATAGAGCAGCCCACAATATCGATACTGTGTCATCACATTAAACGATACAATATATCGATATTTCAATATTTTTGCACACCCCTCTACTCTTTATCACACGAAGACCACAGTTCTTTAGTTTAAGGTCATGGTTTAAGGTCGAGTATATTTCCTCTGTTATTTCTGGCCATTTTTGTTTTATAATTGAGTTGTTTTGTAAGTGTTGCTGTACTTACTGTTACGCAGATAAAAAGTGCGACCTACCCTGTGAAATCTACTCTGTAAAGTCTCCTCTGTGAAGTCTACTGTTTGAAATCTTTGTACGATTTGCTCTGTGTCAAGCTCAGCTAAATGTGCCTTTTCCGTTAAGCGATTTGTGATTTTTGATTTGTGATTTGCGATTTGCCTACTCTTATAATCTCCCCGAGGCCAAACAAAGCTTTGAGTTAAAGCCCACAAAGCTTTGAAGTTTAGCTTTGAGTTCCGGAGTTTCCATGGTAACAAGGCTTTATGGAACTTTACATGTATGATGTCATCGGCGCCGTGAACCTGATGGAACTGGGAGGTTTTCAGGTTCTAGAATGTGATGATGTCATACTCCCAGACGGGGCAAGAGCCACGTTTCCCTGTTGACTGAGGCCGAGTGTTGTTAAGAAGTCACTGATATGAGACAAACCTCGATACAGTGCGCTTTCGATTCGATACGGTTCAGTAAAGTCGTCGATGTTTAGGCCCTCAAAATCGCGATCGTTTGCAAGGAAAAATAATAATAAAAGAGCGGAAGAAACCGAGCGAAAACAATACCCCTCGCCCCTAACTTTGTTAGTGGCGAGGGGTACATAAGAATCCAAAGAAACTACACTAAAAATGAGTTTGCAATAAAAATCACAAATGTTACATTATAAACGCATTATATTGGTTTGAAAGTTGCTATAAAACTTACCTGAAAGGATGTGTTCATGGTTTTAAAAAGTTTCTAAAAACAGGACCCCGGGCGGTTTGAGGGTGACGTCGCAGGTCTCCACATTCCTAAATCCGAGCTCAAAAGAAACACGTCAATACCACGTGATCGGAACATACACTTCCGGTAAATGATTTCAAATTAAAATAGTCCCCAGGAAATAAACGTTAGTATTTAAAAAAAAACTTCACAAATTGAGCTAGTTCATATCACGTGTGTCAATTTTTAATCCTGTGTATTATGTAAAATACAAAAAATTGGTAAAACGAACACGTTTGTAATATTTAATCTCGTTGGGCTTTTATTTTCTGACAAAACCATTTCTAGATCCGGCGTTATTGTCGAGCGCTTGGTGTCAGGTTGCAGGATAAAGGGGGAAGGGAGAAGATTGTGGGGCTTTGAAAAGGGGGTGTCTAAAACAGCGGGTAGGCAGTTCTTGTAAGCCGCATAAAGAAGCCATGCAAACAAGATCAACTTATTTTGTTGGAGATTGTTGTTGAATCGTGAATGTAGAATGCCTTTTCATAATCTTTTAGACTATGGAATTGTTTTTAAATAACCTACATTCATGCAAGATCAAGCAGTGGTAAAATGTTATATATTGTATTCAGGCTGTAGTAGCATATTACTAAGACTCTGTTTGAAATACCTAGGGAACGAGAAAATTAGCTGTGATTTGAGTGAGCTTTAGAGTTTACACTAATTTTGGCCAGCAGATGTCAGCAGAGATCGTAGCTCGGCGCAGCTGTTCCCTCCCTTGCTTCACCTCCCTCGGATCTATAAAAAAAAAAAAAAAAAAAAAAAACACCCTCCTTTCTCTCTGTCCGGGAAAATGCTGCTTACCGCTGTTGTGATGGAGAGGAGCTGCAGGAGGCGGCAGAGTCCCTTTTTAAACGGATGCACAGCTCAGCAGGGGTGGATGCACCTCACTTACACACACCTACAAACATGTACAGAATTTGTACTCAAAAGTTAGACAAATAAATGTAACAAATAAATGTCATTCTGCTTGTTTCAATTGAGTTCTTTAAAAGCACAAAACTAAAAAAAGTGATTATTTTGAGATCATTAGAGTTGGTAGTGCAATAAAATAAAGTGAAGGGGGATGAGAGCCTGTTTTAACACCACACATGCTGTCAAGACAACAAGCTGCATGGGCACGTCCCAGCGTGTTGAACTCTGAGGCAAAGTCCCAGTGCTATAAGAGGCTGACTGTGTGCCATTTTCCCTGGTCAGTCCCCAGACACCCCAGTCGACGCTTGATAAATAGAGATTTTAATTCTTGTGGACAGGGCCTGTGACTGTCAGTGTAGCCCGGGGGCAGAATCTTCTCTCAGGCGGTGTCCGGTAAAGACACCCTGCTCCTATCAGCAGCATCACAATGAGGGGAACAAGTTCAGCTGTAGGACAACAGATTTAGGTATATAGACAATAGGGTTGTTAAAAGTATCACAAATCAGATACTAATTGACAATAAAACTAGTACTGAAACTAGATAACAAGTACTGATAATAAAAAAGTCACTCACAGGACAGAAACTAACAGAAATTAACTCTCTATAAATCCATAATTCTCTCTCCTCATTGCATAATTGTTAATATCACCACTTGACGAAATGCCAAAGAAGCCATCACAACTCATTTGTCTGTGCCATTTATCTGCCCTGGTTGAACTCATATTCACACTTTGCAGAGACATCACCCTGGAGTGTTCTACATATATGTGTATTGGTAGAATATTCACCAGTTACTATGGAGACACATTGCACACATTAGCAAATAGATGAATTTGAAAGTTTTTAAATTTTAAGATAGTAGTTGAAAACTCAAGATAAAATACAACATGGATTTAAACAACATATTTCCAGGAGTCTGTGATTAATACGGGTGTTCATGGTCCCAAAAAGGTGAGAGTGACTAACTGAAAAACTGTTAGCTAATGTTATTGGAGAGATACTTGTTTAACAGCACAAATCAGCTCACCTGTTACAGTTCCAGCTGTCAGTTCTTCTGGTCAAATTATGTTAAAATAAAGCTCAAATTAAAATCTAAGATGCCTTTGATAGAACAGTGCCTACAGTTATCATCACACTCCTGGGGAATGTTGATGACATCAGCTGCAAAGTATCAATACTTGAAGCGCACTCCATTATACCGAGTTCCAGTTTCTAAATCTGGTGCACATTTGTGGTGGGTTGGCATCTATTGGCTGGAGTTTCCCACCTCTGCCGATGCTCCTCCTGTTCCCACACTGTAAGCCTGTGGGCCAGAGTTAAGAACAATTTTTTTGTGATAAGTGGGAAAGACATGCGTTACAGAAAAGTGCAGCGTTGCATTAGTCACACGGCAAAAGAAGCTGGTTCTTGTGTGGAGGAAGAGGACCGGACCTCTTGAGATGAGTAAGCACGGCTCTACACTCAATTTACTGCTTGATTTATGAGTTCATTTCCTGCTCCAACTTCTCAGCGGGGGTGAGGTGGTATATCTTCCACAGTATAGGTAGCACTGGCTCCACTTCCTAATCCCCCCTGAGACCCACTCGCGCCACTCCGGGCCCAAGCAAGACTATAAATAATGGCCACCACAGTAACAACAGAGAAAGGAGATGCCTAAACTATCTTTATTCATGAAGGGGGTGCTTATGATCACAGCAATAGGACACTGTGGTGTAAATGCAAAGATACAGGTTTCAAGATCTTCCAAGGAACATAATATTAGAAAGGCCCAACAAGCTTTAAGTTGTTTCCTTTGAGGAAATGAGAGCGCTGGATCATAAACAACTTTGTACGAAGTGCTGGAATCCCGGGTCTCGTGTTAACGTTAACACACCATGTGGGTGTATTGGCAAAGGAAGAGAGCTCACCACTGCACGGCCAACTCCAAGTCCAAACGACAATCTCCAACTGCCCACTGGTTTTCATTTCAGACACTTTGTTGTCTATTTTGAATGAGGCAGCCGTAGGGTCACAAGTGGTGAATCAGGCTTGTGGGAAGGAGAGATGAAAAAGCGTTGCATGGGGAGGGGAGCAGGCGAGAGGCATCCCACTGCTTGCTTTCATTGTCCCCTATGAATGTTGCGCAGGTCAGATCAGGTGCCGCTGCTAAAGAATTATATATAGCAGACAAATAACAGCTTTTGCACTGATTTTTTTCTCATCCTCCTACTGAGCCAAGAGCCCTGTGCACCATCAGGCCAATCAGTCACCACAGCAGCAGCACATCTTTCTTGCGCTAATGGAGATTGAATACATGGTGAGAGTAATGTAAAAGTATAAAAGTTAACATGCACGTCAATCGAACATAGTCTAAAAGGGGACCTAAGCAACAAAATTACTATTCACATCTCAATCTGCATTGCTTTCTCACAATGCAATAGCCATAGACTGTATAAAGAAGTGAAGAAGTGGGCTAAGGAAGTGTGGCGTCACCCATAGCATTCGACTCCAGTCAAATGAAACTCACAAAGCCTAGCAGTTATGGGGCGAATTTGGGGCTGAGTTCCATAAAAGGAACAGGAATCGATATAAAGACAAAATAGCAAAATAAAAACACCAGGATCACGTAGAGTCCGTTAATGTGAACATTTTAAGATCAAAATGAATCTGACAGCAGCAGGAACGGAGAGAGGGGCAACGTTTTTTTCAGTACAAAGTGAATTGAAGTCGATGGAGCTGGAAGCATGCCCAAGCTCACGTTCTATTTGGTAATACCATCTTTACCAGTAAACTGTAATATTAATGACACTGTGGACCTGAGATCCCAATGCATTTTCTTATTCAGCACAATAAAAACATACATTTTGAAAACTGTTAAGGGCCTTTTTTTTATCATAGGCACATACTATTGTATTGTGTGGTACTTGGAAGTACACAGCCCTAGTTTGAGAAAAGTGCTGCTTTGTATTGAATTCCATCACATTTGTGAAAATAGTTTATGTACAATTAAACCCACCTGTTCAGCGGCATTTGAGTACCCACATATGATGGTAAAACAGAGAATGTTTGTATTGGCAAGCTAGTAATTAAATTAAATTACACAAAATTGACTCTCACTGAAAAGCTTGAGCTTTAAGTCATGTTATAATGCTGTTACTTCATTCACATATGTTTGAGTAATCCTTTCTTATTAGTCTGCCTATATTTTCAAAAAATAAAATGCTCTGCTCCACCTTGTGATGTCATTAAGTGGTAGTTTTCAAGTTAACAGCTACCTTGTGCCTTTTGTTCAGTGAAGAGTGACAATTCCAGGGTTGACCAAATTATTCCAGTGAAAGTGTATGGTGTTAAAAACACAATGGAGCACTTACTGTATTGTCATATGACATCACAAGGTGGAATAGAGTGTTTTCTGTTTGAGAAGAAAATATGCAGGTTATAAATGCTTAACATGTGTGAATGAAACAAAACACAAGTGCAGGTATGTTTTTGGTGGAAACAACATTATAACATAGATCAGAAAACAGCGTAATGTGAGCCACTCTGTCAACATCCACCCCATGGTACTGTAGGCATTTCAGTACTAAAGGCTACTTCCAAAATTACTTTCAGTCCATATAGCTGCACTGCAAACTTTAGGTTAATTACAACCCTTGGTGAATGTTTCATTAAGTAGCTTGTAAAACACCAATTATTTCATATATCCTGTGGTCATAGAGCATTTATTCAAAATGGCAGTGAAGAAAACAGCAGTTTTTCAACCTCTTATTTGTGAACAAACAAGCACACAAAGGTGAACAAACATTGGCAGTCACTTAATGGAAGGGATGTTGTAATGATTAAAAATATGGATTTGTCCCAGATTGAAATTCTTTGTGAAAAACACCCCTGAGACAATTAGCGATCAATTAACACAACAGTTACCTGCTCTTTTTTTCCAGACCAAGACAAGCATATCGTCTGGCCCCGAGCTGCAACTGTTCTTGCTATACTCCTTCACCTGGAAAACAGTGATGTGGAAGCAGCTATTAGGAGCAAACTAACACAGAGCGATCTCATTTCTGTCTCACACTCCAATCACAGCAGCAGGCGGATAAAGTAGCACCTTGTTATGACATTAGCATTTAAAGCAGTCATCATTTCTACAACATTGCACTCCTGATTCCTTACCTGCAAGATCTAATTATGCCTCTCCTGGTATTAAGTTACAGGGCAATTAGAGAGCAACATACAGCAGGATGACAAGAAGGGGACTATTATTTGAATTATATGGACTATGATGTTAATAGCAGCTGTCCTGAAAGCAATGATTTGTGTTTAATGACGACGGGCGAGCACTCATATTCAAAGGGGAGCACAAGTGAAAGTGTTTGGTAGCCCTATTAGAGACTAAATGTTACTTTTGACAGTTGGAACAAATGAGAGAGCGAGCCGGAAAGAGGAGAGGAGATAACTGTCGCTCTCTTTGAGCTATGGCAGCCGTCCAATGCACAGCTCCTTTGTATTCTGCGGGAACCTCGTTTTTGTGTCAGCGCGGGACAAGAGAAGCACTTAACGTGACATTTCGAGATGCCCGGCGATTCTCTCTGGAGGCCATGAGGATAGAGAAAAGAACCAATGATGTTATCGCAGACATGTGTTTTAAATGCCAGGAGGGGTGCTTCTCCACAGAGCTTTGGCCACAAAGATAAGAGAATCACCCGGCCTTGAGGAGGCGACACCTCTTGCACCGGTTCTGGGGCTCACGCTAAGCTCACCCTGAAATGGTTTCATCTCTTTTCTATCAGATATGATCTTTTAAGGGCTTACAGAACAATCTTCTTAGCTTGTACATTAGGGCTGCTGTTATCCCAGGAAGAAATCCACACGTACACGGTGCATTTTAAATAGTGGCCAAGAAAAGGGACACTCTGAGCTTTGAGTGGGCGACACAAGCTTTCTGCAAAGTCTCAAATCTTAACCAGATGGTAGTAATGCTCATCTTTACAGTGGATCACAGCCATTTTAATGATTTCTACTCCTCTAAAAATGACAAATCTTCTTTCCATTTTTACCAGACTAAATATCCTCTTTGATAAAGCGCTATCCTGAAGGGACCTCCACAACAAGACAGCATGAATATGTAACAGGTACCAAAAGGTCACCACACTTATGGACAAAGAGATTGAACTAATCAATCACTATTTCACATCGAAATGTGCTCCAATTAAAAGCAAACCTACAGGCCAAGGGATACAATGAGTCACGGTAATTATATTCAAAGAAATATCAACATTTAAATATATGTCTTAAACAAACAAATCCAGGGAATGTGAGCCAGCATATTTTGCAAGTCAAATAACCACAGGCCATCTATCTTACAAATGAGCGAAGCTGTATTTTTCTTCATGCAGGCTATGTACGCAGCCGCACTAAAGCGTTTGATGCGAGGTCTTGTGAGCGTGCCGTTCTCTCTAATAAATCAGCCCGAGAGGTAGAAGTATGAAGATAGAATTGCATAGTGATGCAGGCCTAGTGCAGGAGCAGAGTTTAGGAAACAAGGTTAGCTATTCATCATCTCTCGTCCTCGCCATGTGTCCGCTGTTCTGGGAAAACTTTCACACACTCATTTTTCCATTTGTCTCTAATAGAGCAACTTGTTTGTGCACTTCCTGCCCCTTCCCAAAGTCAGACACCCCAAGCAAAGCATTCCCAGGTCCCTTATGCATCACAATATCAATACAGTCAAACCCGACTTAGAGGCCTGGATGTATTTATTAAAGGACTATTCCCCTGAAGCATTTTGAGGGTAAACAACTGCAACTGTTTGTATTATCATTTCCTAATGATATCTAACAATGTAACGTCTTTCATTTAAAGGTCCAATATTACACAAAATTTACTCTTCTGAGCACCTCCTGTATTACAATGAAGCACTTCCTGTATTACCATATGACATCATAGGGTGGAACAAAGTGTTTACTATTTGAGAGAAGAACTCAGTCTAAATATGCAGGATTTCTGTGTTAAAAATAGCATAACAAAGGCTCTTTAATCATGTAATAATTGCCATTTACAAAATTAACTGGAAAAATGTGATCACTCTGATACTGAAGCAAAGAAAATTTCTCAACTATTTGATTTTATATTTATTTTCCTCATCACTGTATTTTCCATCTCATCACAGCACTTAAATTTGCCAGCTGCTTCTCTACAGAAAGCCTCTCCCTCATCGCTCCACTCACTTACATTCTGTGTTTACTCAAGGAGGAATAATCCATTTGTACATTCCTCGCCATCTTAAGGCTCCCTGAATATTTAAGTCTTTGATGTTACGTAGTCTAATGCAGTTACCTAAGCGGCTTGCCACAACTGTCCTCCTTGAGTTTCTCCAGGCACGCTTTCTCACGCTTTCTTTCTTTTTTTTTTTTTTTACAGCAGTGTGTCGGAGTAGCACCAATAAAGTATGCGTTTGAAGCAACATCCGGGAAAGGTGTTTGCTGGAGATAATGACTTATTTCAAATCCTACTTCAACGCCGCAGCTACCTAAATCTACCTTTTAATTTTCCTAAAAAATTCATAACTACTTAATACTGTGAATTTCACCATGACCCACTGGAGAGAGTGTATATGCAAATTGTGTCTGGACATGAATAATTCAATCCCTATGGCTAGAACAACAAAGAGGCCCCGCTGCCAGGTAGATGCCACTGGTGCAATTTGGATAAAATGGAGGAATAAACAAGACGACAGAGGAGGACTAGCCTGTTTTCAGTGTACATGTGACTGGAATATGTGATGACCAAAGGCGTGCGGCGGGCTTAAGCGGCCACGCTGTAAATTGGCTGTAAAAGTCTAAGTGTTGAGAGTTCTCGGGCAGTGGTCCCAGAGAGTCCCTGAGTCAGCTCTAAAGGCAAGGACGACCTGGCACAGACACGGACCAGCCAGAGGGAGCATTATCTGCCATAATCAGGATAAACCTCACCGGAACCACTGTGCCTGCAAGAACTCTTTAATACAAATGATGGCTCTACAAACAGGTGTTTCATCATGACTTTAAGAAAAGGTTAATGTAACTGAGGGCAGCATAAAAGTTGAATAATTTACTAGTAAGAGCACAGAGAGCAGTTTGGCTACCTTCCCGTTGTAAATGCTTTGAAAATGCCTTTTAGCTGTGTTTTACTGTGTTATAAATGGTCTTGAAAAATATTCTGCAGCATTTGCTAAAATAAACTTTCTTCTTATAGTGTATAAGTGAGCCATTTTAATATTACAGTGCAAACTAGTCAGTCACAGATGTAGCCAGGCCTCACTCTTGCTCTGCTTTAAAGGTCCCATATTATGCAAAATTGACAATTGTGAGCTTTAAGCCATGTAAGAATGTTGTTTCATTCACACATGTTTAAGTAATCCCTTATTATTAGTCTGTCTACATCGCCAAAGATCAAAATGTCATGTAGAGGTAGTTTTCACGTTAACAGCTATCATTTACCTTTTTCAAAAAAGGCAATTCCAGGACCAAAATTATCCAAGTGATTCTATTGATGGTGTATGGAGTTTGAAAACACAGTGGAGTACTCCCTGTATGAGATGACAACACAAGTTGGAACCTTTTGAGAGAAGAACACAGCCTAAATATGCAGGGTTTGTGTGTTAAACGTATGTGAACGAAACAAAACACAATTCCAGGTAGAGAAAATGACATTATAACCTTTAGTAGAGCAAAAGTGATACAGAGAATCATAATGATATGAAATGTAAATATTGAAATGGATTTTGTATAATTTATTTGATTCAGTATTACTTCTGTAAACCAATGTAATGTTAGAAAAGGCATAAGGGAGATAAAAAAGCTGTGTGTACTGTGCAGAATGCAGGAAGATTTACTATATGATTTTTCTCTGATAAATTGCTCTCACATTGGACTTCAGATGTTGCTTTTGAATACTCCTAACCCACAACCTGCTTCATACAAAAGAAGGAAGGAATCTTAATTAAAATGCATTCAGCCTTACTTGAAGCTCACCCTAAACATCCTTCTGTTGCGTCATTAATTTTTGTGTCCTTGGGTTGGTCACTGAGGTTTTTTTCCTGAATAAGAAAGTGTGAAATTCATCAAAAGAACATCAGCAATATACTGATATTTAATCCTTTGGATAAGACAGTCAGAAATGTAAATTATTTAGTTTCACACTTAAATTAACAGCAAAACAGCAATACTTTTGGTAAATTCTGAGAAGTCGCAATTTTTTCCATGAATACAGGAGACTATGGTGCCCCCCCCATAGTCTAAACCCCCCACCCCCACCCCCCCACCCCACCAACCCCATAGTCTAAAAATAAGCTTGTCTAAATTGATGTTGTTGCTCATTGCATTATCATAAACTCATATTTATAAAAGGGACTTCACTGGTCAAAAATAACTGCTTAAAGCTCAAATATAAGCAGTAGGTAAAGATGATACTCCACAAAATGATTAAATTATTCAAATAAAAATGTTTTGTGCCACCATATTCTTAACAAAATCTATGAGAAACACTGAAGTCGCTATATGTTGACATCTCAAGGGCTATTTATTTGAAGTAAAATTTGTCTGAATGAAGACAGTATCAATAGTCATGCATGTGATTTGTTTGGCAGGGAAATTGCACTACTGTTTCTTAACGAATAAGAGAAGCCTAAAAGCGTGACCTTAATATGAGGGTACATGCTACAATAAAGTCTGACAAGTAAAATTATAGTCATTTCAGCTGTGACATTCATTCAGCTGTTTGAATCTACTTCAGTGCAATGTGACACACAGGCCTGGTCCTCAGAAACTATAAACATCCATCAGGGCTCATGGTGCAGACAGGAAGGCTGATTAGAACACCACAGGACACATCACCATCAAGCAAGCTTCAATTACCTGTGAGAAAATGTAGATTGTATCACAGCTTTTCTCTGGGAAGTTACTGGGCCAATGATGGGGATTCTCCGCCTGGTTGCCAAGGAGCCGAGCGCAGTCCAACAGTGCTGCAGTCATCCAAAACAGAGTGGAGAGTCGAGTATCCAGGGCATCCAGGTGAGGACAGAGGACTTCACACATCTACTGGATCCTCAAACACAAGCAGTAACGGAAAAAATAACTGTCAAGACAACATTCTCATTATTATCATGGGAAAATAATCATTAATTCAATGGGCATTTGGGCTGTTAACATAATTATGTAACTAAACTAATTATAATAAAGTTGGAAAATCATCGTTATAATCATTCATTAAAATAAGTAAATGCTTCAAATATTTAAAATTTACAATATTGAGTACTGTATGTGTACAAAAACTGCTTGATTTAAGCAAAACAAACATTTATTTGAACATACTAATTTCTTGGCTTGTACATATAAACTATCAATGGAAAATTTTAGATTTTATTGGTGAATCCTGAAACACATGTGCTAATGTAAAAAATAACTGATGTCCTCATTATTATCATAGAAAAAAATAAATATGATTTAATTGGGCTTTTAGACTGTTAACATGATTAAATGACTAGTAAAACTATAATAAACTTGGATAATCACTGTTATAATCATTCGTTTCAATAAGTAAATGCTTCAGATATTTTGAATTTAACAATATGAACTACTGTATGTGTATAAAACAAAGTGCATATGACAAGTTTGGATGATTCTCACATTTTTACTTAATTTGGTGGGATAATACCTGTTGCAAATATAAATTATAGTTTTATACTAGTCAAAAAACAAAAAGTAGAAAAATATGTTGGAAATTATAGAAAGTAAAGAGATCTATTTCAGAAAGATCCATACTGATTTACACACAAGAAACACAATATTTTAAACATTATTTCAGCAAAGGTGTTTCTTATATTTTCTTTCATCAATTTCTGTGTACATAAGAAGTTATGGAATTCAGAACACAAATTAATTTCTCTAATCTACGCAAATTTTTTTGCTTATATATCTAAACTATGAATGGAAGATTTAAGATGATAATGGTGCATGAATCAGTATAACACCACTCTGACAATGTCTCACCTGTTGTACTAATACCAATAACAACAGGTTGCCAGGCACCACAAACAAATGCAGAAGTATGAGTGAGTCAGCAGACAGCGCATGGAGAAGTGGTATCAGGCTGTGCTCCCAGGCCTGTAATGAGGTGACCACTGGATCCCGGTGGTCAGCTGGCTTCAGTCAGAGGGAATTTGGGCCTACACAGAAGAAAAATGACATGAGAAAAAAAAATATAGACACAAGAACAGCAGCACCTGCCAAGACACTGCTCTCCAGCTGTGTGATTGACTTGAAGCTTAAAATATACTACACAAAGTACAACCTTAGATGTGCCTTTCAAAGCACAGATAAGTCAATCAAAGGACTGAGATCAGCATTACCGGTACTAAAAAGTATCTAAAATGGAAAATTGTGGTGAAATCAGTTAAAGGTTCTATATTATGCAAAATGGATTCTAGTGAGTTAGAATGTTGTTACTTCATCAAAAACATACCTGAAGTTGTGTTTTTTGTTTTTTGTTTTTTTTTCATTCACACACATTTGAGTAATCCTTTATTATTAGCCTACATCAGAGTTCAAAATGCTCTGTTCCACCTTGTAATGTCATGAAGCAGTAGTTTACTTAACAACTACTTTTTACTTTTTGTTCAGTAGAGATGGGGAATTCCAAAGTTGAAATTATCCAAATGATTCTAGTGAAGGTATATGGAGTTTAAAAACACAGTGGAGTATTTCCTGTATTACCACGTGACATCAGAAGGTGGAACAGAGTGCTTACTGTCTGACTGAACATAATTATGCAGAATTTGCGTGTTAAACATGTATGAATGAAACAAAATACGAAACAACATTATATCATGACTGGCTATAACATTTTTGTGATTTTTTTTTTATAGTTGTCAATCTCAAACTCATACTCACACCTACTTCCCATCTGGGGCCTGCACCACAGTTTGAGACCCACAGTATTAGACTGAATACATTTTATTTCCCAGTTGTAAACCAGACAGAAAAACAAACCAAAATTCAAAGTGCTCTGTAAGGTTTCCATTGTGTATTTAGGCTTGTTAGGATGATTAATGCGACTTTGCTTTTCACAAAGTATGAGTTACAATGCTGGTGGCAAGAGGCACATATTTGTATTGATGCCCTGGAGTTTGATATGGCTCCTAGCTAAAAACAGCTTTCACATTTTCCCTTTAATTTTTCTTAATCTTTCCTGCGCAGCACTCCCAGATTTCATTTGGTTCTTTTAATAGCATCTCTGGCTGCTCATTTGCTCGGAATGCCCAGCTATTCTCTGCCCGCCAGGGGGAGGCTACCACTGCAGGAGCTCAAAACTTCTCACCGCCACAACTCTTCACATCATTTCAAAATCAATAGTTAATCCCCATAAATAGCAAAAACATAGCCGCCCAGTCATGCAGGGTTTTGATACACAAAACAAAACCCAAACAGATATAAAATAGAAATCCCCAATCCAATCATAATTTCCAGGAAGCTTGAGTTCCATTATTGGGAGAGCTGTACAGTATATAGCTGCAGTCAGCTGATTCAGCACATCCCAGGGTTATTTCTCATAAGGCTGGTGTAGTGAGCGCCAGGGACCTCGTAAATATCCCCGCTGCACAGCCAGAACAACACAAGTCTTGCTTCAGTGCACAAAACATTAATGCAGATTTTTTTTCCTCGTCCTTCGCCATCAGGGACTATGCTCACTTTTTAATCAGCATGCCATTTGTAGAAAGCAGCGTGTCATATCTGGCTATAAGAGGATGCCTGCAGGTAAAGAGCAGACTGACACAGGATATTAGCATCTCTCAGGCTATCGTCCAACTTGTGTTTGACCTTTAGAAAACCACATGCGCCCTGTCTTAACATAACGGATTCACCTGGGCCCTGGGTGAAGGATGGTGGTCTCCTCTTAGAGACAATGGGAGCGGTAAAACTCCCCCCATACAGATTAAGCCCGTGTCAGAGCCAGGGGCCAAAGAGGGCATGCTTCACAAAGAGGATTGAACAGAATACATACTAGAGTGCACGCGGTTAAATCCCTTGATGGATATTTCTTAGGCAAAATAACAAAAGCTTTTGATCAGTGCAGCTTACACAGAATCCATTACTGCAAGACCAAATGCCTTTAGTGCAAGCCATTGTGAATTTGTAGTTTTTTTCTTAAATATCCTATATTGCGCAAAATTGACTCTAGTGAGCTTTTGGCGATGTTAGAAAGTTGTTCCCTGCTCAAGAAGATCTGTTCAAACAAAAAGATGATTTTACTGTTAAAAACAGTTGACACAATTACCAAAAAAAACCCCCAAAACATTGTGTATATATATATATATATATATATATATATATATATATATATATATATATATATATATATATATATATATATATATATATATATATATTAATATTTATATTTATATTTATATATTTATTTATTTATTTAACTATATCAGGTCAGAAACCATATCAAAAATATCAGGTCAGAAGTTCCACATGTTACAGAACTGTGCCCTGATCAGTGTGTGAATCTATTATACGTCATGTATTCAAGCTTGTCGTAGGAAGGTGATGACGAGCTCGCGAGCATTCCTCCAGCTCGCGCAGGGCCAATTATTGACGTGACACGATCGCGCTGGTATCTGTCCATGGTGCTGAAATGATTCGCCGCGGATTCAACTCTTTACACTTGGCTGGCTGAGCGGCAATCTATCAACCACGTGACAAAACAGTGACATAGATCTAACAGCCCGTAATGCATCATCGAAATTATTGATATCATGCCCAGGACAAGCAAGTGGCCGGAAAAAAATTGCAACTCCGCAAGCTACGAATACAATTCCACTTTTAGCTGTTTTAAAATCTGTAACTAGAATGCACAACGTAGACAATGGTTTTCCAACGGAACGCTCAAATTGCCGGGTGTGTGTGAGAGTGTGTGTATGTGTGTGTGAGAGAGACAGAGAGAAAGAAAGAGAGATTAGAGAGCGAGTTGCGTCACAGAGTCGGTAGCCGGGACAGATGACTGGCGCAGATGTAGAGCCAAAGACGGAGAAATGCAGGCGGAACAAGATTTGTTCCCTTTTCAAAATAAAAGGAGGTCTATACCGGGCTACAACGTGAGATTATGCTTCTTCAATTGTAATGTCCCTCTGGATGTGGATCTTAAAAGATATAGACGGTTTTTGTTACAAAAACTAATTTAGATGTTTGAAGGTTTGGGGTTGATCATATGAATGACTTAGCAGATAAAATGCAAGTGTCTAAGCAGATTAGAACTGACTAGAAGTTAGTCAACTTAATAGTTGTTCAATCATATAAGCTTACACGTATATTTTGTATATGGCCTATTCATTCAAGTCCTATATTCTATTTAAGTGTTTGATTTACGCTGCCATTAGGACCTTGATTTTGTAAGTGTTGCACGGAAGCGGCGGCGGGAGCTCCAGGCACTTGTCGTGGCGCTCCTGGCTCAGATAGTGATCAGCAGTTGACACTGGCAGGACAGCCGAGCGTGCACAGTGCAGGCGCGGGGATGTGCCGCTCCTCTGACGTCCCCAAGGTGTTAGCGCAGTGTAGACGTCTAATTATGTCAAGTATCAGGCATATTTAAATCAGGACATGTGCACAGGAAAGTGACGGCTTTGAGTGACGGGAGAAAGTTTGAGAGCTGCTCTGATGCGGGACGCAGAGTAGAGCCGCGCGGGACCAAAGTTGCAGCGAGGTTTTCAAGTGACAGGATGGTACGAGGAGAGCAGGGGAACCACCGGGACGTGATGTTCATGTTTGTGGCCACGGAGTGACTTAAAGGTTTGCATTATGGAGGAGAAGTTCAATAGACTTCTGTTAGTCCCCATTGCAGCGGTGCTGTTCCTGATGATCGGGTACCAGTACGTGTGCCCTGCGGACAGCAACACCTGCTACTTCCGAGGGGACGAGAAGGGGCTTTTCCAGCGCTACTCCGCTGGCTTTGAGTTTGTTTATTCGGACGAGGCGGACGAGGATCTTCCGTCCAAGATCACCACCAAATTTAACTTTACGGAACGGGACCTGGACAGGCACGTTGACTTCGATATCCGAGGGGACGACGTCATGGTGTTTCTGCACATTCAAAAGACGGGCGGGACCACGTTCGGGCGGCACCTGGTCAAGAACATCCAGCTGGAGCAGCCGTGCGACTGTATGCCCGGCCAGAGGAAGTGCACCTGCCACCGGCCCGGTAAAGCCGAGTCCTGGCTCTTTTCGCGCTTCTCCACGGGCTGGAGCTGTGGGCTACACGCGGACTGGACCGAGCTTACGAGCTGCGTGCCCGTGGTCATGAACAAGAGGGACAAGAAGAACGCGCAGAAGAGCAAAAGGTGATCCAGCCCGTGCATTCACAGTCACGTAGATAAACTCTTGCATGAACACAAATGCGCTTAGATCAAACTGTGGGCGCGTTTGAATGAGACCAAAACTTGGCTTCCATCAGCCACGAATTGGCAAATTAAAGAGTTGGGGGAAATGGTAGGCAATTAAAATAGTATTATCTTATTGGCAGCCCACAACAACTTGATAGCTTCTATAATATCCCTTAATATTCCTCAATAAACAGAAAAGTTAGATTTTTACAAATTTTTTGTTTAAATAACTCAAAATATTTTTGAAGCATATTATATATTATGACTAATAATTTCAAATAAGGTAATTTAATGAATTTGCCACTACTAACAACCATCAGTAGTCAATTGGGCATGTAGATAAAACATAAATAATTAAATTGATGAAGTGATTATTACATGATCTAAAAGCAAAGACACAATCAACACACACCAAAATCTGTGTGACGCTGCTGCATGTTTTATCCACTAAACATAAAAATATATAGGATATGATGTGATCTTTAAATGTGCTGCTTACAACATCTATTTTAATCAATAAGGCAAAGATCATTATTGAATGTGCCTGTGAAATCACCTTCCTCTGGGGCTCACTCACTAAACTCTGGTACTGACTGCCAGCACTGTCAGACCTACTCTTTATTGTGTTAAATACAGACCAATCAGACTCCTTTGATTTCACACCAAACACACATACCTATACATCGCCAGACTGTTACCTTAATCTGCTGTAGGCCTACCTCAATTTCCTTTAATTACAGCTCAGCTTAAGGGGCTAAACCATTTAAGAAGGCCACAGTCCTTTGAGGTGTGGTGCCTGAGTTGAAGCCAATTTGCCTAGTGTTAGGTTCAGGGCTCAAATCTCCATATGTTACAGCCTCTTTGAACACAAGGGGGGGGGGGGGGGGGGGGGGGCACTGCCATTCCTTCAGCTGTATTGTGTGTTAACGTAATGCTCCAAAATAGTATTGGAGATCCGCCTCACAGTCATATCAGTAACACAAAGTGAATTAAGTACACTTAACACTTGTCAGCTCTGTGTTAAAAGACACTGGAAAATACAACTCATTAGTGCTGTGGTGCAAACAAGTCTAACACTATTACTGTTACTTAAAGGTCCACTGTGTAACTTTCCGGGTAGATGGTTGTCTCCATTGAAATGTTGTTTTGCCTGGGATGTTCCATGGTATGACGTTAAACATATCCATCTAGCATTTATTTATTATGGGTGTTTCTGCAAATACATTAATTCCTTCTGTGAATAGCGGTGACTCTCCATAGATCTGAAATGTAATGTAGTGTAGTGCTGTTATCTGCATGTCTCCATTGTGATAGATAGGTTTAATCTATACTGTGGAACATTCTACACAAAGGAAATTCCATTTCCATGGAGACAAGCAGGAGGCAGACCTTCACTAATAATATGTTACACAGTGCACCTTTAAGTGGTTATCAAGGTATGTGGCTCAAAAAATAAACAAATAAAAATGCTGCTATTTCAATAAGACCAGCTTAAAGATTGAAGAAGACTTGGCAGATTTACTGGTGATTTTTTTTTCTCTCAAAAACGCCTTGAAAAACATGCATTCTTACATTGCGTCAGGTCACCTCTTCACAGATCTGAGCTGTAATTTGGCCTTGTGGCGTCTACTGCTTTTCTCCACGGTGAAAGATAAGCTTTATGCCATACTGTGGAATATTCTAGGCAAAACAACATTTGATTACCTGATTTTTTATTTTTTTTGCCACTCTGAAATGTTTTACATGACACCCAATTATTTGAATGGTAAAGTTCCTGTTGCTTGGGGGGAGGTGTTGATTGAGGACACGTGTTTCTACTTGCAGTTCATAAGCACTGAATTAGTACCTGAGTTTCCTTGTCTTCTCACAGCGGCAGTGGCAGCTCCTCCGAAGTGCTCCATTACCACTGCGCCACACTATATGATACAGCACGGAGCGTATTGATAAGCACTTGCTGATAATCGGATACTCCATCGAGTGGTTCAGTCTGAAGCCTTTACACGAGGCCCTTCCACGCCAGGGGCAAAGGTCAACAGCTCCACGTCGCAGCCAATTAGACGTGGACTTGTTCAAGGGCATCAGCTCCATGACATGCGTAGTTAATATGCAGGCATGTCATGATAATTACTGTATAAATACTTAATATTTACATGTGTACAATTTCTTTGCAATAGTGGAGAGATTTTAGACATTTTTCTGCATTGTTATGAGAGATTTGAGCCATAGAGGGTAGAATAAATAACTTTTGTGGCTAATTATTTATTTTATTATTGAAGATCATGCCTATTAATGATACAGTATAATTAAAAATTGGTTTGCTGAGATTTGTGCTGCTTTGTGTTCATTATCATGTATCGCAATATTTCTCTGTAGCAATGTATCATGCTTCAAAATGTGTTATCGTGACAGGCCTACTTATATGTTATCAATAGAAGGCTTGTTGAAATAATTTCTTAATTACTTTATTTGTTTGCATAAAGTTTTTTTTTACTCAGAGGCCTGTCACTACTTTATGACAATGATACAAAGCAAGATAATGCAAGATAATCCTTGTATACCATTTTAGACAGTATCATTAAGAGGTATGAGCTGCAACAAATAAATCACAGAATTAAACAATAAATAGCAACAGAAGTCACTTATTAAAACCTTTTAAAGCTAAAATCTTTTTGTATTAAAACAAAAATACCCAAATTCAAGAAACTGTGCACACGTTTAATTTTGAGATCCAAAGTGTATTGTACCAGCTTTCATATGCCTATTGAACAATAATTTGACATGGCTCTTATTGTGACAGTAGTAGTTACCTCTTTTACACAAGATAAAGTAAGATGGAAATTAAGAGTTTGGAAAGACATTCAGCAATCTTGAAAATTCTAATGACACTAAAGCCAGCAACATGATCAGTAGTAGTAGTAGGTGTGACAATCAATAAATATACCACAAATCAGAGTGCCTCTGCCATCCTTTTTTTCTACTCCACATGATCAGTAGTAATGTTGCAGTCTAAACCTAGAATATTAAGAATGTTGTGTACCTGACCATCAACAAGTAGATTGCTCTTTTATTACATTCAGATTTACTGCTTATAATTAAAGCTGCTTTCAAGCTCATTTATAATTTTAGGATAACTGGTTCAGGGGAACTGGGGGTATTGTCACTAGCCTAACTGACAGATAAACTGTGTCCATGTATCATGATTTGAAATATATTTGTATTTGCTAAAATGTACCCAAAATGAAGCAAACACGCTGTGAGTCACATTCTGTTCCATACCTGTGAAATTGTGAGACGAGTTTATGAGTCATCTCAGCTTCATTTCCCCTGGATGATGTCCAGTCTATTTGGCGTCTATAGACAGCTCGGGCCCATAAGGTTAGCAGGTAACACTGATTGCTGCCCTGGAAATAGATGAACAATTAGGTCTCGTCTGGTGATATGGAAAGAGCTGAGCAGAAGCTGAGTGGAGCCTTGGAAATCTTGTACTTTATATTTGTCTGAATATAGGGCTACACCGTTTAATACCATTTTATATGAATTAAAAATATATATTATTATTTAGAAGATGCACTGTGTTACTTTTTGGTTGGGGGTCATTGCTGTCATGTCATTGCTTTGTCTGGAATGTTCTATGTTTTATGTTTTATGTTTTATAGCTCTAAAATACGCAGAAAAACAGGTATTGTGACTGTGAGCAGAGTCGCCTCTCCACAGATCTGATCTGTAACTTGATCTGGTTTGATCTCCAGACAAAGCAATAGCATCTCAACAACAAACCATTCAAGGGAAGCTCCACCAAAACACAATGCACTTATGTTAAAAATCACATTTTAATGTTTAAATCATCTTTTCAAGGTGTACAGCTACTCCTCTCTGTAAAATCGTGGAAAGAAATTTGACAGATTTTGGAGAAATGATTAGTATCTTTATGTTAAGGAAAATAATACTCAAATCGATTTTATTTGTTTTTAATTAGACAAACTAACAAAATAACACTGAATAGAAAACAGTTATCAATCAATACAAGAGAAAAATGGAATAAATATTGCCTAGCCCAACATGAATGCTGCCTCTTTCTGTTCCTTTGGCCCGTGCCTCCTATACGTGAAGGGCTGTGACGCATATGCAGACGACAGCACAGTAACGAAACTGTAGAGTGTTAGCTTATATGACGTTGGCAATCCTCAGCTTAGTGCAATATTTTTTTTCAGTAAGATGGCTTTTCAAATTTCATCTCTTATCCCTTTGTTCCACTAAGACAAAAAGGGGCCATTCTAGTTTTAGCAATAATTCTATATAATCCAAAGAGCACTGGTGGAGGTACCTGTACTGAGAGATAACCACTGATTAGAAACACTTCTCATCCATCTTTAGGGTATTTTTAAAGCTCTTGTCTAGCGTTTTGTGCGTGAGATTACAAAAGCCAGTCCACCTCACAAAAGTGCATGGATATAGAAGGATGACTCCTGTCTTATACAAGTCACTTATAGCAATGGGAGCAAGGATCAAACATCACAGGAGCGGAAGACGCCCACTCACACCCAGAGGCTACACGCGGCAGGCTGTGGAGTACTTTACACGTGTCTCATCTGTCTTAAAGCGGACATCCACTGAGCTCTGTCTGAATGGCTTTCCCAACACATTCAAACTTCATATCTAGGACTCTGGATGTGTAAATGAGTGGGAGGCGTGGCCATGTATTCTTTCACATTTCACATTGTCATTGTTTGAATCAAGGTCATGACGAGTGTTAAGGTACAGCAGACAGCCTCACCTCATTAACAGACTTTATGATCAGAGGAAGTGTCATGCTTGGTGCCCGCTGCTCCCATTGCTACACAGAAGCTCCATCTGGCTCCTTTAAACACCTCCTAGTCACCTTCAGTTCACCTTTCCCATCACCTCGTTTACCAGTACGTTAAATGTTAACAACTGTCACTGTTTTTGAATAGAAATAACTCTTTACTATTGACGCTTGATTCTAGTGAATAAAGTAGCTGGTAAATAACAAAAACAGTTTCCCCTTGGAGATCAATGTAAAGTCAATTCTGATTCTGAAAAAGGCCTAATGATGTATTAGCAGGGAGACCACAGTCACTGATGCAATATTTGACCAAATGTGACTTCTCTTTTTACATTGGAAGTTTAAAAATGAATCATCATTAAGGATGTTCAGTGCTTGTTATTAATTTGTTTGTTTAAATGATTGTGGGCGGAATCACTTATAACAATTAGACGTTATGTTGTAATTTTGAGAGCTGAAAACCTCTGGACTCAATTAAATGATAATGATAATGACAGAAAAAAAAGGGTTGTTTATAAATGTAATGGTGTCAAGCCAGTGATTAATCAAATACATCAACCAAACAATTGAAGTAATAAATGTTATGTGTGTCCTTCATTAACAAGGAGGAAAAAGTATTTTGGGTGCTGGGAATCCACTAGGCCAAGTTACAGGTCTCATCTGTGGACTGGTGACCCCACTTAGAGTAAGAATGCATGTTTTTCAAGGCAAAAAGATTTAAGGTAATTAAAAAGAAATTAAGATTGCTAAGTAAAATGCCATACTATGTGAACCTTCTAGAAAAATAAAATAATAATAAACCTGTCCCTGGAGACAAGGAGGAAGTGGGCCCTTCTCCAGAAACTTACATAGTGCACTATTAACAAGTGATTAAAATGTAACAGTATCCATCAACTTCTAAACCATGTAATGTAGTGAATACTTGACACTCGCCAGATCACAGTAAGCATAGACCATCAGTGTTGGGAGTAACGCGTTATAAAAGTAACGAATTACAGTAATGCATTGCTTTTTGCTGTAACGCAGTAACGTAAGGCATTACAGGAGAAAAAATAGTAATATTTTACTCGGTACAAATGTGAGTAACGCGCGTTACAATGCTTTTTTAACCTGGATCGAAGTGGTGTGTTTTTCTTCATACAAATTCGCTAAAATCACCGCGATATCAGCAGCGGGGAAACGCCGGAGACGTGGCCGCGTAGACCTTCAGGTAACCGCGGGGAAAGGACCGACACAGAACTCTACGCTGTTTAGACCTGTCTTAGACCTGGGTCAGTTCTGGTTTAGACCTGGTTTACAGTCGTCCGAAGTGCTGTATGTTTGCAAGTTTTCTCCCCGACAAAACCCACAACGTCGACAAAATGTTCTGCACTGACAAAGGCTCCTGCGCTCGCACCCAAAAGGCAGAGGAAGATGCTCACTATCGCACAAAAAGTTGGACTTCTGGACACGCTGAAGGAAGGTAGAAGTTACGTGCTGTAGCAGAGTCTTACACCGGCTCGGGTACCCGCAAATAGTTGCTGAAATCAAGGCCGCGAGCCCGCGGAGCACGGTGTCCATAAAGCGCGATCGGGCGACAGCCGCTCTTACCTCCGTGAGGTGCAGAGCCGCTCCTTTCTCCTGCGGTCACCTTCGAGCCCGTCCCGACAGAGAGTCCTGTTTTACTCCTAGTTCAGTTCTGGTTTAGTCCTGGTTTTGTTCTGGTTTTGCTCTGGTTTAGTTCTGGTTTAGTCCTGTTTTAGTCCTAGTTCAGTTCTGGTTTAGTCCTGGTTTTGTTCTGGTTTAGTTCTGGTTTAGTCCTGTTTTAGTCCTAGTTCAGTCCTGTTTTAGTCCTCCTCTTCAGTCCTGGAATCAGCCCGAGGTTAGTCCTTTTATGGTCCTGGTTCAGTCCTGGTTCAGCTCTGGTTTAGTCCTGGTTTAGACCTGGTTTAGACCTGGTTTAGACCTGGTTTAGTCCTGGTTCAGTCCATATACGGCGCAAAAGTTCAGCATCTTCGCAGTTATTTTGGTGAGAGTAACTTAAAGTAATGCAATAGTAATGTAATGCCTTACATTTTAAATGCAGTAATATTGTAATGTAACGAATTACTTTGAAATGACAGTAATAAGTAATAAATAACGCATTACGTTTTTAAAGTAACTTGCCCAACAGTGTAGACCATACTGGAGATCTTCTAGTTCAAAGATAACTACTCTAACCAGAAATGCTCTTTAGACATCAAAATAACCTAGCACAACAAAATACATTCGGGTTTCTTTCAGGTAATTATTCAAATATGGCAGTTAAAATTGTTATGCAAATCCATTCAGTGACCTCTGGTGGCATGACTATATGGACAGGAAGATATCTCTTTCCACTGAACTCACTGACTGTAGATTAATACAAATTTTAAAGTCTGATTATGACTATGACTATGTTGTTGTGTTTTGTTTGTTTAACACTCAAGGCCTGCATACTTCCACTGAGTTCTTCTCTTAAACTGTAAAACACTGTTCCACTTTGTCTACTGTGTTTTTAAACTCCAAACGCCTTCAGTAGAATTATTTAGATGATTTAAGATCTGGCATTGCCAGTCTCTTCTGAACAAAAGGTAAAAGGTAGCTGTTAACTTGAAAAATATAGCTTCAATGACATCACAAGGTGGAACAGATAATAAGATTTACTCAAACATGTGTGAATGCAACAGAACACAACTCCAGGTTTTTGAGGAGGTGACTAACATGACTAACATGAATTCAAAGCTCACAACAATCAATTTTGTGTAGGATCTTAATTGCAGCATCAACAAACAAAGCAAACAGATCCAGCACATCAGAATGCATAATCTTTTTGGCTGCAGGAAACGGGTTCTCAATATTTCTATTTGAGTAGTGAAGAAGGAGCAGACAGCATCACATCAATCATCCTCTCAGGGCCATAAGGGAAAAGAGTGGACTCAAGTGCTACCGAAACATTGTCTCCTATTGCGTCGGTCCCAGTAGATGAGGGCAGACTGAATTGAACAATTGAATGCAGATCACCACTTGTAAAAGTTTAAAGTCTTGAAAATATGCTCAGGAAATGGAAGAAACATCACTAATTAGCTCCTTGGTCAGACGAGGAGTTGGCATAGCAACCAGTTTCAGTTTTGATAAGAGACATTAGTGGCACAGCTTTAACACATCTTTGTCAAAACGCAGCTGAATTTAGCTCCTATTTAGAAGCAAACCTGTGGCACCATTTGATCACTGCAATTTCAAAGAAAATGAATTGTTTTGAATCTCTTATCTAACATTTATTGCATTAACTTTGGTGGAGTTAACATTCTACCTACTCATTCGCCCTCAGTCTACCTGGCAATTTTCTTCCGACATGACAAAAATGGCTAAGTAATATAGTCTGTTTTGAGTAGTTTTTTAAAGGACCATGAAGGCCAGAGTCTCCTGCAGATCTTTGCTCCCAGCATGTAGCCAGAGCATTCACATCGCAGCAGGTCACAAAATTGCTGTAAGGCCAGACGTCAAAACCGTTTCAATTGCAGAGTTGCCCTAGTCGTCCTCGGCAGCTGCCCCACACTGAGCAGTCAGAGAGTGTAACCTTATTACTGACCTCATTATTTCAGATTAGAGCCAAGAATGCAGGTCGGCCACTACCAATACCAGCCGGGTCTAATTAGCCCACTTCATTCTGGCCACATTTAGGCTTCTCACAGGTTTAAGCTATTAATTTGGCAACGGGACCCTGCTTCTGATGATGATAATGGCACTTTCCCTTCCTAAATATGTTAATCTATGCTAGAGCAGAGGTCTAACAAGGTGCAAGGATTGACAATAAGGTGAAAAAACTATACACCGACTGTTAAACATGTTGAATAGAGCTGGGAATCACAGGGTTCCTCATGAGTCGATATGATACATGGCTCACGATACAATAATATCAATAATCAATATGGATGATTCATCAGCCACAGAGGTGTCTGGTATCTATTATATGAGCACATGCATAGATGTAGAGGGTAATGTCAGGATGGACATTCAGCAAAGAAAGATTATAATATGCATGTCATAGCACTAGCTGTAAAATAGAAATTATTTGTGGAGGGTAGGTTCTAATGAGGACAAAGAACTCAATGTAAAAAGATCTGTGTATGTTTATTCACAAAAAGTGGCCTTAACCTGCAAAGTGTTGTGAGTCATAACTCAATAGACTACTGCTGTGTATTAAGTCTTTGCATTTTTTGCTATACTACTATACGCTTGTACAGTTCTTCTGTTATCTTTTCTTTGCCTGAGCTCTCACATTGAGGTACACCAAGCTGCTGAGTGATGTGCATTGTTGCAGTGAACTGAATACGACATGAGCATTTGATTGTCAAATGATGTGAGTGCTGTTGTAAAAATGTGACCCTGCATAGCTAACAAATCAAAACATGGCCACCGATCTGTAATGTGCGATTGCAAAAACATGGAGAGCAAAGGGAGCTAGAATCTGCTGCTGATTTAGAAGACAGTTTGCATTTCACTCAAGTCCTATTCGTCACTTCTTGTAGGTGGAATTGCAGTACCTGACACTACATTTTTATTTTTGGCTAAAAGGGTGAAAGTACTGGCCCTCCAGGGAGAATGGAGCTAGAGCTTTGACGTTGAGATGTACGCACTAAAATCATATCTGTTGTTTGAATCAGTGAATGAGGGGGCTGGATGATGACCTCACAGATGTATCTTCTGAATGCATGCTGACGATAAACGTGCAGCGCTAATGGCACAACATATGGCAGCATTTGGCAGAAATTAAATTATTACGTACCTGTCCATGTGTGTATTTATGCAACTGTCAGCAGGTCTCATATATAAGTGACCTTATTAACGTTAATCAAGACAGCTCTTATTTACATAAAAAGCTATACAACCAGTGGTAGATTTGTGTAATGATTTCAGGGCCCTGTTTTCTGATATATTAAAGGTCCTATATTACACAAAATTTACTCCTGTGAGGTTTAAGCCATATTAGAGTGTTGTTACCTCTTCAAAGACATACCCGGAGTTGTGCCTTTTTTCATTCATTTGAGTAATCTTGCACTATTAGTTTTCTCCAAAGCTCAAAATGCCCTGTTCCACCTTGTGATGTCATGAAGCTGTAGTTTTCAAGATAATAGCTACTGTTTACCTTTTGTTCAGCAGAGAATGGCAATTCCAGGGTTGAAATCATCCAAATTATTCTAATGATGGTGTACAGACTTTAAAAACCACAGTGGAGCACTGTTTTAACACATGACATCACAGGGTGGAGTGTTTTCTGTTTGAGAGAAGAAAATAAGCAAGGTTTGTTTAAAACTAGGATTTTTTATTTATTTTTTGATGAGGAAACATTATAACAGATCAGTTAATAGTGTAATTTGGGCCCTTTAATTCATTCAGTTTTAGATCTGTTAGTTCAGTTCAGTAATAAAGACTCTTTCAACCAGAACAGCAATTACAGCATAAAAGCAAACTATTTAAATTAATCATTCTCACAAACAAGAAACATGTATTTTACAGCATATATCAATATCTCCATAGAAAATATGTATTTATCACTTCTAAAGTAAAATCATCAAGTGCAGCATATGTTTTGATTGGTTTAAAATAGAAGTGATAATGAACTGACAATGATTGTGAACTCTTTCTTGTCAGCATGGATTGTTTTGTTTGTTTATTGTGAAGTCACATCAGGACCATCACATCATATTATTCAAAAACTTCCTTTTTGACAATGATCAAATTACTTGAATAAACCTTGTGTGGAGATGGAATGACATTAAAAGCTTGTGGCTGAAAAATATATCTACCTTGTTCCATGATGATAGTGTTTTAGTTTCTTGGATTCTTGTGAGAAATGAGATATACAGAGGATCTTGTTAATCTCCCTACTCCTTATGAGGATTAGGGGCAGTCGAAGACAGGTTTTATTATATAGGGAGGAAGAAGAGGGGGATTAATACAGAAGTTGAGATTTAAATTACAACAGCATTCGGTTCACTATTTTAGTCCAATATTCAGAATATTTCTTGTGAGCTTGTGTCTCTTTCTCTCTCTCTTTAGAAGTACAATTTGTATTTTATACGTACCTTAAAAGAAAAAAAAAAAAAAAACTAATTGCAAATCAAAAAGGTTATAATCAATACTTGATTTTGTTTGCAACAGCTCAGAGATTCCTGTGGTATAGTTGTGTTGGTAGAAGTGACCTTTTGCTTAGTGCAGTCTTCCATTTATTCGTCCATATCTACATGGACCTCGAAGACTGTCTGACACCTCACAAAGCTGCAAAGATTATGATGTCAAGCAAAGGTTAAAGCTAAGACGCTAAAGCTACTAAAGCTGCACATAGCAGGTTGGTGTGTGTGTGGATCAGCTAAACAGCGTGTTTAACAAACCAAATGGAGTCTGGAACTGTGCTGAATGGAGCAACACGAATCGCATCCAAATGTGAACAAGCAGATGGATGATTTCATCGAAGATTTATCAGCAGAGAGGCACACACTACACGGTATTGAATCCACAAGATGTGTGCCTAATCTTATTTGTATTTATGGTTTTGTTTAGACTTCCACAAACTCCCAGCTCGCGTCACATATGGCCTGTATGGCCCTGTCTTTCTGGAAGCCTTTTCAGGTTCCCCGGTCTCTGCTCCAGCTTCCCCGGGGCTTTTCCTTTATTGCCCAAAAATAGCATCTCATATGTGAGACCAGTGAAGATCACATCACAGTGCAGCACCAGGCTCCTTGCTCATCACTTCTCACTCCCTTCCTCTCAATCTGCACTTCACAGTGATTTATCAAATACTGTTAGCGGCCAGCAGCCCCACCAACTGGGTTACATTGAATTTTGGACAGCCAAGACACTATTAATGGAATATTTTTAGCTAAACGCGGGTGTCTGTAGCTCTGTTTAGTATGTGTGCTGGGAAGCCTGTAATTGGCACACAAAAATTAAATTAGTGTGTGAGAGAGGAACAGTTGAGTGGAAATGGCTCCCACTTGACCTCTTGGTCTGGAGACTGATGTAATGAGACTTTTTCTTCTGCGCTTTGCTGCTGCTGCTTTCAGCTGATCTTCTTCTTTCAGAGCTCTAATAGTCACTCTCATTTGCTTTTGGAGATTGGTGTTCTTTGGTTGTGCTTCCAATGATTTTATTGGTTAGTCTAGCTTTTCTACACCCATCCATTCACCACAAGTCAGGTTGACTAAACTGAAAATCGAACTTCCTCAGATTTTATCTGCTCTGCCTAATGCAGTGTGATCTATAAACCTTTCCTGGTCCACGAGCTTCATGTTCTCTTTTTAAAAAAATCCACTCTACAAGTCCATGCAGCCCGTGTGAGTGCCAATAGGGCTAAAGGTGGCATCATGCATTCATAGCCTCCCTTTTGTGTGAGAGTTCACACTATAAACTTTTATAGGTCCATCAGTGTGTGTCATTCCTTTTATTTCACTTATTTAGCAGGAATAGGTCACTTTTTACAACCAAGCTTTAGAAAACATCAAAAAAACATGCAACATCGTTTTTTATGTCATAAAATGTAGAACAAGTTGAGATGCACTATTATCATAGTCAAAGGTTGGTCTCAGAGGGACCTGGGAGGCGACCATGAAAGTGGAGGTGACTAATCCCAAAGGCTGCTGGGTGAGGGTCCCCAAGCGTCCACAGAAACACCCTTAAAATGGATTTGCTCTGACTGTGCCAGTTATCAACACCCCGACTTTAGTGTGAAATCGATGTGCGGTCCTGTGCTTGTTTTCAAAGCTGCTTCTTCTCTCAAGTTCACTCATCCAAATGCCTTTATAAGTGATACCTCTTTGACAGTACCCAATGAAGCAGTGTGAAACCATTTTACCCAACAACTGAACTAAAGGCAACATGATATATTTTCATTTTTTGAAAATGAATCAAATGAGATTGTTGTCGATCGGCCGGGTTTTTGTATGGGCTGCTCCTTCAGTAGCATAAATAGTTTCCATCAAGGCTTTTATCATGAGTCTGATGGTGTCCTTGATGGGAGTGAGTGAATTAACAAGGCAGATATTGATCTTGGGCTGTGAGTTTCCTCTGTAGCTTTTTGATGGTGATTTAGAGAGTGAGAGAGAGACAATCAGAGGCTGAGATGGTCGATAGTGTTTGCAGGTTGCTGTGTGGAGAAAGGTGACAGGCAGCAGAAGGGCATGAACGAGGCGTCGCCATTGATCGCCTGCAAAACGCAACAAGCTGATTTTACTTTCTCTCCAGAGCAGCACACGGCCACGCACGGTCACACGCAGAGCCTGGGCTGATTGTGCTTTTATTTGACAGTGCAGAAGAAGAATCGCTCTGACAACAGAAGGTTTTCACACAATCAATCAGGTTTCAGTGAAAACCCTGAAACTGTTCCCATGTTCTCCAGAGTGACTTAAAAGGCCATTTAGCACATGCAATGAAATTATAGCACCAACACAGGAGAAAATGCACTAGATCACAGATGTTGAGAAAGATCGATGTGACAAAAAGTTATTTGGTTTAGAAAACCTTCAGAGACCTACATCCATCACTTAAAGACAAGTTGTTTTCTGTCAGTCACATACATTTTGTGCAAACAACATATTTTAAATTTAATTATTTAACAACAAATTCCAGAAATGCAGTTTAATTTTAAAGACATTTAATTTACTTTCGCTATAGCCAATCAAGTGCAGTTTCACACATTTTTCTCCACTAAAATTCCATCAGAAAGACTTGAGCCAGTATAAGATATCTCACTAGTTGAAAGTTTTTTTATATGTTGTACAGACGTTATGGCAAACAGCGTTTCTTATCGCACTTGGCACTTTTCCGACTGGTAATCATTGCTTCCTTTCATAATCTGACCCTGTTTCTGTCGCTGACACGGGTAAGAAGAGAGCTTTGACATTTGCTGCTCTTTGTCAATAGGTCACGAAGAAAACGCAGACGCAAAGAGGCGGGCTGCATGGACATCTATTGATCCTCTGTCTCACGGTTAGCTGTACAGATAGATGATAGGCACAGGAGAAGGAAAGACTGAGCCATTCTGCAACAACTACAACAAAGGCAGCTTTGTGAGGCGGCCCTGCTCGTCCATCTATCTCGAGCTGTCCGTTCAACCCGCCGAAGATGGCAGGCTAATTCACTTAGATTCCTCTGTGGATGGCCATTATCCCTGGGTGGTGTGCTGTCTGCGGGTGTTCTCTGCCATGATATCATCATGGCACTCACTTAAATATATATCACAGCTGATTGATATCTGCTGGCCGCCAATAATTGCTGAATTGTGGACCTTTTAGGGCTGTTTGCCTGCACGCTCTGTGCACACTGAGACAGCTTCTCTCTATTTAATCAAATTTAGCAGTTAAGTGGTTGAATGGTCTCTTTGTAAAAGCTCCAGCTCTAAACAGCTCACTGCTTTGCAAAGAATTATCTCAAATTATACAAATTTAAACAGGCCATATATTTATTTATTTTCTATTCTATAATCTATTTAGAAACACAAATGCCTAGTTATTAATCAACCAAAATAAATATTTATGCCAATAAGAATATATTTTGCCACAGCTGCACTGATGTGTCAAAGCAGCCTTGAATCAAAGTCTTAATTTAGCTGAAAGCTTACAGGTGGACTGTGTCTGTCGAATGAAGTGTGAACCCTGTGGCTTTTGACTTGTCTTTAGATGTGGTTTGCTTTCCATGTGACACGGGAGGTTCACTCCGATCCAGCACACCACACAAACATTTTCTTTTCCTTTTATATGTGCTACCTTCCTTTTAAAAACCAACTAAATGTGTGAATTTCTCCCAGCACTGCCTCCTCCAGTCACCTCGCTGTGAGGGTGGTCGTCGCTGAACTCAAAAGATAAGGAGCTGTAGTTGCTGAAAGGGTTAGACATAGCTGGGCAACAGTAATTTTCTCAAACGTTGTTTAGGGCACATCTGAGTGGTCCTGAATAAAAAGTATTGGTAATGGAAAACTCATAATATAATACAACTTATATATACATTAAACAATAAATATTATTATGAGGTGAAGCCTTTTAATAAATGTTATATCCATGATGGTTGTCTAAACTACTAAACACAAAATGTATCAATTAAGTTCATGAGTTATAATGTATCACAGTGTCTGCTGAACAGGTTTGATCATTAGACACCGGATCATTGTTCATGCCGTACCACATGAAAGCATAACTGTGTGATGCTGCAGCAGGAGCAGCAGTGTGACATTACTGGGACATAAACCTCACTGCAGTAACTGCACCTCACTCCAGGGACCACTTCCCCATTCTTCTGCAGCTCACAGTCTGAACACAAATGTAGCTTATCCACACACTACACTTCAGTACAATTACACAATTTCATTTAGTGTTGTTATACTACTATTAGAAACATGTGAATGTATGAGCAATGTTGTGACATGTGTTTTGTCTTGTTTTGCTGCAGAAATTTCTACTACATAACGATGCTTCGAGACCCTGTATCCCGGTACCTGAGTGAGTGGAAGCATGTCCAGCGTGGAGCCACATGGAAAACAGCCCTCCATATGTGTGATGGGCGTCCGGCCACTCAGGACGAACTGCCCGCCTGTTACAGTGGAGACGACTGGACGGGCGTGCCCCTGACAGACTTTATGAACTGCCCTTCAAACCTGGCCAACAACAGACAGGTGCGCATGCTGGCGGACCTCAGTCTGGTGGGCTGCTACAACATGTCATCCATGAGCGAGCTGGAGAGGGGCCATGTGCTGCTGGCCAGCGCCAAGGCCAACCTGCGCAACATGGCCTTCTACGGCCTGACGGAGTTTCAGCGCAAGACGCAGTATTTGTTTGAGAGGACGTTTGGCCTGCGCTTTATCCGCGCCTTTACGCAGATCAACAGCACTCGAGCTGCCAGCATAGGCATCAGCGAGAAGGTGCGCTGGCGCATCGAGGGCCTCAACGCTCTGGACGTAGAGCTCTACGAGTACGCCAAGGAGCTGTTCCTGCGTCGATACCAGTACCAAAGGCAGCAACAGCACCAGGAGGAGCGTCTGCGCAGACGCCAGCAGAGGCAGCACAGGCAGCGGCTGCACAGGACATACTGGGCCCAACTGCTCAGACTGGGAGCAGAGGAAGAGGACCAGAATGAGGTGGTGAATGCACTTGAGGTGGTAGCCACCACAGAGGATTACAGTAGTCAAGTGGTTAGATGGTAACAGGACCTACTGGAAATGACTGGAACATAAGCTATTCTCTGCTACCTTTGCCCTCCATTTCTGCTGTGCTCCAAAACCTGCTACCCTACAAACCTCTTTGCGCTTATTGGACTACCCAATAGTGTCTTAATATTTATGATGGATGTATTTGTCATGGCAACATTTTGTATTTATGTTTTTCGTAAAGCTCTATTTAAACAAAGCACTGGTTAATTTATGCATTAGCTTTGAATGTTTTCCAAGCAGGGACAATGTTCCAAAGCTTCACTTGAGCAGACTTTTATGTGCAGGTATTGTGCTTTCTGAAGGAGGTGGTTTGAGTGTGAGGGGGAGTGCTCTGTATGTGATATAGCGCTGTGTTGATCAGTGAAGTATCGTAGCTACTCTGTGGTGTTTGGCTTCATACAAATATCAAAGCACAAACTTGGCAATGGTCTGCTGTGTTTTTATTCTGACTGATTTAGCTGCAAAAATCACTAACAAGGCAATGTCTTGCAAGTAATGTGTTCAATAAAAATAAGCAGCATTCAGTGATGTAAAAGTGTTCCTGATGGACTCTCTGGTCTGCATGTGTACATGCACGTGTTTTGCCTTTCACAGCATGTTCTCACCATAAAAATGTGAAATCTTTGTGCACTGTGCCAACTTCTTCTCCATGCACCATACACTCAGTCGCTCAAGATGCAAAAAGGAGGAATGAAAGACAGGCTGTCAGAGCTGGTCTCAGTGCTCTTACATCACAACAGAGAACATTGGTATTTCCACCATTAGGCCATTGATCACAGCCTCTTCGCTTCCAAATTGATCATTTAAAGTTCAATTGACCATGACTCTAGCACAGCAGAGAAAAAAAGAAAGCCAGCAACTCTGAATGCTTTTTCCCCTCCCTAATCTGACAAACGTACAGCACTCAGCTCCACTGGCGTTCCATTTGCACCACACCGGCAAAACAATCTGTTTCCATGCGTTTCCGCAGACAACAAGTCTTGACGATGCGTGGAACGAGAATCATTGCTTCATATTAATTTTTTGATTTGCAAAAAGGAAAATAAGCAAAGGAGATCCATGAGGACGAAAGGAAGAAAACTGTTCTCTCCACAGACAAAAATAGATTTCTATCAGCCGCTATCTTCTCTTCTACTCAGCATGGAGCCAGACAATAAAATGATTGTCACTGGTCAACAGCGATGAGTCCTTTGCATAGTTTGTCATTTGCATTTATGGTACATTATAACATTTGCATTTGTTTTTATGCTACGGGCAATTAACTACTATGCAAAATGGTCTGTAATAAATTTGTAAAATATGACAACACAGCATCCATAGGAAACATATTTATCATTGGTGAAGGATTACTTACCTGAGGGGAGAGATTTTGGGAGGGATTTATTCTTTCTTGTATTAAGAAATTCTTGAAGTGTGTTTGGTGTGCTTGTATATTTCAAAGGCCTTGTCATTCTAGAGCCTGAGCACAGAAAAGTAGGGTGCTGACTTTGAGAATGAGGACTGAGCTGCTGCCTTGTTAACTTATGACAAGGTGAAAACATGTACTCTGAGGGCTAAGTGCTCAGATACAACCTTCCAGTCTTTCACAGATCAGTAGCTGCTGGAGGTGTTGTTGGGTCGCTAAATCACATCACTGCCTGGGAAGACAAAAACAGCAAACTATCCTGATTGATATTTAGTAGTTACACTTATTTTTTATTTTTATTTTGAATTCCATTTATTTTGACAGATGCCAAAATATGGATCTATAAATACTGAATTTGCAGATACGCTGAGTGAAAACAATAAACATAAAAAATATGTCAATGTGTTTACTTACTAACTATACAAAAAGAAGTCAAATAATGAATACAAAAAAACACGAATGTACTGCCAACAGGGTATGTGTACATAGTAGCGGAAGTATAAGTATATTTTAAGTGGCACGCAGTTCAAACATGACACACTCCAGTGCAAGTTATATGGTATACAAATTGACTAATTACATTGAAATCTCTTTTTACTAAGAGCACAGTTCAAACACAAGTTACACCACACATCCTGTCTGTTGGTGCTTTCTCAGCTATGGGACAGTAAGTGTTGAGCTGTTACTCCTCTGCTCCGTCAGTGCTGGACAGGCTGGACTGATGAAAGCCAGGTTCACCAGAGAGGTGCTCTTTCTCAGCCAGCGTTGGCAGGAGAAGACACTGACGAAGGCCTTTTTGAATACTTCTTCTAACAGAGTGAACAGAACCAGGTTGAAGAAGGTGTTGAATGCAGCCAAAGGCTTGGAGATGATGTAGGCTGCATGCACTGTGTTTCTCAGTGTACATGAAAGGTGTGGCATGTTGCGTGTTTCAATGCGCAGTGCACGCAGGATGTGATAGGGCAGAAAACACAGCACAAACACCACCAGGATGAGAATGGCAACTCGCTGAGACCGTATCTGAGAGGTGCTGCTGGTTTGAGGCCCTTTATGTAGCTGCACAACAATCCGAATGTAACATATGAAGACCACGAGCAGAGGAAGCACATATCCAAAGGCTGTGATGAGCAGACTGTACAGGCAAATGGCATCCACATCAGTGGTGCTGGCAAAGTCCAGACAATAGGTCTGATTGTCTCCCTCTCTCATATCAATCAAAGTGAGTATTGGAGTGACCTCCGCTGCAGTTCTGATCCACACAACAGCAGAAGCCAGGAGGCCCCAATGTTTCTGCTGCACCCAAGGCGTCCACAGGGGACGCATCACCACCACGTACTGGAACACAGCAATACACATGAGTGACATGATGCTCCCATACAGGTTAAAATGAAAAACAAAGCGTGCGAAACGGCACATGAAGTCACCAAGTGCCCACTGGTCCCCGTTGCTGTAGTAATAGACGAGATAGGGCATGCTCAAGGCAAATAATAGGTCTATGACAGACAGGTTGACCATAATGATGCTGCTGCTCTTCCATGGGTGAAACTTCAGCACATACACGACTATTGCAGTCGTGTTCCCCAACAGTCCCCCAATGAAGACCAGGGAATATCCAACGGGCAAGAAATAATGCTTCACCAAATCATCCACATCTGTGCAGAGCTCACTCTCTTTTGCCATGGCCAGGTTAAAGCTATGAGAAAAGTTACAACACTTTAAGAAATTAGATCTCCTGCTATATACAGCTTTACAATAATTATTATGGGCATTAATGCTATTCATATGAGTAATATATGAATCATTCTATTTGTAAACACATTTGTATTCCTCTATGTTTTACTGTTTAACATCAATCAAACAGAACATAAAAACATATAGAAAACATTGTGAGCAGTTAGAATAGAAGCAAATCATTATTCCTTTTTCCCCAGGTGTCATATCACTGTCAGAGGCAATTACTGATGAAGGAAGGAGGGATGAACAAAAAGGAGAGGAAAAATAACGGGGCACGGGGTTGGCAAGAAACAAACAATCACACAAACTCAGGGGGAACAAAACAAATAATAGTGTGTTTTCCTTGTCACAGATGAGGACTGTGAACGCCTCTCAGGATATGACAGCGCCTATAGCATTCTGGCTTGATGGCAGCTTCCTGTAATGCTGCCTGTTCAATCTACTCTCATTACAGTTAAAAAGAGATGTGCAGGGAGTCATTTGCACCTTCTAATTGTGTTTATTTAAAGGTCCTATATTACACTAAATTGGTTCTTGTGAGCTTTACACCATGTTATAATGTTATCTCATCAAAAACATACCTGAAGATGTGTTTTGTTTCATTCACACATGTTTGAGAAACCCTTTATTATTAACCTGTTTACATCTCCAAGTTAACAGCTAGCAGCTAAAGGTAAACTTAAGCTCAGTGGAGAATGGCAATTCCAAGGCTGAAATCATCCAAATGACTCTTGTGAAGGTGTATAGTTTTAAAACACAATGGAGCACTTTCTCTATTACCGCATGACATCTGTTTGAGAAAACACGTCAGCCTAAATATGCAAAGTGTATGTGTTAAAAATGTGTGAATGAAACAAAACTGCTGGTAAGTTTTAGCTGAGGAAACATTATAACATAGATAAAAATAGTGTAATATAAGGCCCTTTAAAAGTGATAATTACATAAAATATTACTTCCTGCCTATATGTTTTTAAAAGGAAATAAAATTAGAGTACAAATGTAAGTTGTACTCATGTTTGGCTGACATGCCCCTATCAGTCCAAGCTTTGAGAATGCCATCCTGAGAGTGCCATCCCTGTTTCCTGGTCCAGTCCTATATGGGTCCATCTCTTAGCTCTTCCAGTTTTCCCCACCCACAGGGAAGCTCCAGAAAAACACCTTTGTTTGAAAATCCTGAGCATGTTTTAACCCTAAGTCATGTGTATTTAATATTTCCCGGTAGAAGCTGAAGGGTCACTTAGACGAAGGAACAGGTATTTGAGTCAGTGACAGCAGACGCAATGTATCCTGTTCCTATTATATATATATATATATATATATATATATATATATATATATATATATATATATATATATATATATATATATATATATATATATATATATATATATATATATATATATATATATATCAGTGTTTCTCATAGATTTTGCTGAGACTATGGTGGCTCAAATCTTTTTTATTTAAATAATTTAGTCTTTTAATTTTTGTGGAATATAAATGCCACTTTCTGCCTATATTTACACTTTAAGCTGTTATGATCATTGTTGTCTCTTTTATGTGTATGATAATACAATGAGCAACAAGGTCAAATTTAGTTCTGTCAGTTTAGTCCAGTTTGTTTTTAGACTATGGAGAGAATTTTAGACTACGGGAGGTCACCATAGTCTCCTGTATTAATGGAAAACACTGAGCCTATTTAAAATTCCAAGCAGCTACGATAAAAAAAAAAAAAAAGAGACACAAATGCCTTACCTGGCCACATGACACCATATTCCAGACAGATCAAAAATGAAGGACAAAAGAGATAAGTACATGTCTGAGCTATGAAATGCAAAATTCTGTCAGTTAGGCCCAATTGACAGACATGTTGATGTCAAATATAAACTAAATATATCATTATGGAATACCTTACTATGCTATACCAAGTGTTTCTCATAGATTTTGGCACAAATAATTTTTATTTGAATAATTTCGTCTTCAATTAATTCGTCTTATTTAATTATTCAATTAAATGTTAATCATTATGCAGTCATTTTGACCAGTGTAGTCTCTATGTCTCTACAAATGTATATTAATGAAATGAGCAACAACATCTATTTATGTCATGCCAATGTCTAGTTCAGTTTATTTTAGATTATGGGGGGGCTATTTTAGACTATGGGGGCCACCACAGTCTCTTGTATTAAAGGGAAACACTGTTGTACTATGAGAAAAGTGTCAAACTAAAGTTAATTTAATAATGAATAACATTTGCGTTCTTTCTTCTCTTTAATCAAGAGTCAGTGTTTTCTTCTACTTTAAGATTAAGTGTCTTTGAACTTTCACTATTTGTTGTCTGTAAATACCAGAATATGTGTGTATTTTATGTTTTGTCTGGGTAGTTACATAACACTGAAACGTAAAACACAGAATGTTAGTTATTAGCATCATTAGCATTAGCATTTTATAGTGCTGCTTCTTGGTTTACTGCTTTTGATAGTGCCAGAAGAGCCGAAGTCTTTACAAGTTTCTGTGTAAAGCTATTATAAACTCATTCAAGAATAAGGTTATATTTGCTTGTCAAATAGACCTACTACTCATTTACACAATGATTTATCCAAGGCCAAGAAGTTTTCCGCTGCTGCTTCAAGTCATCCACGAGTCCAGTCCTTGGTCAGGCGCAGTCACGTCGGTCATAATGTTTTATTTTGTTCACTTTTATAAATATAATATAATGCAATGTAAAATGTAATTAAATTAAATAAACAATGAGTTTAATATAGGGCGCTGTGGTAATCTCAGGTCACTCAGCCACTACTTAAATGTATTTGAAGAGTAGGGCTGTATCAGCAATCTGCAGCTTGACTGTAAAACATTATTGTGTTGTGCCTTGTAGTCATTATTTGTAGATCACACAAATGATTAAACAATATAGATTTACAAATGTTTATTTTACAAAAGAGCTAGAAATGATGTAAACAGCTTTACAGATACATCTAAATGTTTTTGTTGCTGTGAGAGATGGTATGTTCTTTGAAGAGATAGAAATGTCAAAGATTGACTGATGACACAGAAATCCGAGTTCAGAGGATGAGGATAAAAGATGCTTGAGGTTTACAAAAAGGGGAAAAAAACTACAGTTTGGGCATCCTGGCAGCGTTGAGACGCATAGACACACAGGAGGAGCCAGCAGCATAACGCATCTCCCTCAGCATGCCACTCCACTGCTTCTTATCTTCCTCGTACCTAAAACAGAACACAGGCGGTCGCTAATGAAAACGAATAGCCTACCAAAGCCATGCAGTTTTAATGTGCAGAGAGCCCCCGGACGCCTATAGGTTTAAAAGACTTACTGCCAGACGTCTGTGACCTCCGTGGGAGCCACCTCTTTGTTCTCCATCTCCACCATGGCAAAGCCGCCCACAGCGTACAGCAGCCCGCCAGTGCTCACCAGGTTGACAGAGCTCCTCTCCTGGGGAAACTCTGTGAACGGCTCCCACCTGAAGAGACAAAGCACCAGCAGAAGGTCAACCAAAGACAAAGTGGACATCTGAAATACCTGCTGCATGCACCGGCTTTGACCTTAACCCAGCGGGTAAATAAGACATACTTGTTTGAAGTAAAGTTGTAGGCTTCACAGGTACCAGTGAGACCATCCTCATTCACTCCACCTGCCACTATTATGTTGCCATTGTGGATAACTGCTCCGAACATGGACCGAGGGGTCTTCATGCCTGCCAGCTCCCTCCACTCGGACTGCTTGTGGTTGTACACAAACATCTTGTTGAGGGCTTTGCTTTATAGAAAACAAAATGACAAAATTGTAAAATAAAATTCAATAGCACACTTAGATTTTTTTCAAACTTTGATGTATGAGTGACTCTTTGTCCCTTAGTCATGCAGTGATTTCAGAACAGCATAAAGAATTATGCAGTTCCACCCACTGGGGTCTAAAGGTCAGACTCTATACATACATCTAATGCTAATATTGGTCTGCCTTTCTGAGAAGCTCTTTCTGCACTCAGACATCTCACTGAAATGTTGCGAATTAACTTTTACAGGCTTTTGTTGCCCCTGTCTCAGATATTCCAGTGTGTTCCTAACATTAAAAGTACCTATTTGAAGATGATTTACTAATGCAAAACAATAAGAAAAATCTAAAAATAAAATGTATATTCCTGTTGTTTCTGGCACTCAAAGTTTCCATTTGTTTGTTCTTGAAGTTAGCTCTAACTGCCGACAGCACGATAAGCTCCACCTGTGGGCTCTTGACAGTGCTCGCCCAACAGCTGAAATCACTGAACCCACTGATAACCTATTATTAGGCAAAACAATCTGTTACACTCATTTTCTCCCAGTCCTATACATTTTTTTTCTATTTTCAATTTCCTGGCTTTCCTAGCATTATTAACTCTCATTTTGATTCAGTGTGATCTATTTATGGTGCTGTATTGTCAATGATTCAAGCGGTCAGACAGATCATGTTCTCATTATTAGAAGATATTGCTGGACTGCAGGACTGTAATTGTTGTATATGATGTTGCAGCCTGCCACAGTGATGGACCAAGAACAGCTGCAGGGTCCCTCACACCCGCGCTCATTAACTCACTTGTCATCTGTCTTTCCTCCAATGCAGTAAACCAGTCCTTTGTGGGAGACTACAGAATGTCCATGGATTTTCAGGGGAAGCTTTTTCGTCTCGCTCCACCTCATTTGACTAAAAAATAAATAAATAAATTTAATTAACACAAGTTTTTTTTTTTTTTTTCATTTTCTGTAATTATTAATTATTGTATTTATTGTGAAATGACTTAAAAAAACATGACTGAGTGAGAAAAGCAAGATTATTTTAAAAGTGAATGTGAATATTAACAAGAAATCATTCCATTAATTTTCTGCAGTTAATTATCACCTGAAACTTTGCATTTCTTGCACGACAGGGTGAGAAACAAATAAGAAAAGAAACTCACTCAATATCATAGCACATGACAGTATCCAGCGACTCATTAGTTTGGAGGTCTTTGCCAGCAATGGCAAAAAGCAGGTTCTCACTCTCTCCGATGTTAAATAGGCATCGCGGAGAGGGCATGGGCGGCAGAGCCAGCCATTCAGACGAAAGAGGATCCAACTGCAGAGGAAAAAACAGGAGCATTAACATTTATGTTTATCTATGAAAGAGAGAATGTACATCACACTGTATCCACATATTGATTTAGCTGTAAAAGGGAGTTATTCAGAGCTTTTATCACTCCTCTCTCAACATGTGTGTGTTGCTCTGTTCTGATGGGCAGCGAGGGAAACATAATCCAAGCATTGATCACAGACAGCAAGATAAGTGTGTCCCAGTTATACACTGAAAAATTCATATGAATATCTGTCTCATTTTTCTATCATCATGCTCCCCGTCAAGGACGAATGAGAAATAAGCTCGCCAAAAATGCTAAATTACTTCAAGGTTAACTCAAAATAACACTCTTCATTTTGGGGTTATTGCTGACATCAAGGTGTGTCATTAAAGTGTTTGCCAACCTATAATAGAAAGCACAAAGGGAGTGAATCTGCCAACATGTAAATGTATAAGAAAGTTGAAAATATAAATATAAAATATAATATAAAAATATGAAATCTTACCACATAGAAGTAGCACTGCAGGGGCACATCCTTGTTCTCTTCATCCACAAACAGTCCTCCAATAATGAACACCTGATTCTTTTGTGTCACTACGCTCACATGGTTACGTGGAACCTGCTCGGACATGGCCGCCAGGAAGCACTCATTCTCATTGACATCATAGGCCACAGCCGCTGTGTCATTGATCATAACAATGAAATCTCGCATGTACATGCCATGCCTGGGGTTGTCGTTCAGGAAACCAGGGAACAGGTTCTCCTCCTCTTCACCCTCCTCCCCCTCCTTCTTCGGGGGTTTCTCTGGAAGCTTCCCTTTGAAGGCATCCTTGATAATCTGGATGGTCTTCTGCAGCTCGGGATCAGCCTTGATGATCTCGTCTGTCTCAACTTTTTCTGTGAAGTATTTCTCAGGAAGGAGGCGGAAACGGACACAGTTGAAGGCATCTTTGAGGATCTTGACACGACTATCCTTATCATGGCGGACCCAAGACATGACAGCTTCAAACACCAGCTCCTCCTTCTCCACATTCAAAGAATCGCCACCAATGACTGCAAAGAGTTCATGAGGTGCGAGCTTGAGGAACTCCTCGTCCTTGTGGAGGAATTCAAAGCGGTCAGCAATGAAGTTACGTGCAGCTATGGCTAGCCTGGGACAGCTGAGCACCAGGCCCATCCGAAATATGGCCATGCAGTTGGGCAGGGAGATCTTCTTCTGGAGGTAGTTGACACAAGCTGTGAACACAGAGGGGATCTGGAAACGGTTTGCCACAGCAATTATGTCCTGCACATTATCGTCGGTAAGGTCAATCTCAGCTGAGTACAGGTATCTGATGATCATGTCCAGAATGTTGGGGTTCACGTCATCCAGGACCACTTCTTTGGTGTTCTCTACCTCCTTCCCGTCCTCTGTGAAGAAGAGCTCTCTGAAGTAGGGGCTACAGGCAGCCATGATGAGCCTGTGGCAGGGGAAACAGCGGTCGCCCACCTTCAGGGTACAGTCCACAAACTTGTTCTCATTGAGCAGCTCCTTCAGGCCGTCCTGCAGGAGGGTGCTCTGGAACAGGCGCAGCTCCTCCTTGATGGCGCTGGGGTCCATAACTGGTCAGGAGAAGGGGGTCCGTGGAGAGAGGAGAGGAAGGAGCAGGCAGCCACAGGTCCTTCTGGCTCTAGTCCTGGCTCGAAAAGACAGAGTGGCCAAAAGGTTCCTGGTGTGAAGACCCTGCAATTTAATCCCATCCCACTCTATAAATAACCTCCCCTGCCCCTGGCCTACCCCGACTGCAGTGGAATCTGACAGGGCCGAATCACAGGCCTCATCCTGAGCAGCTGCTGTCATAGACTGAAAGAAGCAACTGGTTGCTCAGGATATGCCACCACGATTCAGCTAGGGAGGTGTCGTGTGCTTGGCCAATGGGGAAGACAATACAGTCAAAGCCCTGAATAGAAAGAACTACCAAAAGGATAAAAGTAGAAGGAATAGGGTCACATCTAGCAAATAAAATAAAAGTCTAATGTTATGAAGGAACTTGGTTGGGACCTGGAAACTTTAGGTTTGGGTAATAATAGAGTTGGCGTTTTAAGTCAGAAATTAATTGCAGCTGAATGAGTTCACCAATTTCACTTATCACTTATCAAACAACTAAAAACAACAATTAATTAATTCATAATTTCAATTTAATTTAAATAGTATTTGTACCAATGAGAGCCTGCATTTTTATCTTGTAAAATGTTGTTCATCCTTTCATTGCATTAAAAAAAAAAATCTATCACAATGGAACAAATTAAACCCAAAGTGGCAACAAAAATATTTAAAATCTATGATAAACTCTTTTTAAGAATCCTTTAAAAAAACAAAAAAACATTACACCTATTGTGCTAAAAATGGTACAGTAACGTTTGGGTGCAGCAGCTGTTCCAAAAACAGGTGATAGACGCATAGACAAGTGAAGCGGCCAACCAATCAGGCTTCTCTGTCCCCCCAACTGTGTGAAATCAGCTGCTTGTGTGAGTTTACGCAGTTCATGAAAATTTAAAAACATTGTCATCAGGGAGGAAATCTTATGCTCTATAAAGCCCTCTCACTGAGCCATTCACATTAAACAAGTGAATGCTAAAACTGGCAATTACAAAGCTTGCTGATGAATTGTCAGAATCAATAAGGTCCTATGTTGTTTGGTTTTCATCTCGGAGGCCTGATAAATCATGGAGTGAGTAGAGTTAGATAACATTCGTCCCATGGGCAGAACTAAAGATAGATCAGACTACGCCACTTCTCTGGGAGTGTCTCACATGTAATTTAAGCAGAAGGGGAGAGTATAAAAAACTGTTCCACTTCCCCAATAAGACCAAATGTCTTTAAAAAAAAATCACATTTACATTTTGTTGTATGTTACAGTTTAATTAATTTTTTGGCAATCCATCAAATGGAAAGTCAACTCATGAGGCACACTGGTGAAAAATGACAAACCAGGTTATCACAAGAACGGATTTGTGTCTAAACAGAAGGTACAGCTTACCTCAGTTCAATGACATGAGCTAGTGTTACCCAGTAGAGGGCAGTGTGTATACAGTATGTGTCAGTCCATCAATGCTCTGTAAGTACAGCTTGAACAGTCAGATTAGTAATAAAGAACTAAAACGATGTAAACATGAAATCACATTTTGAGTTCTATAATGAAATACAAACATATTCAAAACACAAATAATCTATGTAGCAGTATCAGTATTTAAAGTGAAAGACACTTTGAAATAAGCAGAGTGGGGCATTGTTAAGTAAATTATTGCAAAAAAAAAAGGCTATTATGGCTTCGTAATCTCTGCAGTGGCTAAAACAGTGTAAAACGTGTGAGTAATTCCCTTGAAAGTTGGAAAAAGACACACACACACAAACAGTGCTGGTCTGTACACCTGAATGAAGGTGATGGATTATCTTACCTTCAATGAACAATGAAAAAAACACTGGAGGTATCTATCAAAGTGAGGTTCGACTTGATAGTGATCAGTGAGTGAGTAATCATTTAGAAGTGTGGTAGTACTGTTGGGGCAGGAGTTTACTGCAGATGGGTAGAAAAGTTTCCTACCTCGAGAAATCCTCGCATCAAGCATATATGTATACAATATGCGCCTGAGATTCTGCTAAAAAATTGACTAAAGTAGAAAGTGATTTTAGCTGCCCCTCGTTGGAAGTATGTTGATGTGCAGATGTGCGGCAGATGCGTTTCTTTATCCCCCTGTAAAATCAAAACACATGGAAGAGATAGTACAGTGAATACACCAAACCAGGCGTGCTGTTATGACCTACATTCATAGGACATATAAAGAGGTGTGATTGGCACATATAAGGGGTTGAATCAGGGGAGCATACCGGTGGAGCTGACTCTGACACATGTCCTCTTACACTCCTCCTCAGTGTCAAAACGATTCTTGTTGCCGTTACATCCTCCGTACCAGAATTGGGCGCACGCGTTGGCTTGCTTGTCGTAATACCAGCGGATGTTGTAGTCCCGGCATGTGCCCTGGTCCAGCACCAGACCGCAACGAGGGTCTAATGGTACAGTCTCTGAAAAGAAGACAAAAGAGAAGAAGATAGATTAGCACATTTTTTGTTCAAATCAAAATGTCCTTATAATGATGTGATGTCTTTTTTTTATGTGTTGAAATCCTTTGCTTCTCTCTTGTACAGAAAAAGAACATTCCATTAAGTCGGGCAGAGCACATCAAAAATAATTGGTCTTCCAGCTCCTCACCTACCTGCCCCTATTCCTGGACTTGTCAATCAAATGGCACTTATCAAAACCTGTGACCCAGACCATCAGCACCTTACATTCACCGGGCACTGGACTGAAACAGGCTGTGCAACTCCACAATTGTGTGCCACAAGATGGAATAACATCTTTTTTATTTGAGGAAAAACGTTGTAATGTATGATTCAATTCTCTCTATAACCAGTTAATTTCCTGTTGTCATGACAATAGTCTTGAGATCATAATTAGTTTAAAAAAAGAAAAAAGCTTTAAAAAAAACACTGCAATTGATCACACAGTAGGAAACATTTTTGACAGTGCATTTATATCTGTATATTTTTTAAATGTCTCCCGTCCTGTGGTATATTTCATGTAACGTAATAAATGTGCAAACTGATCACAGGTAATGAATTCTGGAGGCATGTCTCGCCTTGTTGTGTCCTCCTCTGAAGTCTGACTCTATTATTGCATGTGTCCTTCACTTCTAATTTTATTCCCATTGTTGACAGCGTGTGTTTATAATTATTCACAAATAGTGAGGGAAAACCAGATTGTTTTTACCCTTGTAATTAATTTATATTGATACCTGCACAGACTTTTAAATATGAGAGTACCTTTAGGAAGAGCTGGCCTTGGAGGAGGCACGATTGGGACTGAACCACCTGAAGTTGATATTGTTACATTCGTAGTGGATGATGATGACGATGATAAGGAAGTGGATGAGGATGAAGAAGATGATGAGGAGGTGCCTCTGTTTATAGAGTCCTGGCGATTGAATGTGTCACCACGCTCAGACCCCCACGTCGAAATACCAAACTGGCCCCCACCACCCTGAAAACAAACCAGACCAAACGCATTTTACTCTAACAAGGATGTTAAGATTAATTGAACAAAAAATATTGTAAGAATTTAGAGAGATATTATTGGTTCTTTAATAAGCAGAAGTGAGTTATATTTATTTAATCTATATCCAAAAACATTTAAAAACTAGAAAAGCAGTCAGAGAGCGCAGACCTCCGCCAAGGACTACCCCCATTTTTTATATAAATTGCGATAAAATCAGTCTTCTGGATCAGATCCGGATCAACCTTTGGAATATGAAAGAGGATCCCATTGTCCATCCCTGAGTCAAATTTCATGGGGTTTGATCAATAATTAACCGAGATATTGAGAAACAAAATTTTTGGCCCCATTTACCAATGTTAACTAAAATTTCAAAGTGATCCAGAATCCAGGATTTCTTCCGGATCACCCCCAAAATGAAATCAGTTCTTCCTTTTCACATTTCCAACAAATCCAGAAAATTTCATCAAAATCGGTCCATAACTTTTTGAGTTATGTTGCTAACAGACAAACAAACAAACAGACAAACGCCGGCAAAAACATAACCTCCTTGGCGGAGGTAAAAAACAATGAGGTCAGAAAGCTAGTTATATAGTACTAAAACTTACATGAATGGTAATCTATTAGACATGAATTAAGGATTTCACCTTTTCTTAAGTCACAGTTTCAATAATTGTGTTGTTTCTTCTGACAATAATTTTATATTTATATTTACTGCTGCTGCCTGTGAGTTTTATGATTGTGTGGGGCCGGGCTGTTGTGGGGTAGGGTATAAATAAAGTTTGCTTTGATTAGATATTCTGATAATCATAGACTTTGAAATCATGACATTCCTAATTCTAATTGTTAACTCAACCACTGGGAGTCGTAAATAAGTATAGTATAATAGTATAATAGTATTTACAGTGCTGGATCCTTTGCTAGCTGTCTGGGTGACCACAGAGGCCCCTCCCTGGGTATGGGTGCTGGTGCCAGTTTGAGGTCCACTGTTGGGATGAGGCCTGTAGCCGAAGCCGCCAATGGCATAGTTGCCGTTGACGACGTTCCTGTTGCCGTTGGTGCCGTAGCCATTGTAGCCGTTGTTTCCATGTCCATTGTACCCGTTGAAGCCATTTGTTATTTTGTTATAAATCAGGGCTCCATTCTCGTCCTCACAGAACTGGCTAACCAGCTTGGATTCCAGAGCTGAGATGACGAGACACAGAGGAGTCAGAGAGACAAGACAAAAGTACAGTAAATTTAGTATTTCAAAACATATAGACCATAGTTCCCTATAGAAAGTTGCTTTTCACAGTATCTTAGATTACATTGGTGCAATCCCTAAAAATACCAGAATGGGACTGTATAGCCTATATAAAAAGTAGAGGTTCAAGGACTGAACAAATGTGAAAGGACTGAAAAAAAGATCAGATATGTTAGTGACTTTTTGTTTTTATCAGATTTTTGCAGTTTTCTCTTTTATCAACATACTACTTTGAATGTTTTTAAAACTACTATTTTGAAAGTATCTTGTAGACAACCATATATTACTCACCTGTAACAGTCCTGGCCCTATAAAAAGGTAAAGATGATGTTGTGGTTGCAGTTTAATACATAGGTATATGGCACTTACCTGGCAGGGTGTTGAAATCATCTATGAGGAACATGTGCTCGCTGTCTGGGTCTGACGCGATAAGATTGAGCTCTCGCAGAAACTCGCCTTGGGTCGGGTCAGACGTGTTCACAATCCCCAGAGCGAACATCTCAATATTGGCAGCATGTGCTTCCCTCACAGCTATATCCAGCTTCACCGGCTCCCTCTTGTCCGTTTGCCCATCTGTGATAACTATGGCCACTTTACTGACTCCGATTCGTGAGCTGTAGAAGGCGTCCTGGGTGGCTTTTCGGATAGCGGTGCCGGTGTAAGTCCCCTCTCCCATGTATGGGATGTTACGGATAGCTTGTTTAATGTCCTGTTTAGTCACATAGCGTGCGAGATTGAAAACGAGTTTGACCTCCAGGCTGTACAACACCAGGCCGATCCGTGTGGCGTTTCTCCCCACGGTGACCCGGTCCACCAGTGCATTAACAAAGTCCTTGATGATCTCAAAGTTCTCCGGTCCCACACTCTCAGAGCTGTCAATGACAAACACCAGCTCCATAGGCCTCTCCTTACATTTGATTCCGCAGCCTGAAATTACATCACATGGATACATGAGAAAATGGCCGGAGGTTTCTGATAAGGTCTGATCTTTGCTATGTGATCTGCTGATTTACAGATTATACCAGACAGAGTCTTAAGTTTACACAATGAGTATTCTCTGATAACACAGCAGGCAAAGTTCAATCAATACACAAAACGAAATAAAAATAACACCCATAAGAAGATACGTTACCACAGATCTCCTTGATCATTCGAATGATGTCCTCTCTCTGTAATCGATACACCAACACACCGTCAAGTCAGTGAACAGGCAGTGAATTAAGTGTATAAAATGAAAGATAAATTAGATTACTCACGGTGAGTCCTGCTTCACCTTTGATTCCCTGACGGCCCTAGAACAACATTAAAATAAGTTGTTAACTTTTTACTGTAAATCATAAGCGGAGTAGCAAGACCCAGCATGCAGATAAATAGTGTGTTTTAGACAGACCAGGCTGCAGAACTAGACACATATCTACACCTGAAAACTGAATACAATACGGTTTTCTTACAGGAAGTCCTGGAGTCCCTGGGTCTCCCAAATCTCCTTTGAATCCCTTTTGCCCTCTCTCTCCCACTGCGCCTCGGTCGCCCTAAGATACACACAATCATTAGTTTAAACACAAAGCGCACACAGTCATCCAAATGTCATGGGACACACTTTAGCTCCTGGGAAGCCCTCTCCAGGGAGTCCTCTTGGTCCTGTCACTCCCTGTGACCCCAGCTCACCCTGAAAATAACACAAACAGCAGGTAAACGAGCAGGTCCCAAACACTCAGTGTAAATGGCTGTGCTGGGTGAATGCAAGTTGCAAGTAAGCTATACCTTTGGCCCTTGAACTCCTTGTCCTGGAGGTCCAGCTGGTCCAGGTGGGCCAGGCCTGCCTGTGTTACCCTAAAACAGATTTAAGGATACATTAAGTTCGTTATCAGTATGCAAACATATCACTGTCTTCTAACTCATCAGAGATTCATTTATTTCAAGCGCAATATTAGGAGTATGCTGAGAAGGTGGCCATTTTAAGGATCTGAGTCACCCTACTCTGTCCCACATGGATCCAGTCTGAAAGCTGAAATCCCTTTATATTTGACAAGTCAGCTGAGTGCCTAATTAAACGGTGCCTTGTGCCTGAAGCGCTCAGACCTGCAGAGGCACCAGCAGAGTCCCTTGGGTGCAGAACGTGATGTGGAGGGCAGATGGGTGCAGTGTCACTGCAGAGAGGCCTGTTAGACCAGGAGCTCCTCATCACACACATATGCCCATAGAGGTTCACACTCAAAGTGAGGTGGATCATCATAAACAGCCTGAACAAAAGTATGCTGCGCTGACTGAGACCCTGCAGTGAGGAGCTTCACACAAGAGACCAAGCACAGCCTTTTTAATTTACCGCTTTATGACAGGAGCTAACTCTTCTGAGGACATGACTCAATCTGGCCCATCTGGCTCTATGTCAAATACAATTACAGAAGGCTTTGGGCATTAGTAAACACATTATTATGTTGTCCTTGTCATGTGTAAGCAGAAGCTGAATACAAATGTGAAGGAGATGGAAAGTGCTTTGAGGGAGACACGAAAAAAGGCATGTTCAGTTTAGCTGCAGATCATTTGTAGTCTGAATAGGAAAATGTTAATACGTACTGGAGGTCCTTGGAGGCCTTCGCCCGGAGGTCCGGGTAAACCAGGCAGTCCACGGAAGCCAATATCCCCCTGAAAAGAAGGCAACGTAGACACAATACATGAATATTTACACACAGCAACACACAATCCATCAAGCAAATGAACCTCTGTGCTGTGAGCACCATCCTGTTTCCTTTAATTAGTTTTCCTTGAAAAAATGACCATAGCTCTCACAGTAAAGATTTTCTTTACTTATCTCAAAACCAATCTCAAACAACAGACCCCATATGATTATAAATACTGTGGATATGTTTTAAAATCTTACATCTTGATGTAAAATAGTATTCCTTTAACTACCTATAATTCTTTAAAGAAAAGTAAAAAGGACAGTCAATGGAGTCACTGGGTGCACTCAGTGTCACACGGTCACACTATGGGACAAATGAGATGTTGTGGTGTTTGTGGTTCACACAATGGTTTCAAGTGGGATCATGGAATTTACTTTGTTGTTCTTCTTTATAAAAATGGCCTTCAATTGTTTCAGCATGTCTCCTGTCATGTGTGGTTCATTCAGACAAATGCACAGCAGTGTAGTTTATGCCCTCAGAGCACTCTGGGTCTCCAGTCTTGTTACCTTTGGTCCAGGGATGCCAAGCCCCTCTTGCCCAGGTTCTCCTGGAAGTCCAGGGAGACCAGGAGGCCCCTAAAATCAAATAGGGAAAAGTGATTTTATTATTAACATTAACACATCTATACAAGAAAAATAATCTCAGCATACATCTTATGTCTGCTCCTGCATAACTTTTACTATTAAACTGGTGCCTGGGACTGTAGACATGCATTATAAGTGAAAGTAGTCTCTGCAGATAGTAGCACACACGAACAGGGTTAGAGGTCTGAGAGTGAATCTTACCACAGGGCCTGGATAGCCGTCTCCTTTAGGACCAGGTGGACCCCCTGATCCTGTATCTCCACGGTCCCCCTTTGAAGAACACACAGTAAATCTACATTTCACTAACATAACAGCAAAGAGCTGATTTACACACACAGCTACATACGACCAACAGGAATGTAGAAGTAAAAGGAGGCATATGCTCTCCGAAGCAGTCAATACATCAAAACCCAAAATGTAACAACTACTAAACAGGTTGTGGCCTTTCACAACAGGACTCTTTCAACAAACCCAGGTCACTGACGACATCATGTGAAGATGCACAATTAGAACACAACATCATGTTATAGTAATTACTTTTTCATTCTTATCGAATGATGAGAAAAGTGTGGATGATGGATCTCATAATCAGAAAGTGCTGCCAGATGCTGTGACTGTGATTAAAATGTGAAATACTGACATGATAATTTCTTAGTTTCTGAATTATTAAAAGCTTTCTGATCAACACACGGCACTTCTGTGCAGAAGACATTAAAGACATTAAGAAACTTTTACCTTTGGACCAGGGAGTCCATAGCCAGTCTCCCCAACTGGGCCAGGTGGACCACTTGGGCCTGGATCACCCTAATAGTAAAAAGTACATAGTATTATCTTAAGAACATTTATTAACAACATGTATGCTTTTGAGTATTACCTTAGGCCCAACAACAAAGCGCCCAGGTGGACCAGGTAAACCTAAGCGACCCTGTGACCCAGGTTCTCCCTGAAGAAGCAATCATTAGCACAATCATTATTGTTTCATTTAGCTTCCATCCATCTCACCTTTGGTCCTGATGGTCCAGCAATACCAGGTGGACCGGTCAAGCCTCTGATTCCTCTTTGACCTTGATCTCCCTAAAAGGAGACATTACATTAGAGGAGGCATGGGGGTTTGAGTTTACTGTCATCACATTTAACAGTGATGTAATGAGATACCTTCTCTCCTTGAGTCCCAAGTCCAGGTGCCCCTTCAAGCCCACGGAGACCTGGTGCTCCTACTTCACCCTGAAAAACACAGCAGCTTGGATAATAAGTGTCTGAAATGACTATAGAAGAGCTGTCATAGCAAATGTAATATAGCATGAGTGAAAGGACCTTCTGGCCTGGTGCCCCATCCTCCCCTGGCAGGCCGGGCACTCCTGAGATTCCTGGGGCCCCTGGATCTCCCTGAAACAGAGGAAATAATCACTTGAATGAAATAGTCACTAAAACAAACACTTGTGGTTAATGAGCATTTAAACAGCGCTTTAACCCACCTTGGATCCCGGTTCTCCAGCCCCTCTCTCTCCCGGAGCACCAGTCTCCCCAGGCAGTCCTTGATCTCCCTTCATCACACAGTTAATTCAACACAAATACACAAAACCATATAAGTCTTATAGGTCAATCTACAAACCTTGGGTCCTGGTAAGCCCTCGCCTGGTAGACCCCTTGGCCCAGGTGGCCCCCTTGGACCCTCCACACCCTAAAACACACATAAGAGTTATAACATCTGCAATGACTGCAATGATAATGATAAAATAACTTTTAATACCTTTTCCCCCTGTATCCCTGCCCCTGTGAGGCCAACAGGTCCTGGAAGTCCTGCAGGACCAAAATCACCCTAAAGAAAACACAATTCAGATTAGAGAAACCATTCAACAAGCAACAATAATACTACATGGTTGTTTTAGACTGGCCTACTTAGACAATGAAAAAGTACAAACATGTACAGAAAATATGCAATTTACATTTCTTGCTTCGCTTCCTACTGACATCATTTCCACTGTAATTACACACAACTTTAACTGTCCACTGTCTTTTTTCATTATAAATTGTGACCATGTGTTCACCAGTCACTCTGCCAGTTCTTGTGCTCCTCCCAATCTGCTCTGTTATATTCTTTTGGCTTTGAGAGAAAGCATTTTGGAGGTATTTTATTTACAACTCTACCTTATCACCTTTGATTCCTGGCCCCTGTGGTCCTCTGGGCCCCCGTGGACCCTCTAGGCCTCGTTCACCCTGTGAGGACACAATGGTTACATTTAATTTTCAGTAAATGAAAAACAAACAAATAATAAAATATACAATTTTAAAAACACATTCTCATTCTTTCTTTGTTGATAATTGAATATTGGGTATGTAGTCCTGTTTTTCTTGTTCAAAAATGTTTTTAAACTAGTGAAAAGGCCAGAGCAGAGCCTCTTTGTTTATAAGGAAAAAGCTAATATACTGTAGATTGTTGTATTATTACATTGGTGTTTTAACAGAATACATCACCGGAAACTCCATTTACATATTTTATTTGAGATACAATAAATCTGTTTATGTCGCTGTGGAATGCTGAAAAAATACATTTTGCTCAAAACCCAATGTAAACTAATCTTTTTTTACTTTAGCTTGTAACCACAGAAACAACCCCAAAGGAATTCTGGGATGTGTTCCAAATTGGTTATGTGAGACATTTGTGAAACTGCTACTGTACTGCTGCTGCTATCACAGCATTGAGTCCGGCCAGCTTTAATTCCATCTTCTGCTGCTGTAATCAACGTGTGTGACCTAACCATGAATAGGGATCTTAAATGTCATGGTATCTTTTTGAAAATCTAAATCTGTGCAAAATAGAAATAGCAGGCTAAAGGACCTTTCCTTTTTTTTTTTTTTCCATTTTAGAAGAGAGTTAAAGAACCTTGCTATTGATCTATTGTGAGCACTAGACAACATAGCATTTTAGCTGGAAAATCAAATGACTGTATGTTAGAACTGGTGGTGAGCTCCGATGCTGACTGCCTTGGAGCAGAGTGCTTTTTGACGTAACTTCTTTAGGGTTTGGATTTACCTTACCAAACGCATGTTTTCGCATTTTGTGTATGAACTCTTAATGTCTTCTTGATCAGCGTGTTCTTTTAACGCACTACTGCTTGTGCATCATTTGATAATCAGTTTATTAACTATCAGGTATTTGTGTTATTACGCATTATAGCTACGATTTGATAAGATTTCAATCAACAAAATAACTATGACTTATTACTCAAGCTTGCTATGATAATCACGAATCACAAGCCCTCCAAAAGTTTTTCTTGTTGTTCTCCCGAATAAAAATGTACTCGGTAGAAACGGAAGGATGTAGGTAGAATCGAAGACTGAGTGATGCCGCAAATCGCAAAAAGTTTGAAAATGTTGTTATAATGCATACTGGGTCTAGTGGAGCGTACGCGTGCATCAGCGAAGCACGGTCAGCAGATCTCAGCTGAAGCCAACATTTCCATTCAAACGTCAAAGACTATTGTCTGAATTAGTATTGTTTGTTTTAAATTCTGAACATGTATTAAACTTTTACTCTTTATACCTATGGAAGATACAACACTTGAGGGGTGATAGTTTTGACTGCTGCTTGGTGGATTAAAGAAGAAAGATATATCTTCTGGGTCAAGCAGTACGTCATAGAGCCATGGGAGATTGATTTAATATATAATTCTTTAATGATAATGGCATGTCAGTTAAACTATACAGTCATTGTTTTAGAACGTTGGCCTTTGAATGTCGGTATAATTACTTGAGCCTTAGATTGTGTTAACTATATCGCCCATAATGAAATGAGTGCGAGCGAGAGCTGAGATGGTTATGAATAATTTTTTCATGTTTGATTAACTGGTGCCAAGGAAGGCTAGTGAACTCTCATGTTATTAGCGCAAAGCGTGCAAATATATATAGCTAATGGCACTATAGGGAAGCATTAATGCTGTTGTACGTTAATGCCTATATTGTTAATAAGTCACATAAAGTCTTATCTGATGACTGACAATTTACAATACCACTGAGTCAACACAGTACAGTCGCAGCGTACATTGGTGCCACAAGTGACGCTAGGAACTGGGGGGTATTGTCGCTACTTAACATGCTAAATAAATAAAGAGGCAAGAAAATAAATTTAGTATAAGATAATAAAGTAGACATATATTGCGCGATCCCATGATTTCAGTCTTAATGTTTACCGTTGTTTGTCGGGCTCATCTGGGAACGCACCAAGGTGAATGAGTCTTCCGAAGCTGCACTACCTAATAATATAGAGGTGGTCAGAAACAAAGTGGATGTTATTCTTGTCTCTGGCTTAAGCCACGACTCTTTGTGAATCTGTCACTCCATTCGTTTAGTCTAGACGCGATATGCTTCATAAAGACATATAACAGAGCTGAGTATGAACAATTGCAATAAATGACTGTCGGTACGAACTTCAACTAGTCCTTCTGATCTTTGGCTCGGAGCGGCGAAACTACACACGATCTGAGGCAGTGGAACAGAGGGATAGCAAGGGTGTCATATCTGAGAATAATTTAAAGTCGAGACAAGTAATAACTAGGATGGGCGTGCATGAATCGACATCGATTCAGATAAGCAGTCGAGTTGGAGAGAATATCTGAGTTATAACAAAGGTGATAGTATGGGGGGTATCTGATATAATGATGATGAAAGTTATCAGCTATCATAGAAAATTAAGGTACAATAATTCAGTGGTGACTTGTCAGGTTCAGTACCAGCTGCATGGATAGTGTATGCAAGGTGTAATACTGACATTCCAGAAATTAAAAAGTTCTAATGGGATTAAAATCATAATGATATACGGAGGTGTTCATCAGAAAAATCACTTATATGCAACAATCATCCATTGAAGAAGCTGGTTCATAGAATCCCACAAAGAGATCTCATAGTCAATACTATAGTTCTAGTTGTCTTCGCTACAGGCTTTTAGTTTTTTAGGACGGACGTTTTCATTGATACAAAATGATATTTTGAGTAATATTGTCGTTTAGATGGTGACTTGGTGAATGAACACTGCTCAGCTAGAAGCAGTATACAGACAGAGAGTACTTACAGAGTAGGGTGAATCCTAGATAGATCTGACACCCAATCAGACAATGGGTCCAAGACACATTTGAAGACACAGACTGTCCATTAGTAAGGTCAAAAGTGAATGTCTTATTGCTGCTGTAGAATGGATACATGGCATCCCAACTTTTCACTATTTTCTCAAACATTTAGACAGCTTAGCATGTTGCTTTCAATCCATTTTGATTGGATGAAAAATGAGTAGAAGTTTATGTTGTATGGTTTAGTTGTTCTTCGCATGACGTATAACGGTGAACTAAATAGAGTAGTTAAAAGCCCACAGGAGCGCTGAGAGCAAAGCCAGATAAAGTGTAATGTTAGATGATATGTGTGCTTTGTTGAGTGTGTGTATGCTCTGGAGACGAATGAAAATAGGTGGGGCAGGAGAGCGAACGAGGGGGTCACCTCTATCTTACAGAGCTCAAACTTGGGTCAACTAGCTTGTCAGCTTTTCCTCATTTCCGGCTATATCTCTTTTGTTCTTTTTCCCATGGTAAAATATTGAAATAGGTCCTATGTCCACAGTCAGATGTGTTTCCCTTCTGTCGGGACAATCCAATGAACCAGACACACGTTATGACTCCCTAAGGATTTATCTAATTGTAACGAGAACGGAATAACAGCTACACAGCACTTACAGATTGTTCTAGCACAGAACGTGGAAAAGTTGAGCTGATGCTTGAATAATTAAGTGATGTTGTATTGAAGATAAAATCGATAATATTCAATAAATAAATAGCTCTGCGAGACTTCTGTCCTTGAGTGTGTACTTATTATATTAGGATATACATTGGAGAGCAATCTAGACAGATCGCTAGATGGTAACTTGGTGCACTAATGGTCACCCTGGGGCAGGATGGAGAGATGTTACGGTACCGATTGTTCATGACAACAGGTTCACCAACCGCTATTGGGTTTCCATCGAGCGTACGCGGTCGTTGGGACAAGGGGTCAGAGCTGAATGTACATCCTAGTTAACATATAGAATAAAAGACTGCTACTATAATCACAAACTGATTGATGGGATGTTATTAAATTACAGAGAAGTATAGAATATAACTTGTATTGACGCTGGTGGGATAACTGATCTCAATCCAAATTGCTGATAGAAATTGGGGGAACTACAATTCTGTCTTGCTCACTTAGAATCTGATGATAAAGAAATTGTGTGACACTCTGATGGGGGCCCTTAGATGTGCTGCGCATAGGGAAAAAAAAATGTAGGGAAGAGGGAGCTGATGGGAGTACGTAAGTGTTGTGAACGATATGCTAATACATGATGACACTGGTAGGCTCGTACTCTTGAATGATGCTTGCGTCTGCAGTTGCGTGGATCTAGCTGTGTTAAACATATCATGCGATCAGGACTTCTTCCACTGTAGTATATGAACAACTCCCTAAGAGGTGTTTCGTCTTGGAGATAAAATAAAAGGAAAACAACCCTAATTAAACATTGTTATTTACCTGCGACTGACATACTATTCACTCCTATATATCCATCAATCATATAAAAAGAACCGGTGTGGTATTGGGGCTGTGATCAGATGGAGTTTGTTGGCGCCATAAGCTTCGGGGTAGGATCGCTTCAATGGAGTATCCTACATCATCGGTTTCCACTCAGCCTCAGAGAACTACAATCTTATGCAGAAAGCGAAGAGACAAGGATGGAGCAAAAAGAAATGTCATAATGCATGTAGAGACTTTTTAGGATATCGTTCGATTATATATCCTAAAATTCTTCTCAATTGTCAAGTAAGAGAGAGATAGCAGCACTTTGATCTTCAACTTACCTTACTGCAGTTGCACGAAGGATAACAAGTAATTCGGTTCTTAGCCTGCTCCTCGTTCTCTTGCACATGGATGTGGTCCTGGCATGTATATTATCATAGCTCTCATGTATCACGGGCTCGTTATTATTTAAGACGGAATGGCGAAATTACAGTAGAAACATCGCATGCAATAAAACTAAGTAACTAACAGATATGCAATAGCTATTCATTAGACATTACGAGATTAGCCTGTCATCATGTCCCTCGCGACAACATACCCCAGTGAGGTAGCTGTGTCGTTTGTTTGGCTACACTCTACACGCATGTTGCTTTTGGGTTTTTACAGAATTCCGATCGTACCTTACACTAGCCCTTGGACAAGAAAATAGATACATGAGGAGTACAAAGCAAGTTGGTCTGAGCAAGCTCCTGATATTCTGTCAAAAGGATGATTAATACTTAAGTTGAACTAATTAGAATAGTAATAATACACGGCAGATGATCTGGTCATTAAGAGAATTCACGTATTTCCATGAATAGTGTATTACATGTCTATTGAGCTAAAGTGGGCGGAATCTATTCGCGCTCGTCGCTAGTGACTACTATTGGCACAAAATTAGATGTGTCTAGTTTGATCTATGGATATAGACATTTTGTAATATCTCTTTATAGGATAAATCCCTACACATTAAGACTTCTATGTTTACCATTTAAGATTTATTCAGTCAATAGGTGAGTTTGTTGAAGCAAGACAAAGTGTGTGTAACTGTGTGCTATAACTATAATGTTCTCAATTGGAATGGTGATGAAGTATCTATAGAAATACACTGCGGTGCGTATTATTATCCTGCATAACAATTGATCTGGACTTCAGCATCAACCTGATCACCAAAAATATGTACATATGTATAAGCGATTTATATCTAAGATAGGAAAATTCTAAAGTTAATTGAAAATTTAGCCGCTATGTTTACAGAGATGCTAGTGTAAAGCTAGTCAATCAAAATCTTTAAGGTATGAATGTTGTATTTGTTCTTTTAAAGAGGTTATGGCTTTTTGACATCACATTCCCGAGAGCATTAGACATAGAGATGAGACGGAACAGGTGGATGTGTATGAGTGGGTGGTGCTGGGAGAGAGTTCGAATGTTACTTAAGAGTGGTGACATACGCAGTGATACACCTCACATTATTTAGCCTCGTATAATATGCTCAACACATCCCAGCTTTGTAGCAGTTAATCAAACGGAAGAGTGCAGCACTCTGCAACGGTCGTTTATATTGGAAGGGATAGTTTGCTTGATGTTAATGTACGTAACGTCGATGGTAGTGATTATCGCTTGTATACTCTTTTTTCAATCTCTGCCGCTTCTGGTGTGACAGCGCTGTCGTTAGAGTCAGGACCCAATAGTGTGTTATGAAAAGTTTGGAAGGGATTGTTCCTGACATCGTCCTCATCCTGTCCTCGGAACAAATGCCCTGCAGCAGTTGGCACAAGCGACAGTGTTGGAATCTAACCAAGTGAAATAAGGGATTTGAAATGGAGGCATGACAGCTGCGCTTCACTTTGGCATGATAGACTGTCGATGGAACGCATTGCTCTGTGAGCCACAAAAGATAGATTACGGAGATGCTTATGACGTGCTGTTGTATTCTGGTAGCAGGAGGCGTAGATGTGTGCTCCAGAGCGGCCTCAGGTATTGTGAATCCGCTAAGAAAAGGCAAGTTGTATGAGGGGTGCCTGTATGAGGAATACATAAGAACAAGTCGTGCGAACTAGAGCATAGAAGTTCCAAGTTGTGATGAGTATACAGAGGGAAGATATAGTATAATAACAGAATCAGACATAGTTATCTATAAGGGTATTATGCAGTACCACAGCGTTCCACGCTCGCATAGTAAAGATAGTAACTCTAGTGACTTACATACATAGTGCAGATCGTTATTGCCAATTAAATTTAGTTCTTGCTGCTCGTTTGTTGTGAGTGGCTATGTTGTGTGGATCTTGCCAATACTACACATCAGATGAAGGGGATGCACGTATCTCTTTGAAATGGAACATAGGCTTGGATTGTACTCTGTTAAGGGCTGCTGTACTTTCATGTTTCTGTTGCATTGGCAGTGAATAAGGTAGTTGATAGGGCTCTAGCCTTCTTGTCTGTTTAGCACACATTCACTTCAATTTTGACTTGAACACACCATAAACATCGTTAACATTATGGGCATTCATGAAAGTAAAACACGATCGCGATCAGCTCGCCCTCGTTCTGCTCTGCAGTGCAAGCAACGATGATAAACTCGACAAATCTAATCAATGGACGATTTAGTCACGTTAAGAGAGCGCTGATCCAGGCTCATGAATATACATGGGATCCAGCTTGACTCCTAGATGATATTGACGAAGAGCTGCTTCTAACTTTCACTTAAGCACACCAGACCATGCAAGCTGCTGTTGTATACTCCAATTGAACTGGAAAAACACAAAACTGGTTTTAACAAAATAGTTATCGAAATGTTTCTCTTAAAGTAATACTGAGACAGCAGTAGAGTGTACTACTTAGCAACGCTTTTTGGTGCTTAGTAGGTGCTAGCGCTTCAGCCCTTTGTACAACAGTAGCTATCTTACAATAGTAAGTATCTTATAGGTGAGTGAAGAGACATGGTAGCACGAAGAAACTCTTGGAGCGTACATGGTTTTGTATGGACAGACATTACACGCTCATTTAAAAAAGATGAAAGCAGGTAGAGAGCCAAAGATGTTTCAATAGTTCATTTGTTCCGTGGTGTTTTCTGCGAGGTATTCTTTGTGTTTATTTCTGACCAGGGGCGATTTAACTCGTGACTATCTGTGCTGAACGCTCTTCTTCCACTGGCTACACACAACAAAGAGAAGAAAAATAACTAACAAATACTGTGAAACGCACAAACACAACCTCAGGATGATTTCTTTGAAGAATTATCGAGTCACAACACTAATTCAGTCCAAGCTTAATACATCTTCTAGTATTGCTGTCAGTCATTTGATACGAACTCTCGATAATACAGTTCAGGGCCAAGCCATACTACCGAGTGCTGGAGCCCCCGAGTGAGCTACATTGATTTTGCGCGCGATAGCTTATCGGAGCACAGAAATATGGGAATGGATGATAGTAGGAGTAAAGAATATTTACACGGAGAGAGAGTTGAGATCCGTCACGGGAGAATGCTTCCAATATTACTATGATCCATGTGTGTAATAAGCGCTCGTGACTGGGGTACTGCTCGAGTTATTTAATTAAACACATGCGAATTTAACCGTTAAGGGCTTCTGATTCAAGCGACATCTGACACGCAAAGTCCCTCAGGACCCTAAAGTAAAGCCAAAGACGGACATACCTGAGATATTTACATCATTTACGTAACAGCACACATGGCATATCGTCTAATAGGAGTTTGCAATCCTCATGGCATTAATTTTAGCAGTCTACATTCGCTAATCTGTATCTATCCACAATTGTGTGTGATATAAAACTGGCTGACGATAATTTTAGGGCTTTTCAACATATACCTTCACGCCATATTCACGTATTTACTCTTCCATGTGTGTGCGGTTGGGTCTTATTGCCTTTAATCGTATTGTTACGGGTATCACCTAATTTCGCCTGCTCGAGCCTGCTAGTCACCCCCAGCGTGCAACGAAAAAAATGTGCAACGCTAAATAGTGACTATATGCACATATTTTACTTTTACAATTTCATATGTTAAAGAACTCAGAGTAATAGAATGCTGTTTATTTCATTTTCGAGAAAAAAGCAAAGTGGAGTTATACAGCTAATAAGAGAATCATGATTTAGAACTTAGACACACAATACACATCGATTTATAGGTCTGTCATCCTTCATCTGCGCTCACATTCTAGCTAGTATTGGTTATTTCTGTTTTTAGATATGTGCTCATATCAATTAATTTTGTCTAGTAACACTCAGAGAATTATTTATGTGTTACAAAATGTTCTTCATCACACAATAATATGATACGACTCGGACGTGAAGCGTATAATGAAGAATTAGTTATAGTGCACAAATAATAGTGGGGGGAGGTAGGGGGGCGTTGGTAGGTTTGCGGATACGTACCGGTATCTTCGCGGTGGTCTAAACGCTAATGAGACCTGGTTTTCACATGCTTTAATTGTACAACAAACAAACGTTTAAGGACGTATAGACTAATGAACATAAGACATACTAAGAGACAGACCAAGAAATACAGTTTCGTCATTCATAACACACAGTATCATACCTAACTCACGAAAGTCGTTAATTCTAATACATGGCTAATTGTCGGGCATATAATGAGCAACACGAACCACTAGGTGAACTAAGTTAGGACAGGGCAGCTTTCATCCAAGGACAGCAACTTGGATAAAAGTGTCTACACAACTCTATATACAACCTAAGCACTTCACTTCTCATTTGACTAAGCTTTCTGATGTGAGACTTGACTCCAACACTCTCAGTTCAAAGACAGATACAAGTGAGTGAGCCCATGGAGGAACCGCCTGTGAAGATTACACCTACTCTCTTCGCTACATCCAGAGAGAGATAGACTCACATTTTGATTATATTACAAACAATGTAGCGAAAATGAGGTTAGGTTGACTATGCTAATTAGGATCAACATTTCTACGTCTAACATAAAGCAGATATATCAAATACATATGAAATTATATGTTAAATCTAGTATGTATAGCATCTTTTGATTATAGGTACATTGATCTTGGACATGGCATTTCAATGTCACTTGCACTTGCAGACCCTATCGGAACTATTCAGCAACGTTCGCTTTGTTTCATGCCTGGACGAACTTTAAAATGTCTGTCTCTAGCTAACTTTAACAAAAAAAGCGGTTAAAGACATGAAAAAAGGCTATAATATGATTATGGGTATTAAATAAGCTTTAAATGAAAAATTTAATCAATCAAATTTGTTGGTCATCATTTGTTGGTTTCATATTATCAGGAATTCTGTAATAATGTTATTATGTTGTTTTAAGGATATGACTTGTTAAATTTGTCTGAGGGGTTCTTACTGATGTTTTGATCTGTCATTTAAACTCTGTTTTGTGAACAAGCAGTGTAAGCCATAGGGAAAACCCACATGTTTGAGATGAGCCAATTATATATCACTAAGTGTAGAAGGTGAGTCAGCAGAGAAGAGGTGAAATCTGTATTGGATGGAATGTCGTTTAGTCAGTTAACAAAGTCCTATATTTGATCTGCGTGTAAACATGATGTACCAATATCTTGTTTATCGAAAAACAGTCATTTGCATACAATGGCAATCATCAAATCCTCTTCTACAGATATGTTAACTGAGCAAAAGAAATGCGCATATTGATTACTGGTGTCTGTGATATGAACCAGCTTTTGTTCTCTTTCTGTGAATGTACATCAAAGCAACCACTGCGTCTAATTGCAGCTGACCTTGTTAATAATAAGACAGACTCTGCATCACAACATGAATAGAGTTGTGTAAGAGTGATCTGCTTCTTGTGTCCTCAGCCAATCCCAAAGCAGGCGAAACCTTCAAACCAACAAGATTCTACTTATTTCCTCATGTAAATGTCTGTTTAGGCATGTTCTCAATAAAGTGTATTGGAATGTGAGGCATTCTCCTCACTCTCACTGCTGCTGGGCTTTACAGCTCTTCAAAAAGACCACACCATTTACTAAACCCTCTTAAAACCCTACAATTTTGTAGCTTGTAACAGATGAGTATGCCTTTGTCAGCTGTGGAGCTGTCAACGGCACTTCAACTGGAGTCTGTTTGGGAGTAATTGTTCTTAAGAACAAAAACAGTGCTTTTCTAAAATGCTTAGACTGAATAGGGTGGAAAATACTTACAGGGGGGCCGCTGGGTCCCCTCTCGCCCTTGTCACATGCACACTTACTCTGGGCTAGTGGACACTGGGCACATGGAGAAGCAGTGGTGAGAAGGGGCACAGAGATCACAAACAATCATGTGAAAGACTCCACTGTTGAGGCTTACCCCTTCATCTGCCAGTGTTGTCTGAAAAACAAAGAAACAAGAAACCACGCTGTTACATTAAATCCATATGCTGAATGTAAAAGCTCAAATGAAAACCTATAGGGTTCATTAATAGACCCAGCATGCAGCTGCCAGAATTATACTTCCTCATTTGGCTCACAATGTTGCACAAATAAAAAGAATCAAAAGCTCACATATAAAACTTTACTGTAGACTTAAACACATTCACGCCCTGGTACTTAACACATTTGGAAATGTTTTTTTCACATAACAGCGGCTAGGATTTAGAAGGAAACATACTTTACACTGTATATGCCAAGCTTTTTCTACAGCCCCCAAAGCTTTCCCAAGGCAAATATCTATTCTGTCTTAAATATCGTTTCATTGGATTTGACTGAAATCCTACACACCTTCCTTTCACCATATAACTCAGTTTCTCCATTCGCAGGGATGGTTTTGTCAAATGGCCTTCCACCCTGTCCACCTGTTTGTGCGTGTGAGGTTTGACTCACTCCTTTTACCGAGGCTCACATCTTTTCATAGCGCTGCATTTTACGCCTCGGGTTTCTCAACACATGAAAGTTGACCACGGTTTCTATACGAGGGGTCAGACCGGAGACTCAACGCGAGCCACATGCATTGTTCAGGAATAGCAGCAGCATCTCTAGGTAGCAGCAGTGAGAGATGTGTTTTCAGGGAATGTGTTTGAAAAGAAGGCACGCAGAGAATAAAAGACAGCCTCTGAGCTGGGACAGAGCTGGAACATGCTTATGACATTCAGATGCCGTCTCCACATCCAGATCAAAGCAGGACTCAAGTAGGGAGGAAAACAGAACTTGGATTATCAGATGAATATAATCCAAATCATATTTTTGCAATCCATCAAAAATTTGCAATAGTGCTTGTAAATGTCATGGCTGAAGTAGCTGTAAAATTCAGTACAAAAGTGCAGACACATCCCCTTACACCATTGTTTGGAAGATCACAGTGCTCTGTTCTTCTTCCTACCAAATCTTTTGGACTGTTTTCTTTTTCATGCTTTCATAGGCAAAATCTTCAACTATTTCAACAATCCTGCTAATGGCAAGGCCTCTAGACTCTTGACTAGGGCTGCACAATTTTGAAACAAAAAAAATCAAAGTGCGATTTTGTGATTAGAAATGTGATTAGATATGCAATAATATATCTAATCGTAGATAGATAATCGATAATGTTTGTGATATATGTTTGAAAAGTAGATTCAGTTTTGGAGTGCATATTGTAAACAACTCCAGGAACATAAACATGTGAGAGAAGACTGAATATAAACTGAACTCTGTTTCATGAAGTTTAGAACATATTTCTAGAGGTCTAATCTACAGCCACTACAAGATTTTTCTATAAAAAGGACTTGTTGTTCTTTGCGAAGGACAGCAATTTAATCTAATCTAAGTAATTACAGTTTTAACGATTAGATAATTGCGCAAACTTAAACTGTGGTTTAATTATGGTATACTGTGCAATCCTACTCTAACTGCTACTGGGCTCCTCCATGCCAGCCCCTGTCAGTTAAAATTCTCTCAAAGTCACAATACACCATTTAGAACATTTCCTTTACAGTATTTTGACTTGCACCACCTGAATCAACAGCAAAGATGGGTTTTGAAGTGGCTTTGTCTGAATGATGTGGCGTGCATATATGTCCTAACTTGGTTCCTGCTCCTACTTTTTCCCACAAAGCGATTTAATGTAGAGCACATGTTTCGGTCAATAGCCTGGTTGTGACTCCAGGAAGTTCCTGTACTGCACATGTTCTAATTAACTCACTGGAAATGCATCAGTGCTTTATAAAAGAAAGGCCAAAACAGAATAAATAATTAAACACAAGGTTGGATTTTTTTCATATTGAGGAGAATGTGTCAGGAAATTGCTGGGAATTCATTTTCTGGCAATGGCTTGTATGATCTGTTACTATGGTAGCAGGCAGCAGGTGTAATTCAGAGATGTAATATGATAGCAGAGGGTGGTGTAGAAAGCCACACAGTGAAAGTGCTGATTAGGTGGCCTGCAAAAGTCAAAAAATAATTTGGTTTCATTTACCTTGAGAAAAAGAAATTAATACGCCTTCATCGGTTGCAACAATGGCCTTGTTACAGGATAGGCTATAGAATCATAACTGCAATCAGACCTCCAAGCTACAGAAATGATGAGGTGTTTGAAAATGTCTTTGCAGGTCTGAACAAGTTTGGACACATATGAACTTCTGCAAAATTTCAAATGAAAATGTAGAACTAGGAAAAAACTGTTTAAAGGGCCCATATTAAAATATTTTCTCATTTATGTAATACATTGTTTACTCATCACAAACATACCTGAAGTTGTGTTTTGTTTCATTCACACATGTTTAACACACAAACCCTGCATATTTATACTGCATGTTTTCTCAAACAGAAAACACTGTTCCACCTTGTGATGTCATGTAGTAATACAGAAAGTGCTCCACTGTGTTTTTAACCTCCGCACACCTTCACTATAATCATTTGGATGATTTCAGCACTGGAATTGCCAATCTCTACTAAACAAAAGGTAAAAGGTAGCTGTCTTGAAAAGTACCACTAAATGACATCACAAGATGGAACAGAGCTTTTAATAATAAAAGGTTACTTAAATATGTTTGAAAGAAACAAAACACAATTACAGGTATGTTTTTGACGAGGTAAGAATTATAAAATGGCTAAAAGTCAGTTTTGCGTAATATAGGACCTTTAACTATCAAATCTATATCATATTCAATGCTTTCTTTATTTCATCCCCAAACAGATTCAACTAGTGGCAGTTGCCTATTTTTGTTCTTTTTGTAGCCAAAAGAGAATTATACTGCTTATCAAATTATTGAATTATCTAACTGATAGCATGAAGTTACTTACGATCTCCTTTATGACTTTATCCACAATGGCTCTGTCCTGTAGGTTGTGGAGGTAGCGGGAGGCGGGAGAACTTGCTATAAGCCTCAACTGTGCAATGTTTGTGGGTTCATTGGCCTCTGGAGTGATGCCGATGGCAAAGAAACGCACGCCTTGATTCTTAGCATCTGCTACAGCCGAGAATATGTCCGGATTTCTGGGATGGGAGATGCCATCAAAGAGCAGGATGGCCACTTTAATGCTATTGGGCTCAGACTCCTCTAGGTAAATTCGGGTGAGGTTGGTGATAGCGTATGTGGTGTAAGTGCCATGTCCGATGTAGACGATGGGAGAGATTCGCGCTTTGAAATCATCTGGGCCTTTCCATTGTTTGAAGGTCTGCTCTATGATCACGTGACTACTGTACTGGAGCAGAGCAGCGCGGGAAATGAGGCCTCGACCTGTCTGTAGACGCGCAGCCTGCAGACGGTCCATCACATCCGAGGCAAAGCGCTTTTCCTGGGCATGGTTGTCTTTGGCACTCTCAGAGCTGTCGATCAGGAAGGCTATCTCCAAACTGCAATCTTCATCAGCAACTGCTAAGAAGAAGAAGGGAAAAAAAAGGATTTATAGACCCCTATGTGTAACCAAGCAACTAGACATTTTTAGAGACTAGACATTATCTGTATTCATCCACATACTGTCACACTTGCCCAGTATTTCCTGTAGCCAAGATTTACAGTTCATTACTTTCATATCCGGTCAAATATAAAGAGCTAACTCATCACAGCTAAGTGAATTGCGAGAGGCACAGTGACACTTTTATCTGTGGTGCATTCAGGGTGCCTATAGGTGATTTATTGAACAGTTATCGGCCAGTGCCTTCGCAAGAAAAGTGTAATAAGTTCATGGATGCCACATATAATTTTAAAGAGAAATAAAAGTAACGGAACTCACAGAGGCACCCTTCAACAACAGAAGGAGGTCACTGATTTAATATGGGCTGAAGATAAATCACGTTCATCTCCAGCAAAATATGTCAGTGAGAGAATGCGCCTGGGGAAAGTGAATTCTGAGCAAATAAAACATTTGGATAACCGAGCATACAAGAGTCACACAGCAGATGGATGGCTGGAAGATATGATCCATCCTCTCTGCATCTTCCAGCGATGTCCTTGTTGAGGATCATGTTCTAGTTTACTCCACCTGTGGCAGCACTGATAAATAACTACCCACCTGACACCTGTAGTAAGCCTCAACTCCATCCCTCTTCAGAGAGTAACAAAGACAACTTACTTTTACCATTCTTGCCCGCTGAATTAGATGTATAGACTTTGTTGCTCTTCTTTCTTGTTGACACCTCTTCTTCTTCATAGTCTTCGTCAAAAACTTGCGCCATAAGACCCTGAAGTCCCCAGAGGAGTAGGAGCCAGTGCAGAGAGGGGACCATGATTCTTCAGAGTGGAGACAGAGAGAGAAAAAAAATACAGAAATACACTCATAAACATGCAGGTCCACTGAACTCTCCACAAACCTGCAACAAGCTCAAACAGGCTCTGGTATCAGGGGCTTAGAAATGAAGCAGGCATAACTTACAATAGTGCTGAGTCGTCAGTGTATTCAAAAATATGTAGAAAAGTGCACAGGTGTTCTTCATTGAGAGAAAACTTAGGTATAGTTTAGGTATCCTATGTATCCTTGAGGTGAAGGTCCTGATTATGTTAAGATAGAGGTCAGCCAGGTATCATGTAGTGACACCAAATGCAGAAGTGTGTTGCCCAAACTTTTGCCTCTATCTCCAGAGACTGCCTCAGACGTGAGCCATTCTGGGGTGCAGTAAATGAAGCCAGGCCAGCCCTCTTTGAGACTCACTCCCTTTTTGGAACAGGGAGGGGGACAGACATCCAGACACATCAGAAACATCATGTCAAAGAGCTGCCTTTGAATAGAATTAGGCTTTGAATGATTCCATAAAACAACCTTTTCCATTTTTCCAGAGCAGTTGTCACTACTTCTTAAACTATTTAAGAAGATGTAAACCCAAGGGCAAAACAAAAAGTCTTGGGTTGCTTGGTAACTTTTTGTATATTACTATACATTTTCCATAAACCACACAGTGCAGATTTTATGTTTGATGGTTACCTGACATTTAGAAACCTCACCTGAATGCCTGAACATTAGTAGCTGTAGGCTAAACACCTTGCAGAAACAGCATACCATGATTCACCTGTAAAAACACAAAGAGAAAGCATTAATTAAGGCTGGTATGTGATTACTGGAAACATGCAAGAGACAGTGAGATAATTAGTTTTAAATGAGCAGGAAACATAAAACAAAGGGAAACACTTCACTTTGTGTTTCATGTTAAATAAAGGAAATTGTAATTTTGATTCAAATTTACACAGACCAAGAATGCATAGATGTTTTGTACCTGATGGTTTGAATTTCTTCTCTTCTTGTACAAATATGAGATGGGAAAACAAACAATTAATTTTTGACAGTTACATATTGACAAATGACATCAGTGTGGAAGACTAAGAAGAATAGGTGACAGTGTTTTACCATCTACTGTATTTATCAAAGCAAAGCTGCCAGTCAAGAATGCACAAACATCCCATTTTTGTCATTATAAATCTAAACATATATATTATCTAAATATACACAATATACTATTTAAAGTGTGGACTTCACTGTATATAATTGATTTTTATTTATCTCATATCTATTACCCATGTTTTTTTTTTCTTTCTTTCTTTGTTTTTTTTTTTTTCTAAATCAAAGATTACAGCATAGATCCAACTTGCTGCCTTTTGTAACAGAGTTGAGTTGGTTGCAGATCAAAAGGACAAAAGGCATGGCAGGGCCTGTTTGAGGAGCCACACTGGACCGTTTACTTCAGGAGAGTGTGTGGCACGAGGGAGGAGGAGAAATGTGAATAGGCTGCTCTTTATGACACAGAGAATGCCACCACTGCTTTGATTTTCCATCCCCCGCAGGTATGTTTGCCGCGACATTTGGTGTAACCACTGTTTTTACAAGCTAATGCATGTTACTTAAACAGACTCTTAGACCAGCAGGAGACTGATATGTGGCTGTTGACGCTTTGTCAGATGAATAAAATGATCCAAGATACACATTTCTATGCCTCAACAAGTCTTCTGAAAGTCTGAACTGCCAGATGTATTGAATCATGTATTTTACTCATAATAAAGTATGAACTGAACAGATAGTCTCAAATATTTGGCTTAACACAAAGGTTATGGAGGTCTTTACAAATAAATAAGTCAATAGATAATAAGACTTTTCTTCTCACTGACCATGTTCTTGTAGGCTATTGAAGATACGTTCAAACTGCAACTGGCCTCTTACTGCTCCAGTCTCCAGCCGTGTCCAGAGCAACAAAAATATACCACAACATCAACACAAAACAGCATGAAAAGAGTAGATAAAGGAATTACCAGGTAATGAAAACAAGAACAAGAACAAGAAGCTACAGTACTGTTAAGATAATCATGCAATTAGTTTTGGCAGCGTGGTACTACAGTGTGCTGACAGTGTGTTGATGTTGCCCCAAAACAAGAAACGTTAAAACCACCCTCTTGATTCAGTGGTGTAGACCTACCTCACTTGTCTGTTTTTATAGACTAAAGCTTGATACACAACGCACATCAAATCATTAAAATAAAGATAAATATTACTGCAGTGCATTAAACACACTCAAAGAACCTCGTGCCTCTGGAAAAAAAAAAAATTTCTTCACGTGGAATGTGTCATATACTTGGACTATTTTTTATACTTGGAAGGTGCAGAACACAAACCAAACCATTATCTTATGTTTGCTACCAAGATAATTATTTCGAAGCAATAAAGTCATCTCGTTGAATGGGCACATGATCTTGGGTTTCAGTTATAGATTGTACAGTAGGCATTATGGTTTCAGTACTCTTACTGTAAAAAAATAAAAATCCAGTTGTTTAAAATTAGTAATACTGAGAAGTATTTATTGAACATAACGATTCTCATTAGCTCACACAAAGAAAGAATACTTCTACCAGGTATGAAGAAAATTACCTCATAGTCATTTTCCTCCTGTGGTTCAACAGCTCCCCCTGTTGACAACAAAATGTATTACAAACAGGCGTTCACAATTTGTACTTTTACCACTGAGATAAAAAACAAAAAAAGTGGGGATAATTACGTAATTATGTTATTGATTTGCAACATATAACAATGCACAATCAGTGCAAATGCATTTTAACAGGTATATTTTTTGTAATAGTGACCTCGTGTATGGTTCAAACTCATTTAAGACCACAGGAGCACAGTTCGTCCTTACTCCTCAGTTGGTGGTTGCTTTTTGGAGAGCGCTGCAGCAGCGCCCGTGCCCGTCATTTCAATGGAGGGCAGAATGTCACTGAGGTTATGCGCATGCTCCAAACAGTGTCGCGCAGGACGCAAGCGCAGTTGGGCTGGGCCGCGTATCATTATAAAGCTCAGAGTTCCGCTGTCTCTTTCCACCTTCAGCCATTTTAACCATGCTAGGAGCTCTGGGACGCTGCTGCACCGGGGCTCTGCAGGCTCTGAAGCCTGGGGCCCAGCCCCTGAAAGCCCTTGTTGGATCCCCCGCTGTCCTCTCACGTATGTTATGCATGTCTATGATATAAGCAAAATAATGCCATATGAAGCAAACGCGAGTGACACAATGTCGTGGCTAGGCTAACCTAGACTTGTGCTAGCTAGTCACCTCCACGCTGAATGTGCACCGGTGGAGCTGAAGGCCTTTGAGATGATATTGCTTAAATAATTTATTAGTGCTGTAAATATTCCTTACTTGCTTGCACGAGTGTATTCACAGTGGATCTCTCTTATTGGGACGACACGGACGAGAAGCTTTGCGCGATGTTGTTTGTGTGTTAGCAGAATGACCTTTGTAGATGACGTGAGGCCATGTTGGTCAACTTTCAGTGCAGTGAACAATCCAAACTTAAATATGCTAGATTCATTTAAAAATGAAAGCCCCTTTTTGATAATGTTACTCATTCTCATCGATGCGTTTGAAGGACACCATAACTTGTGACCGTAAAGAAGGTTGTTGAAGCAGCGTTAGCATAACTAGCTCAACGCAGCTCATTCATTTGAGTCGTTGTCAGGCTGTCACCCAGTGAGAGGCATGTGAACATTTTGTACGGTTTACTTGGTTGATACGATAAATGGCTATTGACGAGATTTTTTATTAAACAAGAGTTACGAAAAATAATTTTACGGCATTTAATATTTTGTAGGCCGAAACTATGTTGCCCCTGCCGCCGCCGCAGCTACAGCCAGTGGGAAGATCGTGGCTGTCATTGGGGCCGTGGTCGACGTCCAGTTCGATGAGGGCCTTCCTCCCATCCTCAACGCTCTGGAGGTCGCTGGCCGTGACTCCAGGCTTGTCCTAGAGGTGGCTCAGCATCTTGGTGAGTGCAGTTTTATATCAGACGGAGTTTAAAATATGAAGGCACTATAAATTCCTATCTTTCCCTTTTCATATCTCCAGGGGAGAACACTGTGCGAACCATTGCCATGGATGGTACTGAGGGTTTGGTTCGTGGGCAGCAAGTCCTGGACACTGGGGCTCCTATTAGAATTCCTGTCGGCCCGGAGACCTTGGGTAGGATTATGAATGTAATTGGTGAACCAATTGATGAGAGAGGACCCATTTCAACGAAACAGTGAGTTAATGTTAAAAATAGAACTATAAAACCTGTAGACGTAAATGCATTCTGTTACTGTTTTTTTTTTTTTTCCCCCTTCCCCAGGACTGCCCCAATTCACGCAGAGGCTCCTGAGTTCACAGACATGAGTGTGGAGCAGGAAATTTTGGTCACTGGCATTAAGGTTGTGGACCTGCTTGCTCCTTATGCCAAGGGAGGAAAAATTGGTATGTCAACATAACGTCTAATGTGAATTACCAATGAACTTGACATTATATTAATAAAACTATATATTCTGGTTTTCAGGTCTGTTTGGAGGGGCTGGTGTTGGCAAGACTGTGTTGATCATGGAGCTTATCAACAATGTGGCCAAGGCCCATGGTGGTTACTCTGTGTTTGCTGGTGTGGGAGAGCGCACCCGTGAGGGAAATGACTTGTACCATGAAATGATTGAGTCAGGTGTCATTAACCTGAAAGACACTACCTCCAAG